>NC_057417.1:37383320-37683321 GCF_019320065.1 Cervus canadensis
CATTCTACCTTCTCCTGGAACCTGACCCCCCAGGTATCACCAACTCTCAAATGTGCTGGGAGACCCAGCTCATAGTGGCTGACCGTGAACAGTGTACTGAGAGCTGTAGGTGAATTTCTCGTTTCATCTGCAAGCCCATGGGACCAGTACATACTATTATCCCCATTCCTCAGGTGAGGAGATGGAGCACACAGAGGCCAAGTAGCTGGCACACACAGCAGCAGGCGGAGGAACCCTGAATTGAGCTCAGCTTCAACCCCAAGTTCTTAAACGCTGTTACACAGCCTCCCCGCGGTGGATCTGTGTCTGCTATCCCCACCTCACCTAAGTTCCTCTGCAGAGCCTGAGGACCCATCCCCAGCAAATGGCTCTCCCTCCTGGCCCAGCCACCCCCAGCAGTTCCAGGGATGGGGAGTGGAAGAGTTAGGCCCCCTGCCGCCAGGCAGAACCAACCCTGGAGTGCCATTTACTCTCCAGAGTTCCCTGCGGGGTCAGGCTCTTCTCCAGCTGAGACCACATCCTAGCTTAGCTTCTCCCCCCTCCCTCCCCCCACGTCTCTCCTGCTTCCCTTTCCCCTGAGAATGTGCCCCCCAAAACTGCTTGCACAAGAATTTTCCTCTTGCGCTCCAGTTCTGGGAAACCTGACTTAAGTTGGAGAAATCCAAATTCTAGCACAAGATACTAGACCATCAACGCGCCACCTGCACCGACTCGGCACTGCAGACACAGGCCCAGACCTGAACTCACCTGCCCTCCCCAGCCTGCTCCTCCTCCCCACCCTCTTCTCACCTGCATCGATGGGACACCATCCTCGAGGGGCTTTGAGCCAGAAACCTGGCTGGTATCCGGCCATCCTCACCCACTTTGCTGCCGAATCTAATCAGATCCCAGTCTCTGTCCATCCTGATGGACTCCCCTCTGAGCTGCCCACTGCCCTCCGCCCCCACCCCCATCGCCCCCACCGTCTCTTACCTGGACCCCCAGCTACCTCCCTGCCTCCCTGTCCCCATCTTGCCCCCCATGGCAGCCAGTGGTGTCTCTAAAACGCAAAACCTTCCATGGATCCCACTGCCTTTAGAATCCGATTGTCCAGACCCCTCCATGTGCCCTCCCAGGCCCCTCTCATCACATGAGACTGGCCCTCCATCCTCTGCGGTCTGCTCCCAACAGCACATGTGTGCCTTCCAGCCCCGAATATCCCAGGCTGTTCCTCACCCCTGTACCCCCACCTCTGACTCCCCTGGCCTCAGCGAGCTCACTGGCTTGTGCCTTATGTGTCCCCTCCCACCCCCACCCTGGTACTCCAGGAGAGTGGGACCCTGGGCACTAGTTGGCATGCATTGTCTACATATGTGAAACAAGCAAAGTCACTGCTTCCAGGAAGTCCCCATCCCTTCAGCCAGCCTTCGTGTGAGCACCCCCAGGCTTAAGAACTTCCTCTGTTGTGATTCTGCGTAATTGTGACACCCTGTGTAGCAATTGCCAGTTACTCTTCTGACTCAGCTACTGGCAGACCTGTGTTCTTGCCCCTTTGAGTCCTCAGCCCCAACTTGGACTTCCCCTCTGTGATGGGTGATTTTCTGTGTCAACTTGGCCAGACTAGGGTATCCCAATGCCTGATCAAGTACCAGTCAAGATGTTGTCGTGGAGGTTATTTTATCGGCATGAATAACATCTATAAGCCATGGTAAGTAGAGCAGATTATCCTCCATAGTATGGGCGGGGCCCATCTAATCAGTTGAAGGCATTAAAAACCAAAACTGAGGTTTCCTGAAGAAGAAAAAATTCTGCCCAAAGACTACAACAAGGAAAGCCTGCCTGGGTTTCCAGCTGGCTTGCTCTGCAAATACTGGACTCAAAACTGCACCATCAAGTCTCCTGAATTTCCAACTTGCAGGCCTGCCCTACAGATTTTGGAGGTCACCAGCGTCTGCAATTCTGTGAGCCAGTTCCTTAAAGTAAATCACTTTCTCCACACACACGTGCACACACCCATCCTACTGGTTCTGTTTTTCTGGAGAAGCCCAACTGATACAGCCTCCATCAGTAAATGTAATGTAAACTTCACTCTTAAGGACAGGCAGATCTGGACAGGGGACCTCTCAGAAGAGGGGAGATGGTACCTTTTGACCCAAAAGTCCAGGTCTCCTCATCATCGAAGTGCGTGTCCCCAGAGATAGGGTGCTCCCCCGGGAAGAAGGCGTGGGCCAGGGTGCCCCCCTGCCCATCGAAGGGGTAGCTGTCCTGGTGATAGGCCCGGGCAAAGTCGATGAGGATGTCAGGCTCCGTGGGCCCCTGCAAACCCACCTCCTGGAACCTGAGGTCTGACTCGGTGCCCCAAGTGGTCAGGGCGTGGTGCATGAGGGTCCGCACCGTCTCCTGGCTCAGTGCGGAGCCCTGGGGGAAGGAGTTGACCCTGGAAAGAGGAGGGCCGAGTGAGGAGCTCTGCAGAGAGAGGGCAGACACATGAAGCTGGGGCCCAGAGGGCAGCCCCAGGGTGGTCGAGAGGGTGCCAGGACTGACCTCCACGTCAGTGTCCGCTTCTTCCACACGCTGCCGCTCAGAGCGTACCGGCGCCGCCGCCTCACCAGCCCCGCCGCCCCCAGCACATCAGGCAGGGAGCAGCGGGGTTTATGCATCATGGCCACCGTCTCCAGGTCTGCGGGAGAGGTTGAAGCAGACGTGGGATCAGCAGCAGGCGTGAGCTAACGTTCTCCATGGGCAAACTGAGTCTCCGAGAGCTCCAAACACTTGCTCACAAAGGCCCCACGGCTTGGACTGGGAGCCAGGCTGTCTGACTCTGAACGCCAGCTTGTACCAAACTATGGCACTGCCCTCTGGGTACTATCACCCTCCGCACCTGGCCCTGGATGGACTCAAGAGTCTCAGGCCAGGATCTGGGCAGCCAGCTTCCCTGAGTCCTGGCAGCTGGATTCTAGAGAAAGAACCCTGGGGGTGCCGGGAGAACGCCTCGCTTAAAGGTTGGAAGCCCCTGGGAGGCTACTCACACCTCACAGGCTAGCTCCCGAGTTCCCATCACATCCAGGTCAAGTTCAAAGTCCCCGGGCCAGCCTGGTCTCTAGTCTCAGGTGGCAAGCCCCTCCCAGGTCAGGTCACCCAGAATCCCCCTGCCCAGCTCAGCTCCATTCCCAGCAGTCCCCTCGGCTCCAAGTGAAGGTCCAACCTTATCTCGTGGTTTGAGGTGACAAGGAGCAACGGAGCACATCCTGGGGCCAGAAGGTTCCTACCTCCCTCGCATCTGGACTGGACCCCTCTGCTTCCCTCTTCCTCTCATTTAACCCAACGGACAAGCCTCTCAGCTCTGCCTCCGAAATACACATTCTGGATTCACCGCTTCTCATCGCATCCTTGCCTGCACAGTGGTCTCTGTGCTCCCCACTCTCCATTCACCACCAGTAAGCAGAGGAAACTCAAAACTGTAAATCAGGTCTCCTTGCCTCCCTCCTTCAAACCCTCTCAGCGATTCTTATCACTTTTGAAGTCAAACCAAAATACCTTTCCTGGCCCCTAATCAGGCTCTTGTTTAGCTCTGCAGTCCACCTTTCATCACAGGCATGCAAGCCTGTGTCTGCCACAGGGCCTTTGCACCAGCCTTCGAGATCACCTCCTCCATCTCCCCAGGGTTGATTCCCCCTCTTTGTGTCCTAGGAATTCTTCATGTCACATGAGCTCCTCCCGGCTCACGTGACCTTATTTAGAGGGGACTGCCCTGCCCGGACCAGCCCCTGAGGATCATAGCATTTTATTCTCTTCGGAACACTCATCACTGTTCTCGCTCTGTGCCTCTCCCCCTCTAGAACATTAGCTCCCTGGGAGCGGGGACCTCCTCTACCTTGTTCACCACTATTCCAGTGGAGCCTGGAATGACCTCACATGTCAGTTCATGGGAAGAGATTCCTGATAAATATTTACTGAAACAGGAATGTCTTAGCACCTCCCGGGTTGGGACCTGAAGTCAGCATGTTCACAGCCCCTGGTGATTCAGCTACATGCAGATGTTTAGCCCCTGCAGTTGGTGGGGTGGGCTGGGTGCCGGGCCAAGACAGGGCTGGGGAGGGGGTGGGGGCCACATACCCAGGACACCTGTCTCCTGCAGGCCAGCAAACCTCTGCATGACCTTGATCGCATCCCGCAGCTTTGCAGGGCTCTGCAGCTGGGCCTGGGCAGGGTGAGGGGGTGGCAGGTAGCCATAGCGGGTCAGCCAGTCCTAGACCAGAGGTGGAAACAGGGGAAGGAGAAAGGCTTGTGGAGGGACTCTCCCATCCAACCACCATCCTGGAAGCCTCACCTCTCACCAGGTATGGCCAGCCCCAGGTCCCCAGCCCCGGAGAACCGTCTGCTCCCCACCTCAAGGTCCAGGCCCTCCAGCCCCGGGTTTGCTAGTGTTCATTTGTTACCAAGGGTCCCCACCTTCCCACCCCAACCCTTTTTCAGATTTCCAAATTCCGGCCCTCAACCTCCTGACGAATCCAAGGATTCGGGTTCCCAGTCTTCATCCTCCGTCACTCTTCGGACATTTGGAAAGCGTCCGCCGCCCTCTCTGAACCCAGAAGTCGAGGCCCCTATTCTCCTCTCCCAGCTCTGTTGCAAATCGGAGCCGGCGGACCCCTGCACTCACCACGCCCAGGCTCACGTCCTGCGCCGAGGGCTCCTGGGCGCGCGCGGGCGGCTGCAGCAGCGGGAGCAGCAAGGCCAGGAGCCGGAGCATGGCGCTCTCCTCCCCGGCGGCCGGCGGGGCTCCCGGGGACCTGCCCGGCGCCGCCCCGGAGATCTGGGGAGGAGGTCGGGGGCCCGGAAGGGCTCAGGGGACCTGGCAACGGGTACAAGGAGCGGGCAAGGGGGTGAAAGGGTGGCGCGCGGGGATCCGGGACCTTGGGAGGTACGATGCGGGGGGTACGGGGGCGTCCAGCCGAGGGCCGGGAGGGTTGAGAGGGCGCGGGAAGTGGGGGAGGCGCGGGCTCCGGGTCTGCGGCGCGGGCTCCCGGGGGTGCGCACCGGTCCGGTCCGCGCCGACGGCCTGTCGTCGGGACAGGAGCGGCTAGCCTGGCGGGGCGGGGCGGGGCGGGGCAGGCGAAGACTGCGAGGCGGGGAGCCGGGGCCCAACCTTCCCTTGTCGATGATGGCTAAAGACCCTGCCGGATCCAGGGCCTCCCGGAGCGCTTCAGAGAGCCCGGCCGCAAGTTTCTCTTCCCAGATCCCTGCTCCAATGGGACTCCTCGGAGGGCCGCTCGCTTCTGCTTTCTCAGATCCGCGCCGCCGGGCCCGGGGGAGGGGCGGCTCCGGGCCCTCCCCTCCCCCCACCGCTCTTCCCGGAGACCCCAGGGCGCGCGGCCCGCGCTTCGGCTGGGGGATTTCCGGGCGGCCGGCGGCTAGGCTGCTTCCCGCTCCGCAGGATCGCAGCACGCCCCCCGCCCATCCCTGCCAGCCCCGCACCGCCCCCCCACCCCCACCCCGCGCCGCCCCGATGTGCGCGCCTGGGGCTGCCGGTGGTCCCCGAATTAATTCCCCTAACCACGTGGGCTGCGAGGGTCTCTGCCTCCCACGCCGAGCTTCTAGCATCTCTAGATCCCAGACCCGGGGGCTACCTTGGGGCAGGTACTAGGCTTTTAAAATCCAGTAACAGCCTCGCAAGTCTTCCCAGGTGGCTTAGTGGTAACGAATACGCCTGCCAATGCAGGAGACCAGGTTTGATCCCTGGGTCGGGAGGAACCTCCGGAAAAGGAAATGGCAACTCACTCCACTATTCTTGCCTGGGAAATGCCTTGGACAGAGGAGCCTGGCGGGCTACAGTCCACAGGGTCGCAAAGACTCGGACACCACTTAGCGACTAAACAACATCCTCGCAGGAGCTGGAGCGCTTGTGGCAGGTCGGTCCGAGCGCAGCGCGGAGGAGAGGGCGAATGGGAAGGGACCCAGGAGGCAGAGCCGCCGCTCACGCCCGCGGGGAGCCGGGTGCTGGGAGGCCGAGCAGCTGGAAAAAGATGAGGAGGAAGGGGGAGTGGACTTCCTGTCGGGGGACGGCCTGCAGAGCTGGGCCGCGATGGGACCCCCGTGTGGCGTTTTAAACAAAATAAATAGTGAGCAGGATTAGCAAGCTAGAGATGCAAACTAAAACATCAAGATCCTGTGCTGAGCCGCTGGGGCTGCCAGAACAAACCACCGCAGACCAGGTGGCCCAAACAACAGCAGTTTATTTCCTCACTTCTGGAGGCAAGGTTGTTTTTCTCAAGGCTTCTCACCTTGCAGGTGGCTGTGTCCTCACTTGGACCTTCCTCTGCCCAGGCAGCCCTGGTGTCTGTGTCCATATCCCCTCTTCTCATAGACACCAGTCACACTGGACGAGGGCCCACCCTAACAGCCTCATTTTACCTTATCGCCTCTTTAAAGTCCTGTCTCCAAATGCAGACACGTTTTGAGGGGCTGGGGGTTAGGACTTCAACCTATGAATTTAGGAACACAGCTCAGTCCATATCGGATCCCCGTGTGCAATGAAAACGTCCCCTCCTCCTCCTCCTGGGTCTCTCTTTTGCTCTCGCTCACGGCCACACTCACAACATTTCTGACACCAAATGTGTGGGGTTTCTTCCCACATCAGGCAATTCTGTGTGACACCAGCCAGGGTGTCTTTCAATTCTGACGATAACTAGAGTTATCTAAGATCCCACAGGTTAAGAGTTCAGGCCCACAAGACTGCTCCCTGCTTCAGATGCAGGCAGGAGGTCTGCAGGTCACCCCAGGTCAGCCAAGTTGGCTACAAGTCAGAGGTTCCCATGCCTTCCCCCACCTCGGATTCAGTTATTTGTTAGACCAGCTCACAGAACTCAGGGAAACACTGGGATTTTCCTGGTGGTCCAATGGCTAAGACTGTGCTCCCAGTGCAAGGGGCCCAGGGTTCGATCCCTGGTCAGGGAACTAGATCCTGAATGCCACAACTAAAGATCCCACGGGCTGCAACCAGTGCAGCCAAATAAACCCCCCCCAAAGAACAATATGTAACTTGAAAGACACTGTCGTGTCACAGAATTCCACACAGTCAGCAATCACCCCCATCCATAGCCAAGGTGCGGTTGCAGGCTTCCATCTGATCTTGTCAGGTTCCAAAAGCAAGAGTAGTCTTGGCACAAATGGCTTCACCCTTCCGTGCATCTGGCTGTAATCGAGCTAAGAGACAATATCATCTCTTGATCTGAGCCTCTTTCAAGGCGTTAATGTAATACTGGCTTTCCCTCGTGACATAATTCATTTATCTTTACTTTACCCTTAGCTCCTGTTCTGCCTTCTCTACACTGATCCTGTTCCACTTTCTCTGCATTGATTCCCCAAAGGCTTCCACCTTTGGAAGGGACATTAGGTTGGGCTACTGTCCTGGTCCAAAATACAGGCAGCAATGCTAGTCCAGTGGTGTCTGGTGTCTCCCTCCTCGGCCCACAGAGGGTGTGGTCACACAGGTGCAGAACTGGTGAGCTTTTTTTTTTTTTTTAAAAAAAGCAAAGTGTTGATTTACGCCTTGGTCTGTATACAAGAGTTCCCGGGGGAGCCTGCCTCTGAGAGCCTGCTCCTTTTTGTCTCAGAAGCAGGTGGGAGGTGAAGGGCTCACAATACAGCCTTGGAGCTGGTGAGCTATCTTTAAACAGCACCACTGTAGCTGCGTTCACTGTCGACCCTAACTTTGTCTGGGGGTGAAGGCGTACGTTGCCCCAGCAGGCACTTAGGAATTCTGACATAAGTTTTGAAGTAGTGTTTCTGTCTCTTATTTGGGAATCATCGCTGTCTTGGGCACTTGTATTTGCAGCCCTGACCACAGGAGCAGGTGTGTGCTACGTCACTTCAGTCGTGTCTGACTCTTTGCAACCCTATGGACTATGTAGCCCACCAGGCTCCTCTGTCCATGGGCTTCTCCAGGCAAGAATACTGGAGTGGGTTGCATGCCCTCCTCCAGCGGATCTTCCTGACCCAGGGATCAAACCTACATCTCTTATGTCTCTTGAATTGGCAGGTGGGTTCTTTACCACTAGCGCCACTTGGGAAGCCAGATGGGAAGAAAAAAAGTGGTGTGGTGGGAAACAAAAAAAAAATGAGTTGGTATATGGGTATCCTCCTGCCTTGGCAAAAACTGCATAGTCTGATCTGCATTTCTCCCCGCTTTGTCTTCCCCAGACCCATCAGAAAAACAGAGACGTCCCCTAGTGGGGACACCCCTTTGTCCACACTCATGCCTGTGTTACATGTAGAGGTGTGTGCCCAGCTCTTTACTGGTCCACTTTAAACTGGTGTTTCAACTGCTCACTCCAGTTCCCTACCAAACGGATACTTTGGCCATCACGGGCTACCAAGTGGGGTCCTTGGTCTGAAGAAATGATGACCGGCCACGCAAACTGGCACAATATCTTCTGTTCCAAATATTTTATGTCATTCTGAGCATTTGGGTAAGCAAAGCCCGCTCCAGAGTCGGGATCTTCCAGGCAGGACCCATGTGCACCCCTAGGACACCAGCATTAGTCTCACCTGCCAGTTACGAGCCAGGCCTGCCCCCCAGAGAACATGCCACCTCAGGAGGGGGTACAAGAGGGCTATGTGTAGATTCAGCCCCATCTCAATATTGCTGCAGGGACCCCATGTCCACTTATTTCATGGGTCCAGGTGGTGGCCACCTTAAGTGAACACACCGAAATCTCTGCTTATTAAGCTGGAAGAGGGTTCCAACAATGGGCACTGAAGTGTCATGTCCTACTTACAAGTGCCCTCAAATTTCCAAAGTGATTTCCACGGGGCTATGCCCCATATGGGCATCCTTTTATTTATTTATTTTTAATTTTTTCTTTTTGGCCTGGCCTCTCAGCTTGCAGGATCTTAGTGCCCCAACCAGGGATCAAACCCAGGCCCCAGCAGTGGAAGCGCAGGTTAGGAGTCCTCACTACTGGCCCACCAGGCAAGTCCCCAGGCATCCCTTTAAGAAGCTAGTTTTCCATCACCCTCCTGCCTGACCGTGTGTCTGCAGAAACCAAAACATGGGAAACTTCACCACTGCCAATTCTCCCATCACAGCTCAGAAAACAGCTTGCAGTTCAGCCCACCAGACTGACCTGTTTTCACCTTCTTTGATCAGAGTGGTGACCTTCCAAAGACAAGGTTGTCTGTTCACCTGGGAACTGCTGTCCATAGACCGAGCAGCTCTTTGAAGGTCAGTTAAGAGCTGTTTATGGGGCATTCGCTGTCCAGAGGTGGAATTCAGAACTGCTCACATAGATGCAGATTCAGTCCTCAGAGAAGAGGCTTCCCACTCTTGACCGTCTCCGCAGGCAGCACCATCCTGGGAAAACCACTTCCATCTTATGATGGGACTTTTCTGGGCACTGCCATCTCCACTGGAGCATTTTTCTGACATCTGCCTAGACGTTATGGATATTTCAGGTTTAAAGATCTTGTATATCCTTCAGTCATGGGGTAGCTTCAATTAACATCTGAAAACTAGGTACTGTAATCCCCTACCTAGGAACTTTCAAGTTGCAAACTTTCAAAGATACAAACGCACATTGGTGTTTCCAATCACATAAGGCGTGAGTGACAATATAGCTTGCTGTCCGTCTTCTGTTGCTGACAATCTTTCAGCTCTACCATCTCCCACCTCCTCTCCCAGCTCAGTAACTCTTCTTGCCTGTTCACTTGATGCCGGCCCCTGTATGCCAGCTGTTGCATTGTATTACTGTACTTTTCAGGATACAGTGTGGTAAGATTAAAAATGTTTCTTTTTTGTGTTTGTTTTTTAATATGTTATTTGAGTGAAAAGTATTATAAGACCATTACAGTTCAGGACTGCATAGCTGATTGTGTTAGTTGGGTACCTAGGCTAGCTTTTTTGGACTCCAGATGCATTCTTGGAATGGAACTTGTTCATATGTAGGGGACTTACTGTAGTAAATAACCCTGAAAACTCTCTAGTTCAGAGTCCCAGTAGTTATCGCTGGGCATGCTCACAGGCTTTTGCCTTAAGCCGCAGTCTACATTCCACGTAGGGCTACTGCACAGAGATTTTGTCTGAGCCAGCACCCCACTTTCTATTCCATGCTGTGTGGACTCCAACTCCCGGAACTTGCTCAAACTCATGCCCATCGAGTCGGTAACGCCATCCAACCATCTTATCCTCTGTCATCCGCTTCTCCTGTTGCCTTCAGTCTTTCTTCAGTCTTTTCCAATGAGTCAGTTCTTCACATCAGGTGGCCAAAGTATTGGAGCTTCAGCTTCAGCATCAGTCCTTCCAATGAATATTCAAAACTTATTTCCTTTAGGATGGACTGGTTTGATCTCCTTGCAGTCCAAGGGACTCTCAAGAGTCTTCTTTAATACCACAGTTCAAAAGCATCAATTCTAGCAACCTAGATGCCCATCAGCAGAAGAATGGATAAGGAAGCTGTGGTACATATACACCATGGAACATTACTCAGCCATTAAAAAGAATTCATTTGAATCAGTTCTAATGAGATGGATGAAACTGGAGCCCATTATACAGAGTGAAGTAAACCAGAAAGATAAAGAACATTACAGCATACTAACACATATATATGGAATTTAGAAAGATGGTAATGATAACCCTATATGCAAAACAGAAAAAGAGATACAGATGTACAGAACAGACTTTTGGACTCTGTGGGAGAAGGTGAGGGTGGGATGTTTCGAGAGAACAGCATTGAAACATGTATACTATCTATGGTGAAACAGATCACCAGCCCAGGCTGGATGCATGAGACAAGTGCTCGGGCCTGGTGCACTGGGAAGACCCAGAGGAATCGGGTGGAGAGGGAGATGGGAGGTGGGATCGGGATGGGGAATACATGTAAATCCATGGCTGATTCATGTCAATGTATGACAAAAACCACTACAATATTGTAAAGTAATTAGCCTCCAACTAATAAAAATAAATGAAAAAAAAAAAAACATCAATTCTTCGGTGCTCAGCTTTCTTTATAGTCCAACTCTCACATCCATACATGACTACTGGAAAAACCATAGCTCTGACTAGACAGACCTTTGTTGGCAAAGTAGTGTCTCTGCTTTTTAATATGCTGTCTAGGTTGGTCATAGCTTTTCTTCCAAGGAGCAAACATCCTTTAGTTGCATGGAAATTAAAATTTCATTGAAATTTTTAAATTTCAATCCCATAATTGCACTCAGGTAAAAGAGGCATTTCACAGAAAGTCTGATTGAATATTCCAGTTAGCAGAACTTTTATCTTAATTCCATAGACCCTGTATTCATCTATAGGTTTGGAGTTTATGATACCAGGTAGGGGAAATGTACCCAGTAGGACATAATACTCATTCCCATGAAACATTAAGTAAAAGAGACAGAACTGCTTACATAAAGCCTGTTTAAACATCACACCTTCCATAATCTCATGAATTCTTGCCATTCTGTGCTCTGTTCTCTCAATCTAATTGCAGCCAAGTCAGGGCTTCATACACGGGGTTTTGGTACCACAGTGAGTGAGGCTCCTGTGTCCAGGAGTGCTGGGAACTTCCCTTCTTCAATCCCCAACTGTTTCCCACTCTTGTGCAAAAGGCTTTGGATCAGAGAAAATTCTGGAAGATGGTGATGCAGGAAGCACCAGGAATCTGTCTCCCCACCTGGACAGCAACTGCAGGGCAGTCTCTCTGATGGAACTGTTCTGGAACCCTGAAGGCTTCCAACTTCAAGGAGAAGCCTCTGACCGTAAATGGGTATCCCCGTCAGCTCTCAGTCCAGAGGCAGCTGCCCGCCCCCCACCTGGAGGGCTTGCAGAAAGGACCGTGAGCAGAAACAACCCGATGCTCCAGGGATGGGGGATCTGGATTCTGACGGCTTATCACCAAGGTGCAGACAGAGGGGGCGGAAGTCATTCTTGCAGCCCCTGCCCCCTGCTGCAGCCTCTGCCCCCCTCCCAAGTGAAGATTTAAAGGGCCGGACACCTTTTTCACTGCCTTTTTTCGAGTTTCCCCTCTGGGGAGTCAGACACTAAAGATGAGGACATTAAAAAATAGAAACCCTACATCTGTGGGAAAAATTAGAAGTGATTGCGTGTGCCCAAGGCTCAGAAAAGACCTAAGAACACACAAAGTTCACACTTCAGAGACCGCCTATAACATTAAAAAAATAATAATAAAAATAAAAAAGCTCCCAAACAACAACAAAAAACACACAACAAACCCTGGGGAAGGGAGAGAATCTGATTTCAGAGTTACCACATTATGAGATTTAAATGTCCGGTGTTCAACAAAAATCACAGGGCAAACAAAGAGACAGGAAATATGGCCAGTTCAAAGGAAAAACATCGACAGAAAACTCGCTGGAAGACGTGTCCGTGCGTGCTAAGTCGCGTCTGACTCTGCAACTCCATAGGCTGTAGCCCACCAGGCTCCTCTGTCCATGGGCTTCTCCAGGCAAGAATACTGGAGTGGGTTGCCATACCCTCCCCCAGGGGATCTTCTGACCCAGGGATCAAAAAGGCATTTCTTTATCTCTTTCATTGGCACGTGGATTCTTTACCACTAGCGGCACCTAGGAAGCCCTGAGAAAGACTTACTGGCAGGCAAATTCTATACAATTCCACTAATATGTGGTACTTCAGTTCAGTTCAGTTCAGTTCACTCGCTCAGTTGTGTCCGACTCTTTGAGACCCCATGAATCGCAGCACGCCAGGCCTCCCTGTCCGTCACCAACTCCCGGAGTTTACTCAAACTCATGCCCATCGAGTCAGTGATGCCATCCAGCCACCTCATCCTCTGTCATCCCCTTCTCCTCCTGCCCCCAATCCCTCCCAGCATCAGGGTCTTTTCCAATGAGTCAACTCTTCGCATGAGGTGGCCAAAGTATTGGAGTTTCAGCTTCAGCATCAGTCCTTCCAAAGAACACCCAGGACTGATCTCCTTGCAGTCCAAGGGACTCTCAAGAGTCTTCTCCAACACCGTAGTTCAAAAGCATCAATTTTTCGGTGCTCAGCTTTCCTCACAGTTGAACTCTCACATCCAGTGGTCATGTATGGATGTGGTACTTAGAGTTATCAAATTTACAGAGACAGGAATTACAGTGGTGACTGCCAGTGGCCAAGACGGGGGAGAAGGGGTAGTCTGTGTTTAATGGGGAGAGTTTCAGTTTTATAAGCTGAAAGGAGTTGTGGGAATGAGGGTGCTCATTTCTGCACAGAAATATGACTGCATTTAATACCGCAGACTTCTACACTTAAAAATGGTCAAGATGGTAAATTTTATATACGTGTATTATACCACAATAAGAAGAAAAGGTTAATTTTTGGAAAACTAGATGATTCCTTTTATGTTTAGCAAATGCAAACCAATCTACTGGGATAAAAAGTGGTTGGTTGGTTGGTTGGGGGGAGGCAGAAGGGAGGAGTTGAAACCGAGCAGAACACTGTGGTACCCACCCCCCCACCCCGCCCCAAGCACAAAGGTCCTTCCATGCCCCCTGCTCTTGTTTATAGAAAAGCTGAAGTTACCCAAGTTTGATCCCTGGTCAGAAAACCAGATCCCACGTACTGCAACGAGAAGACCTGGCACAGCCAAAGGAGGAAAGGAAAGCTGAAGCCTCCCGAGCCTCCCTGGGTCACAAGAGTAGGCTCAAGCAGTTAATGATCAGGACAATAGAATCACAGAACCTTTCAGTGTTGGATGTACATTCCTGAGTTGTTTTACAGATACTGTAACTGCTCCCAGGGGGAAAAAGCTAACTGAGTGATGACCAGACAGCAGCCATGATATAAGCTGTGCCATCTTGAGCAGTACTGAATTTACGGTTAGCATCATTCCAAGAACTGGCCCCAAGAGAATGCGATTAACGCTATTGCTCATAATAGTCTGCATCTTTGTGGGCATCTAAATAACTGTAGCTTGCTCTGCCCATATGTGTAAGCAGGCAACTAAAATTGTCAGCAGAGATGCTCCAGACCCATGTCGACATATTCCACTCTAAGAATAGACACCCTATGTCAGCAGGAGAAAGTTGTAGGAGACAGACCTTTGCCCATGATGCCCTGGAAATGGAGTGATGTCCAAGAGTGGGGATTTGTAAGCAGCTCTTTGCAGGAAAGAATTTTTTGCAGGAAAAGAGGTTTTTTTGTTTTTTTTTTTTTTGCAGGAAAGAGCTCTCTGCAGGAGGTCCCTTTTGTCTTGTCACTTTAGCAAAGCCTTATTGTAACTAACCTCCGGCCCAAGCCCACTTTTCAAATCTTTTGCTCACACAATACTTTGCCTAACCTGTTTCTTTCCTTAGATCAAAGAAATAGAGATGAAGAAAAAGGAATTAACAGATGGCTAGATCTTTTCCTTAGCTTCCCCTTCAGTAATCTCCCAAAGAAATTGTGTGAACAAAAAAATAAATAAATAAAAATAAAAATAAAAAAATAAAAAAGAAATTGTGTGAACAAGATAACATCTAAAGAAAGGTTACAAGGCTGCCAGCAAAGGGAGATGGCGATCAATGATTAGCTGAGATTACTTTCCGTTTTTCTCTTTCGAAACTTTCATGGCCGAGCAGAACTTCAGAGAGCGTTCTGGAACACAAGTCTGCCTTCTCCCCAGGTTGCTAGCTTCCCCAATTTTTTTTTTTTTTCTGGCCACATGCAGGGTTCTCAACCAGGGATCAAACCTGTGCCTCCTACACTGGAAGCATGGATCTTAATTACTGGGTCACCAGGGAAGTCCCTCTCTCCGCTTGTTTTCCTCTTTGTTTCATTCTATCGATATTCGCTTTATTCACCTTATTTTTAATAACCCTTTAAAAATTGTTCACCTGCTGAGATCTGTCTCTTGATTTCTCTACTCTGCCTTTCCCCATTTTCTTGTGAATTAGCCTGATGTTTTCTTCTTTAGTAAGACCCAGAAGGGGGAGCTGGGACCACAAATTCATAAGGCTTCCTGAACTGTCCTTTGGTTTTGGCAGCAGTCAGGTTACCTGAGGGACTCACGCAGAAGGGCCACCCCAGCCACAGCATGTCCTGTGACCCCGGTGAGGGGCAGCCTCAGTGGGTGAATGTCGTCACTTTATATTTAATATCTGGGTATTTGGCTGCACCAGTTCTTAGTGGCGGCGTAGGGGATCTTTTAGTTGGAACGTGTGGGATCTAGTTCCCCGACCAGAGATCAAACCTGGGCCCCTGCATTGGGATGTGGAGTCTTAGCCACTAGACCACCAGGGAAGTCCTTCCAGGTCATCCCAAAGTCCTTCCGGGTCATCCAGGTGGCTGGCATATCGCCTTATCAGCCACTTCATCTGGAGCGTTCCTCTTGGTGTTTATGGGGGGAGATGGAGAGTTCTCTTCTCAGGGAAATTAGACCTTATGGGGGCTTTTATCTAGTTTACCAGGCTGGCTGTTCCCTCAGAAATAACTTCCTGAAGGGCTGGATCCCGTAAAACCATCTGTGATTGCTTCATGTTGAGCTGTGTGTCCCGACTCAGATATACCCTCAACACTCTGCAGATTCAGAACCAGGGAATGGCCCCTAAGCTGGTGACTCTCACCATCCATTTCAGTCAAGGGTCTTCAAGAAGGTGAGGATAAGGATACACAAAATGAGAAGCCCCCTCCAGGCTGTCCCCCTGCTTTCAGTAGCTCCTTGGGTTTGCCCCTCCCCGCACCCTGACTCCCTTCCTGGTGACTCGGGGCCTCAGAGGTACTTACCATTGTCCCAGCATGACTCTTCCCTTCGTGGCTGGCGCTAGACTAGTGGTCAAACCTCAGGCTCACCAAAATCTGCCTAGTACAAGGTTCCAGCCAGCACTCCCTTTTACTTTCCTTCTAGCTGTTACAGATAACAATAACCGACAGAATATTAATAGTTTGCCTTTTTCTTATTAGTTTTCATTTCCTTCTGCCTCCCTTAAACCAACTCCCTGGGAGTTGGATCCATTCCTCAATCCCGTCGCCAGCTGTTACTTTCAGCACTTGAGTACAGTGGGCTGCCCTGGCGGCTCAGTGGTAGAGAACCCGCCTCCCAGTGCAGGAGACAAGGGTTCCATCGATCCCTGGGTCAGGAAGCTCTCCTGGAGAAGGGCATGGCAACCCAGTCCAGTATTCCTGCCTGGGAAATCCCATGGACAGAGGAGCCTGTCAGCTTCAGTCCATGGGGTCGCAAAGAATCAGACACGACTGAGCAACTAAACAACAAAAACAACAATCTGAGTGCAGCATAGCCGCTTCTCCAGACTGTGGGTGACCACATGGCCACCAGGAACCAGAATCTCTGCACTCCCTGCCCTTTTATCCTTTCTCTTCCCAACCCACCTGTTTCCGTGAGTTCCAGCAAAACCCACTTCACTGACACCAACTTAACAAAAGCCTCATCTCTCCTAGCCTCTTTATTAACAAGGGTTTTAGGAGTTTTGCACCAGAAACTGAGAGCAGAGACTGATAAGTTTTCTATTATTTCATACCATGTCCGTCATCAGACTGGCAAAAATTAAAAAGCCTTGTATTAGCTAGGTTCAGGCTAGATGAAACTCACACTCTGCTTATAGGAGTATGTTTCATGGTTGCTCTGTAATGGGATCAAACCTTCCACACAAAGTTTGGTTCAGGGGGACTTCCGCAGGGGGTTCAGTGGCTAAGATGCCACGCTCCCAATGCAGGGGGCCTGGGTTCAACCCCCGGCCAGGGAACTAGACCCTACATACTGCAACTAAGAGTTCACAGCCGCAACTGAAGATCCTGCGTGCTGCAACTAAGATCCAAATAAATAAGCAAAAATACATTAAAAAAAAATGTGGTTCAGATGTGAAGATTGATGAGGCCACACGTAACAAGAGAACAGGATGAGATTGGTGACTCACATAGTGAGGCTTCCTGGGGAGAGCAGGGCAGGTGCTCCAGCAGGTCTGAAATGGCTGGAGAGGGCGAGGAGGGGCCTTTGCTGTGGTCAGCGGGAGAGGCTGGGCTGAGGGCCCCTCCACTCTGGCCAGAGCACTCCTGGATTAAATTTCTCTCCTGCTCATGGGAGCAGGCATCAGGGCCTTCTTATTAGTTTGTCCAGATGTGGGATAAGAAGGAAGAGGAAGCCTATTTCAGGCCAGCAGCAAACATCAGAAATGGTGTTAGACTGCTGGGCCGTATTTACTAAAGCCGAAGGAGCCTAAAAAATGACCGCACATTCTACTCCCACAGAGAGGCAGACTCTACTCCTTTCGCCTTGAACCTGGGCTGACTCAGTGCCTTGTCTGATCAGAAGTATGCTGTAGAAGTGACGGTTCTGGGAACTCCAGGACTTCCCCGGTGGTCCCGTGGTTAAGAATCCACCTGCCAGTGTAGGAGAGACAGGTTAGATCACTGGTCCCTGGATCCCTGGATCCCTGGTCCACGTGGAAGACTCCACCTGCCGCAGGGCAACCAAGTCTGTGTGCCACGACTACTGAGCCTGCCCTCTAGAGCTGGAGAGCTGCAACTACTGAAGCCTGTGTCCTGAGGCTGGTGCCCGCAACAGGAGAAGCCCGCACTCCGTAACGAAGAGCAGCTCAGTGCAAAGCAACGAAGATCCAGCGCAGCCAAAAATAAATGAATTAAAAAAAAAAGAAGCCTGGCAGCTTCTGCTCTGGTTTCTTGGAACCTCATTTTGGGGAAGTCAGCTGCCTCCAGTCAAGGATAGCCTCCCTGGGAGGAAATTCAGGCGGCCACATGCAGAGGCTGCATCCAGAAAGAAATGCTGTCTGACCCCAGCTGACCCAGCCCAGGCGCCAGATGTGGGAGCTGAGACACCGTCTGACTCTGGCCCCACCACTGTCTTACCTGTAACCGTATGGGACTCCAGCAGAAGCCAGCCGACCCTCAGAACGGTGAGAGAGAAGACCAAATTGTTGTTCCAAGCCTCGAAATGGTGGGATAGTTACTACCCAGCCAGAGGTCACTAGAACACCTCCCCCAGCTGATTTCAGAAGTAGATGAATGACAGCATAAAATTTCCATCCAAGAGTCCACGGAAATCTGCGTACAACGATGAGGATCTGCATTAAAACACTGTTTATAACTTGGAAAAAGCGCCAGGAGACTTAAGTGCTCATTGATAGGCGAGCGGAGAAATAAACTGGGGCATAAACATTGGATGAAAGACCTTACAGCTGTTAGGTACAAACTAAACCTAAATACATCTTCCTGGGTAAGTCTGAGAACATTCTGGAAAACAGCTGCTCGAATTCTTCCCCACAAAGTCAATGTCCTGAAAGACACATAAGAAGGCAGGGCGAGTGTAGTTGATGAAAGGAGACTAAAGAGAGACGGTCAGATCATGTGATAAAGGTGCATGGTTCCATAGCGGGGTATCTGCGTCCTCAGAGAGGCAAGCTGGAGGAGCTGATGCTGAGCAAAATGTTTGCAAGTGTGTGTCAGGTGAGAGAGAGAGAGAAAGCCAGTGTGACAAAACGGCCACCCCTGGGAGCCGAGTGGAGGGTATTTGTTGTCATTCCTGTAAATTTCCTGTGTGTGTATGTGTGTTAGCTGCTCAATTGTGTCTGACTCTTTGTGACTCCATGGACTGCAGCCCGCCAGGCTGCTCTGTCCATGGAATTCTCTAAGAAAGAACACTGGAGTGGGTTGCCATTCCCTTCTCCTGGGGATCTTCCAGACCCAGAGATTGAACCCCAGATCTCCCGCATTGCAGGCAGATTCTTTACCATCTGAGCCACCCGGGTCTTTGTTGCCATATGTGGGATCTATGAGCTTCCTGCAGTGTGCCAGCTCTTCGCTGAGACATTCAAGATGTGAACGCTTAGTTTCATCATGCGGGATCTTTAGTTACAGCATGTGGGATTTAGATCTCTGTGCATTGGGAGCTCAGAATCTTCACCCCTGGACCACCAGCTCTATTGATTCCACTGATACGCACAACATGGGTGAATCTCAGCAGCATTATGCTGGGTCAAAACAGCCAGGCACCAAAGACTACACATCGGACTTGATTCTGATGCAGGAGATTTACAACTGGCCTCCTACTGGCATCTCTTGGGGCACCAAGAAGTGGGCTTCAGGCTGGCTACTTACAGCTATTAGCATTTCTTGAGACAAGAGATAGGTGGGCTCCAGCTAAGGCATTTACATTTAGCCTCCTGTTTGCCCTCTGAAATGGAAGTAACAACAGAAACAGGGTAAATAGCCAGTGTTTATCTCTTGTAAACACCTTAAGATAATAGTCATGGCAATAGTCAAGGTGAGGGCAAAGAGGGACAGAAGCCTGTTTGAGTAAAGGATTAAGGTATCTCCGCTTGCCCCTCTTCTGGGGCAAGGGAGACTCTATACGTGTGCAGAAAGACTCCTTGTGGATCAAAAGTCAAGGGATAACGCCAGGCCATAATGAGTCTTGCTTCTCCCAGAAGCCTTCACTTTGAGATTCATCTTGGCTGAGGGGTGTATGACAACCAGGGGAATGTCCCAGGGTAGGTCAGGTGTGGCTAAAAGAACCAGATAATATTGGCCTGAAGGAAGACAAAGACCCGGAAGAACTGTCCTGTATAAACGACTTAACCACCTCTTCTGTGCTCCTTCTCACTAGGGGGGACACTCACACCCTTTCTCTCTGGGTGACCATCCCTGCCTTACTTCTGACTTAACTAAATAAGCCATTTCTCTATGTGCTCTCCCACTTGTGGTTGTGCTGTCTCTAATAATAAACTTTGTACCTGTATTTACAGTTTCTGACTCTGTGATAAGTGCATTTTTCAATGGGGGCAAAGACACAGGGGAAAAAATAGCTTCTAGCCTCTATCCCTTCCTGGTCCTGTGGCTGGGACTGATGGTTCTCTCTCATCCAGGCTTCTCAGGTTCAACTCCTGGGCAGGGAATTAAGATCTCGTTTCACCCCACTGCTCACTGCTGACTCGCTGTGATCAATTTCATTCAGAGAGTGTTCTGGTGTGAAATGAAATATTTCCTGCAGTACCAGTGGGCAAGAAATGTCCCAGCTATCCACAGTGCCCACCCTCCAAATCTGAATTTCCGAGCCATGCCGAAAGGTGGCGCCACTCCCTACACGTGGAACTTAAGGATGTCACAGGAGTGATTACAGCCCTCCAGTGTGCCCTAAGAGAATTCAAGAAGAGACGGATGCCTCTGTAAAAATGCAGGATGCTGGTCCCAGATAGCTGAGATGCATGTGAAAGGAATGACTTCAATAATCCCAGACACTTGAGGCTCTCCCGGTGGCTCAGACGGTAAATAACTTGTCTGCATTGCAGGAGACTTAGGTTCAATCCCTGGGTCAGGAAGATCCCCTGGATAAAGGAGTGGCAACCCATTCCAGTATTCTTGCCTGGAGAATTCCATGAACAGAGGAGCCTGGCAGGACTGAGCAACTAACACGTTCACTTTCTTTCACTTGCATCTTCCCATATATAGAAGAATGCTAAATTCCTTAACGTGATCTTTGGTTTTCTTTACTTAACAATAATATTTGATGTTCAGACCACCTGCCCCCTGTGTTGCAAGCTTATTTATAGCCTGACTCCCTCCCACCTCCTCAGAGCCATCTCTCCGGGCTACCTGAAGTGCTGTCCCCCCTGGCTCGGAGTCCCTAAGGTTCCCACCAAATCAAATAACTGTCTAAGGTTGTGACTAGTTTTTCAGTTGACTCTGGAAGAGGCAAAGTCGAGCTGATCAGTGGTTGCCAGGGGATAAGCCCTGCGGAAGAAGCCTGGGGAGCTCTGAGTACTGGACCACAGAGTTGGGAGAGATGCCACCGACAGAGGCTCCAGGAGGAGCCAGCCCTGCCCACAACTGGATGTAGGAATTCTGACCCCCAGAACTACGAAACAATTTGTTCCTGTTGTTTGAGCCATCCAGTTTGTGGTCATTTGTTAGAGAAGCCCTAGGAAATGAGCATGTCTGTGTGCTCAGTCGTGTCCAATTCTTTGCGACCTCGTGGTCTATAGCCCACCAGGCTCCTCTGTCGGTGGAATTTCCCAGGCAAGAATACTGGAGTGGATTGCCATGCCCTCCTCCAGAGGATCTTCCCAACCCAGGGATCGAACCCACATCTCTTGTGTATCCTACACTGGCAGGTGGATTCTTTACCATGGCACCACCTGGGAAGCCCATGGGAAATGAATACCCACCAATAAAAAGTCATTTTTTTTTTAAGTTGAGGAAAACAAAAAAACTTGGAAGTTACAGGCTAAATAAAAAAAGCAAGTTTCAGAACAATGTATTCAGTGTAAAACATTTTATAGGAAGGTTTTTAAAGGCCCCAAACAATACTGCTTATTGTTCATAAGCTTTGCAAATGTCAAAAACACCGGGAGTGGTTGCCTTGTTGGAGGGGGTGGAGCATGCTGCTGGCTTCCCCTGCCCAGTGGAGTCCTTGTGAGGCCTGCAGAGGCTTCCCCAAGGAGGAAATGCCAAGATTTGGAACACTAGGTGCCCACCAGGCAGTGGGGAAGGTCGGGGAGAGCATTCAGGGCTAAGCCCAGGCTTGGAGGCTAAAGGAGGCGGGCTTGCTTAAGGGCCGCCTGGAGACCAGAGGACTGGATTATCTTCCCTTCTTTTATCTGAACCTGTTCCAGTATCGCTAGGGCCTCCCTGGGGCCACTCTGTCCCTCTTCTCCATCTTCACCTGGAATCAGCAAGGAGCCTGGAGGCCAGATTCAGCTGCCCCAAGAATGACCTTGGCTGGCAGGCAGGCAAGCTGGGATGAAGCGCTGGTCATGCAGGCACAGACAAATCACTTTGCTTCCCTGAGCTGGTAAACTGTGAATGGTCATGACCTCACAGGGCAGCTGTGAGGACGGAATACACTGTAATGTTAACACATGTGGTGAGTCACTTCTTATGGCCCTGCTGAGCACCAGCATAGCCTAACTGCTCGTACCTTACCTTCACCCTCATTCAATTGTCAGAACTCCATTAGCTGGGGACTGTGATCACCTCCATTCTACAGATGGGGAAACTGAGGGCAGCTGAATGACTCAGACACACACAGCCGATATGTAGCCAGACTGGGATCTAGACTGAAGCCATGCAATGCCAGCACCTGTGAGCTACACTCCGTGGTGTGTTGTTTTATTGGTTCATTTCTGGTTTACATAGGTCTGCACTTCCCCCGACCTCCTGGGGTGGACTGTGAACCTCCTAAGAGTAGGGCCTTCACGACTTCGTCTCCAGGTGAGCCCAGCCCCTGCCCGGTAGGACTGGTATAGGTGGAGCCCTGGGTGATCCTGGCGTTTGGAGGCAGTTGGGCGGCAGCACCGAGGCAAGGCTGGGCTGCCTCCAGCCCTCTGATGTCCACCAGGTTGTCGCCCAGGCGCTGTGGGAGAACGTGGTGACTTTACCAGGCAAGGCAGCCCACAGACCACTTTGTGATGGAATTGGTGGCAGCCCTGCTATATGCTGGCAGGAAACCCTGTCCCAGCCCAGGACGCAGGAGTCCCAGCCTGGAACCAGCCCTCACATCCAATTCCCCATAAGTCAGGAGTCCCAGCTCCCATCTTCCTCCTGTTTTTCTAAGACTCAGCCAGACAGGACCCCAGCTCTCCAAGGCTCAGAAACCCTGACACACCCACAGTCAGAGGGGCAGGGGACCCAGCCAATACTGGCTGGCAAAAGCTGATACGGACGTCTCTGCCCATCTCCATATTCAAAGATGTCATGTCAGTAGCTTGAAATCAGCCTTGGGGCTTTCCCTGGTGGTACACTAGTTGAGAATCGCATTTCTAGGACTTCCCTGGTGGCACACTGGATAAGACTCTGCATGCCAATGCAGGGGACACAGGTTCAATCCCTGGTCTGGGAAGATTCTAACTGCCTTGGAGTAACTAAGCCCATGTGTGACAACTTTTGAGCCTGTGTGCTGCAACTACTGAAGACTGTGTGCCTAGAGACCATGCTCTGCAATAAGAGAAGCCACCGCAATGAGAAGCCTGTGCACTGCAATGAGGAGTAGCCCTGCTCTTCGCAACTAGAGAAAGTCTGTGCGCAGCAACGAAGACCCAGTGCAACCAAAACAAATACATTTTGAAAGAAAAGAAAAAAGAATCGTGCTTCGACTGCAAGGAGCATGGGTTCGATCCCTGGTTAGGGAAGTAAGATCCACATGCTGCCCAGTGCTGCCAAAGAAAGAAAGAAAGAAAAAAATAATCAGCCTTGGAGGGAGTATTTATAGCACAGAAATTGGCAGAATTAATGAGTCAAGGCTTTCTCTTTCCCCTGAGAGCCTGTTATCAAAGAGTTACCAACTCACCACTGCTCCCAGCCCTCTGTCGGTCCCCACTCACTGGGCCAGGATCCCCTTTCACAGGGACCCAGCAAGCCCTGGAAGTCTGAGGAGACTCTCCAGAAGCCATAAGGCCATGGCCGGGGCATCACCCACAAGCCCCAGGCTGCCCCAGGCTCAACCCTGGAACTCAGCCATGGGTCCTCCCAGTCTCCTCACCCCATCCCCTGCCCCCGACTCTGCAGCCTGGGAGCCGATAGCCTCAGGTTGGGAGGAGCACAGCCTAAGGTGTGGTCATGGGCAAGTCACTTTAGCCGTCCTCACCTGCCACACAGGAATCAGCCTAAGAAGCTGCTCACGTTCAACTCCTGTCCATGTGACCCCAAGCAAGATAGATCCGTGGTGGGCCTCAGTTTCCTCATCTGTAAAACGGGGATAATGGTAGTTCCTGCTTCATGAGGACGTCATGAAAGTAAAGAAGAGCTTTCTTAGCAGAGTGCTTAATATCCGCTAGATTTGTTGCTGTCGTTAATAATGTCCTATCTCACAGGGCAGTTTTGAGGGGAAAGGGAACCGACGTCTGTGTTCAGCGTGGGTTGTGCACACAGCAGGTGCTCAATTAATGGGCCCTGTCGTTTTCGGTGGCAGCAAGATGGGTCAGCAGCTCTGACCTGGGTGGAGTCGCCTTTCTGCAGGCCCCACCTGGTCATTCCGGCCACCAGGGGGCGCATCGTGACCCCGCCCCTCACCTGTGCGGGCGGTGCACCTGGCGCCGCCCCCGGAAGAGGGGATCCGGGGCCGCGGGGACCTCGGAGGCAGCCCGGCGCCGTCGGTGAGAGCCGAGGGGGCGCGAGGACAGGGGCGCTTTCGAGCTTCGGGCGGACCGGGCCGGGCCGAGCGGGCGCGGGCCGAAGGGGCGGGCAGGGGCGGCCGGGCCGGACGCTGGGGGCCGGGAAACCCAGGAGCGGGCAGGAAGGAAGACGGGAAGGCTGTGACTGGGCTTCCGATGCGGAGGTCTGGGGGTCGAGAGGCTGGTGGCCCCGACGCCCGGGTGGAGGTGCTAAGAGCTGGTAGCTCAGTGCGGGGAGGGGCGAGGAGGCGGGATGCCCCCGAGTCCCAGAGAGGGCTGGACCCTCAGGGGCCACGTCGGGGAGACCCCCGGTCCGCCCGGGGGCAGTTGAGCTGGGAAGACCGCGGATGCCTGGGTCCTGAGGAGAGGCCTGGGATCTGACACCTGCCAAGAGGAGAAAGGGAAAAGTCAGGTGTTTGTGAGTGCGTGTGTGTACGCGCGCTTGCGCGCGCGCTCACAGTGGATGAGGGAGCCCCAGGCATGCTGGTGGGGGGTAACATGGGGAAAAAGCCAGGGAAGCCCTGGGTCCCCTCCCTTCTGAGCCCCAGAGCCCTTGAACTGAGGCCCCTGGCGGCCCTAGCGGAGCGCCGCCAGGCTCCCATCCCCAGGGCCAGGCGGGAAGTAAACAGAAACTTGGAGTGGCCAGGCGGCAGTGCCCGCACAGGCATAACCTGTTACCTCGCCCTGGGTGGCTGGGAACTGGGGGGCCTGGGCCAGCAGTCCAGAAGAGGTGGGCTGAGGGTCTGGGGACCTGAGTTCCGAGAGGCAGGGACCTGAGAAAATAGGGGTACAAGGGCCAGGGGGCGCTGGGGGCCAGGGAACCTGGGTCTGGGTTTCTAGAAAGGGAGGGGTCTGGACTTTTGTAGGGTAAGGGGTCAGGACACCTACATTTCCAAGGCCCTGAATTCTTGGGAGAAGAGGCTGGATTTATCTCTTTGAGTCCTGAGTCTCAAGAACCCGGGTTCAGGGCAGAGTTTCCCAGCTGGTGAACCAAAACAGCTGGGGCCTGGGGAAGAGGAAGTGGGGGGCTGGTGGCTGGGGTGGGCTGTGGTCCTGGAGTACTGGGACAAGTTCCCGGGGGGCAGAAGCCATCCACCAGAGGCAGGAGCCCGAGCAGCTCTCTTTCTGCTTCTCCCTGCCTCAGTTTACCCTGGGGACATTAACGGAACTCGGCAGACAAGACACAGATCATTAACCCTTCTTGGCCCAGAAGACTCAGAGGGCCAGTGGCAGGTGAAGAATTTCAAGATAGCCGTGTCTTGGCCAGCGGGGGGCGAACCCCTTTGGGTTGCAGAGGAGGAGCCCTGTCACCACCTGTCCTCACAGCCCTACCTGCCCCCACAGACGCTGCCGGCGTCATGAACTCCCCAGAAGGGCCCAGCTTTCCGGCCGGGCTGCTCTCAGGGGGCGCCTCCCCCAGCGGTGACGAGGGCTTCTTCCCCTTCGTGCTGGAGCGGCGGGACTCATTCCTGGGAGGGGGCCCAGGGCCTGAGGAGCCTGAGGACCTGGCCTTGCAGCTGCAGCAGAAGGAGAAAGACCTGCTGTTGGCAGCCGAGCTCGGCAAGATGCT
Organism: Cervus canadensis; assembly: GCF_019320065.1. NCBI lineage: Eukaryota > Metazoa > Chordata > Mammalia > Artiodactyla > Cervidae > Cervus > Cervus canadensis. The sequence continues at coordinate 37,408,933 of NC_057417.1, forward strand.
TCTGGAGCGTAATGAGGAGCTGCAGCGGCAGCTGGACACGCTGAACACCCAGCACGCCGAGCGTGAGGAAGTGAGCTGGCGGCAGAGGGCAGGGCTCGGGGGTGGAGGGGCAGGGCCCAGGTGGGGGGCAGAGGGACAAAAGTGGGGTGAGGGGTTGCCTCTGGAACAGCAGTCCGGGGCTGGGACCAGTCTCCCTGGCAGTGTTGCCCAGTGGTTAAGAACATGGGCTCCGGGACAACCCTGGCGGTCCAGCATTTGGGACTCTGTGTTTCCAATGCAGGGATGCAGGTTCTGTCCCTGATCGGGGAACTAAACGTCCCAGAGGCTGCCCACTGCAGAGAAAAGAACGCGGTCTCTGAAGGCAGGGCAGGACCTGAGTTCAGATCCCTGCCAGGCTGTGTGACCTTGGGCAAGCCGCTGGCCCTCTCTGAACCTGGGTCTGGCTCCTCGGCAGTATTGCACAAACCCCAGCCAACAGATACTGGGCACGCTCTCGCTGTCTGGCTCTGGTCTAAGCGCTTTCCACGCATGATCTTCATCCATTCTCACTCAGTTCTGGGAGATGCACACAGTTCCCTCTGCCCATGCTGTGGTCACCCTCACCCTGGGCGTCACATCTGGCCCCCTACACACCCAGGACACCACTGACTCCTGTATCCATATTGTCGGCCCCACACCCTCTCCACTTGGCCACCTAATGGGCATCTCAACATAAGTGGCACTGGATTCCGTGATCCCATCACCTGCTGTCCTCCCCCAGCTTCCCACCTCAGAGCCCCAGGCTGAGCATCTCCGTGACCTCTCTCCTCCCACACTGGCAAGTCCTGTTGATTGTTCTTTAAAACTAGACACCGAGTCTACTCACTTCTCATCTCCCCAAGCTGGCCGCAGGGCCATCATCTCTGCTCCAGACACAGCAGCTGCCTCCTCACTGGTCCCCAGCTTCCACCTTGCCCCTTGAGTTCCTTCTCCACGGGGTAGCCAAACGGATTTTCAAAAATTGCAAATCAGATCATTTCGGCCTTTGCCCAGAATCTTCCAATGGCTCCCCCTCATTTAGAATGAAACCAAAAGTTCTCACCAGAGCCTAAACGTCCTAAGTGACCCCCCTGCCCTCATCTCAGCCACGTGGTCCCTCCTCTGAGGGGGCCTTTTTTCAGTCCCTGAGTAACCCACACTTATTGCCTCAGGGCCTTTGCACCTGCTGCTCCTTGGTGTAGCCCTCTTCCTTCTTGCCCTGCAGGAGTCAATTTAGACACCACTTCCTCCTGAAGGAGCCCCCACCGCACCTCACTCCTCTTCATCACTTCCCAGGGTTTCTTTACAGGCCTAAATGTGCCCCTCTCTGAAACTACCTGGTTCAAATGTGTTCATTTGCCTCTGGACTCGAAGCTGTTTCAGACAGTGAATTTGGTGGTCTCACTTACTGCTGATAGCCAGACCCCAAAATGGGGCAAGCTCAGGAAATACTGGATGGATGAATAGATGGATGGATGGGACTTGGAGGTGTTAGGGAGCTTGCCTGACCACAAAGCAGAAGCAGAGCTGGGCATTGGCCAGAAAAATAGCACAATAGGACCCCAGACTGGTGGGCTTAATCCTCGAGCTGTGTTGTACCCCCCCCCCACCCCCCACAGTATTTGATTAAGGATTTGGCTGTCTGGGTTAGAATTCCTGCTCTAGTAACTCACTGTGTGTCTCTGGGCAAGGCACCTCTCTGAGGCCCAGTTTCCTAATCTGTAAAATGAAGATGTTAAGGATTTTAAAGGCTTCCCTGGTGGCTCAGCGGTAAAGAATCCACCTGCCAATGCAGGACATGCGCGTTCAATGCCTGGGTCAGGAAGATCGCCTGGGGAATGAAATAACAACCGCTCCAGTATTCTCGTTTGGGAAATTCCATGGAGAGAGGAGCCTGGCGGGCTACAGTCTATGGGGTTGCAAGGGTCGGACACGACTTGGTGACTAAACAGCAACAAAAGGATTCTAATTCCCATGGACTAAATACAACAATATAGGTGAAGCCCTAGCAGGAGGGCTTGCTAATTATCGTAGCAGCTATGGTTAGCATCACCGTCCTGCATGGAAGTCTACAGAGGGGTGACGGGGCAGATGCTGGCCCCTGACCTGCCAGCCTTCACCAAGCTGGTCCTCTGGGTGTGCCAGGAGCGTCCCCCCGCTGGTTAGACAGGTTCTGGGGGAGGGCGGGCAGAGGCGTGGGGCCGGGGTGCGGCTGCCCAGGGTTAATTAGAGGGAGCTGGCCAGGAGGAGCTGGGGGAGAGGGGTTGAGCAGAGGCGGAATCTCCAGCGCACACGGCTGTGTGAGGCCATGGGCCGGGGCTTCAATTCTGCCAGACTCAGGCGCCAAAAACGGCGCCTGCAACCTCGGGCCCAGAAGCTCCGGCGGCAGCCAGCGGTGAGTGGGCACTGGGGAGCCTCGCCCAGCTCAGGCCCAGGGTCAGCCCCTCCAGAAACCTCTCGACGGCTCCTCTGCCTCCTCTACTGTCCGAGGCTGCGTCTTGCCCCCTCTGCCCGCTCCCCACCCAGCTCTGTCCTCTTTCTGGCTCTCAGGCCTGCCTCAGACCCCCTGGGACCCCGCTCAGGCCTCTGGCTGTCGCTCTGTGTCCCCTCCAGTCTCACTGTCCCCTCTGTCCTGGCCCCACAGCAGCTGCAGCAGGAGAACCATGAACTGCGCCGGGGCCTGGCAGCCCGGGGAGCCGAGTGGGAGGCCAGGGCAGTGGAACTGGAGAGGGACGTGGAGGCCCTTAGGGCCCAGCTCGGAGAGCAGCGTTCTGAGCAGCAGGACAGCGGCCGGGAGCGGGCTCGGGCCCTCAGTGAACTCGGCGAACAGAACCTCCGGCTCAGCCAGCAGCTGGCCCAGGTGGGATGACCCTGACCCGGGGCCCTCAACAAGGGGGGGCGGACGCCCGGTCCTGGTGGGGGTGGGCATGCTGGTCCAGGCCGGACAGCCCTGACCCTGGGTCCCCCGGCAAGGAGGGGCAGACGTCTGGGGGTGGGCGTGCTGGGCCTGTTGCAGCATGGGCCAGCCGAGGGCTCTATTGACCCCCAACCCCATCCCCAGGCCTCACAGACTGAGCAGGAGCTTCAGCGGGAACTGGACAGCCTTCAAGGGCAGTGCCAGGCTCAGGCCCTGGCTGCGGCAGAGCTGAGGACACGGCTGGAGAGTCTGCAGGGGGAGGTGAGTGCCGGTTGGGGCCGGGGGTCTGTTGAGCGGGGAAGGCTGGCCTGGGGGCTGTCTGGGCGCAGCCTTGCCCTTCACTCTTAGCTCTGATGGGCTTTTCCCCAGAATCAGATGCTCCAGAGTCGCCGGCAGGACCTGGAGGCCCAGATTCGAGGTTTGCGTGAGGAGCTGGAGAAGGGACGGGGCAGGCTGCAGGCCACCCATGAGGAGCTGCTGCTGCTGAGGCGGGAGAGGCGGGAGCACAGTCTGGAGGTGACTGGCAGGGCTGGGGTGGGTGGGCACGTCAGGCTGGGGGCCTGGGCCACTGCCTCGGGGCCTCCTGGGAGAAGACCCCAGAGCTGGGTCACCGGGAGTCCTAGCAGCCTGGCCAGAAGGGCAAAGGCATTAGCACAAGGGCAAGTGGGAGCCACAGAGAGGCTGAGCGGGGATGGTGGTTCTAGGATGCATCAGAGACCAGCAGCTGGAGGCCAGAGATGGGGCTGAGGCGAGAGCTCACCGGTGGAGGTGATGGGGACCTGGACCAGGTCTGGGTGTGAAAACAGAGGAAAGGAAATGGAAGGAGGCAGTATGCCTTGATGTTTGAGATTGTAGGAGCTTGCACTTGCTTTGGAGTCAGATTACCTGGGTTCTTATCCCAGGGTCCCTTCCTACTATTGTGGGACACCAGCCTCAGTTTCCCCATCTGTGAGATGGGTGGTAATGCTACATGGCTGTGGGAAGGGTGTGAGACGTTCAGCAGGTCCCCTGGCTGAGACGAGATGATCAGTCAGGGCTGGGTGATAGCTTTAGTAAGAAGGTAGGCTGGCCAGGTAAGGGACGGGGCGGGGCTTTTCCAGGTGACCGGATGGGGCAGGACTGGAGGGAGGGTGACGGGAGACTTTGAAGTCTGGGCGCTCATCGGGACCCTGCTCTATAGGTGAGGCAAGTGGCATCTGCCGAGGGGAACTGCGGGTCCCACGGCCGCCCCGCGCTGCGGGAGCGGGAGCCGACCTCGGTGCTGGGCGGGGCGGACGCATGGGGGTGCCTGACTCCCGTGGCGCGCTGGCGCCCCCTGTCGGCTGGCGGCGGGGGCATCTGGCTGACGCTCACGGTTTCGCTCCGCGGCCGCAGCTGGAACGCGCGCGCTCCGAGACTGAGGAGGCGCTGAGCGCGCTGCGGAGGCTGCAGCGGCGCGTCTCGGAGCTGGAGGAGGAGTCGCGCCTCCAGGACGCCGACCTCTCGGGAGCCTCGCTGCAGTTAGAGCTCGCCCACAGCCTAGACAGCGACCAGGACCAAAACCAGAAAGCGGACAGAAGCGGCGATCCTCTGGTGAGCTTTCGGCCCACCAGGCTCCACACTCACTATTCCGGAGGGCTGCAGACTCCGCCCCTCATTTTTTATCCCTAGAAGGTTTGACACTGCCCTGATTGATTTCTTTGGTGGACAGACGACTCTATCCCCGGAGACCCAAGAAGCGTCCAGCCAGCAGCGTTCGCCCCAGGAGAGGTTGGAGCCTCCCAGGAAGGGAGCATCCCTGAGCCCAGAGGAGATACTGGGAGAAGAGGAGGAGGAAGTGGTCCGGTTACAGGTTGAGGTGGGGGGAGCATAGTATTGGATGCAAAGCCCCTCTCAATGTCAGTTTCTCTTTCCCATCTACACCTCCAAGCCTTTGCCCACGAATCTCTCTACTTGGATACCCCTTCATCCCAACAAACTTGCCATCAAGTTTCAACAGCCAGTCTGTATGTCACCTCCTCCAGGAAGACTTCCTGAACTACACCCCCCCTTAAGTCCCATCTCCTCCATGCATCCTTCCTGCAGGCTTAGACCATCCATCTAACCCCGACCCACCCCACCCCACCCCACCAGGCACTCATAAGATTCATCTCCAGCACAGGACCATTAGCTGTCAGGGTTGTTTGTGGAGCAGATGGAGATGGGAGGTGGGAGGTAGGGGAAGGCAGCGAACTAGAGTTTGGACTGCCTGGAAGAGCAAGCGCTGGGACACCCAGGGGCCTAACTGCCTCTCTGGACTTTACCCTGCCCGCAGATGGCGCTGCAGCAGGCAGAGCTACAGTCCCTGCGGGAGGAACTGCAAAGGCAGAAGGAACTGCGGGTGCAGGACCCCGAAGAGGCCTTAAGCAGCGCCCTCTCGGACCGAGACGAGGCCATGAAAAAGTAAGCATCTGCAACCATTCACCACCGCCCGGAGACGGGGGCCGGCTCAGGCACCCAGGACACACTGGCCTTTCTGGGCCTCGGAACCCCACTCTGATCCGGGGGCCCTCTGACTTCCCTGGTTTCGTATTAGTGGTCTCACTCCCGCCTGGGTCCAGGAGCCCCCCACCACCCCTGCATGCTGAAGCCCCGGCGTCCTCGGACCTGCTCTTTGCCCCCTCGTCTGCAGGGTCCTGGAACTGTCCCTGGAGCTCAGCCGCGTTTCTGTGGAGCGGGACTCCCTCTCCCGGGAGCTGCTTCGCACCATCCGCCAGAAGGTGGCGCTGACGCAAGAGCTGGAGGCCTGGCAGGTGAGGGGCGGGGCGCACGGGGCCGACGGGGAGGGGCCGGCGGGGGCGGGGCCGGGCCGGACGCTGACCCGCCCCGCCCGCCCACAGGACGACATGCAGGTGGTCATTGGTCAGCAGCTGCGCTCGCAACGCCAGCAAGAGCTGAGTGCGGCCGCCTCCGCCCCGCGCCCCGCCCCAACGCGCTTCTCCCTGCGCCTGAGCCCCGGGCCGGCCGGCAGCTTCTTCAGCACCCTCTTCCGAAGGACCTGAGCACCGGGAAGAGGCAGGGCTGGCTTTGCCCTCTTGACTCACTTTTCTCTTCTGGCCAATGGAGCCATGGGTCCCGACTGTCTGCCAAAGGCGGCTGGTGCCCTTCCCCTCCCTTGAAGGCTGGGCAAGGGCTCACTGGGAGCAGGGGCCAGCTTTGGGGGCCAGAGACCCCAGATGGGTGGCAGGGGCACGTGTGGCAGAGCTGTTTATCAAATTTATATAAATCTATCTTTTCTAGGCATTAAGCCCCCTGGCCCTCAGCCGCGGGTCGGGGATGGGGATGGGTATTTATGTATCAAGATCAGACAGAGTAATATATAAATCATTACACCGACCTGGCCTCCATTCTTGGGAAGAAAGCACATTCAAAAAAAAAAAAGCCACTAATTTTATTTGTATCAAAAAAAGAAGAAAAAAAAAAAAGAAAACACTGTGAACCCCTGAGATGGAGGTGGAAACACTGTTGGAGGTCAGAAGGATAGAGAGAAAGCTCTGTAGCCCAGATTAGTGAAGACATCCACCCTGCAGCTGTTGCCCGCGGCTGTCAGGACCTAGAAACAACAGGAGAGTGACTGACCTGACCCCACGCCCTGGCCTCCCAGGGTCCCTACCACCCCCGGCCGGACCTACCTTGCACTCAGGGGCTGCTGGTTGCTGGTTGAGGCTGAGGCTTAGCAGTCCTGGGGAGGAGCCAGGCACTTGGGCCTTGAGCTCCCCGCTCAGCTGCCACTGGTTGACACAGCGGCCCTGTCCAGCTGATAGAATCTGTGGAAGACAGGGAGGGGGCTCAGAGTTCAGAGCTGGAGGGAGAGTGGGGCAGGGATGGCAAAAACAAGACAGAGGGCCTCACCAGGTCCTGGTAGAAGGTGACATGCTTCTGTGGCGCCCGCATGGGGAAGACGGTGGTGGGTGTGGAGGATCGGAGGTGCCAGAGAGTGAGTGCTGGGCCTCCTCCGCAGACCTGGGCAGAAAGGTGGGGGTCCCCAGTTACCGTGAGCCACGGGCCCTCAGCCAGACAGGGCCTGAGTTGCCACCCCAGCCTGCCCGCTGCCTGGCTCACCATCCAGTCCGAGTCAGTTGCCAAACATCCGATCCAGCGCCCGTTGTGGGGCCTCGAGCACTCCTGGGAGGGAGGAGCACAGAGCGGGAGGTGAAGACATCGGAGATGCCCAGGAAGGAAGAAGGGAGGACAGAGTGTTGGGTGTGCCCTCACCTCGTGCTTGTAGACCTCAATCGTCTGGACCTCCTTGGCCGTGCGCAGGTCTGCGGAGGAAGAACCGCGAGAGGTACCCTCCTCTTCCCAGCCTCCCTCACCACCAGCCTTCCCTCCAATGCGACATTCCCTTACCCCAAAGCCGCACGGCCCCATCCTCGCCACCCGACAGCACCTCGGGGCTCCGCTCCCGCAGTGCCAAGCAGTGGATGTAGTCCGTGTGGCCCCGGAGGGCCCACTGCAGGGAGAGGGGCAGTGTCAGGACAAGACCCAGGAGGAATGCAGTTGCTCCCGCTCCCCCGGCCCTGCTTTCTCACCATGAAGGTCCCTGTCTCAAGGTCCATTGCATGCAGCTGACAGTCTCCCCCCGCCAGGATGAGCAAATTCTCCTGCAGAGGAAGGCGGGATGGAGTCAGAAGTCAGGGTCAAGTCAGGCCAGGGAGAGGGGAAGGATCAAAATCTGGGCCAAAAACAGGACAGGGAAGAGCCCCAAATTTACGAAGGGCTCGAACCTTGGGCACGAGAAGCAGAGCATTGATCTCAGGTACTTCCAGGCTGGTCCTGGGGGAAGGAAAGCAGAGTCAACTCTGGTGTGGTGACACCTTCAGCCCCAGGTGCCCTCTGCTTACAGGGCCTGGCTCACCTGTATGGGGGCTGACGACGCCACAGCTCCTTACAGCCCTTCGTGGAGAGAAACGCTTGTTGTACAATCGCTGAATCATGTCCGACTCTCTGTGACCCCATGCACTGGGTGACCTCAAAAGCTCTCTCTGAGTCTGGGTACCTCACCCTTCCCCCAGCTTCACACTCACCTTCTTAAGGATCTCTGCCCAAAGCCAGGCCTTCACCTCCCCATCCCCAGCACTCAGCAGATGTCGATCAGTGGAGACCATGCTGTAGACGGGCCCGTCATGGGCTAAATGGAAGCACAGAACCTGAGTGACCTCATCCTTCTCCTGTCATCCACCCTGGGGTCCCCCAAGCCAGACTCAATGCCTGCACCCACCTTGGAAGGTCACCATGGGCTTCTTACTTTCCTCTTTGGCCTCGGAGCTCAAAGCAGCAGACAAGCTGAAGGGCAAGGGGAGAGGGGCCTGAGTGTCAGAAGAAGGGGGCATTAGCCCCCCAGGGAGCCAAGTGCCAGAGCTCATGGACAGTGGGGAGCAGGGGCAAGAGTACCTAAAGATAGCTATCTGTCCATAATTGTTGCCAGCTGCCAGGAACTTCCCACAGGGTGAGACACTCTGGGAGAATATGGTCATGTGCAGCCGCTGCAGGGCCTGAAACACTTCCATCTGTGGAGAGAGGCTGGATGAAGGCAGGCTGGGGCATCAGGGGCCTCTGATACACACACTCCTTCCTACTTCCCCTGCAGCAATCCGGCCTCCCACCACCCAGTTCTCCTTTGAGACAGCCCACCAAGTGGGCCTTGCCCGTATAAGTCCCAGGGGCGGCTCCAGGGAGGTGAGGAAGGGGAGAGTTGAGGCATGATGCCTAGTGGAAATCTGAGCAAAGACTCAGCCTCTCCTCCCGGTTTCCTTAACTGTCAAATGGAGCTCATGGGAGATTTTGTCATGATTGGATGAGCTACTGTACATAGCGTCGCAGTTTCTGTCTTCGCTCAGAAACCGCTTAAAAAACTGCTCTATTACTCCAATACAGAAAAACGTACTGACCCCTGATCCGCATCCTGTGACTTTCACGTTAGGCCCCTGAGGTATTTCTGGATTATCCTCCCTCCCCCGGGTAAGAATCCGAGTCCCACCAACAGCCCACGCAAAATAGGGCTCAGGGCAGGACTCCCTGCCTTGCCCCTTCGGAGCCAGGCGTGGACTACAAATCACAGAAGGCACTGCGCATCGCCCCCCTCACCTGACCCAGAGGCACTGCTTGCTGCGCCGCTCGTTCCATCTCGAAAACTAACAGTCCCAGAGTGCTCCGCGCGCAACGCAGCCTCACGAGTCCGGAAGTGCCAGTGGGCACCTCCCCTTCGCGGTTGCTCACCTCCCGGATACCGCTGGCCGGCCCGGCGTGAAGGCGGCCACCGCGTAACCTGAGTCCCAGGAGCAGAGGTGACCACCGAGAAGACACCCCAACACCAAGTGGCGCCCACCGCGACCCTGCTACGCCGGGTCCCCTCCCCCACCCCGCTGAGCAGACCCGCCTTTTAGCCGCGTGCGATCCGTCTTCCGCGCCTGCGCGGAACCTGGCGGCGCGCGCGCCTAAAGCCACGCCCCACGCGCTGGGTCACGCCCTCAAAGGCTCCGCCCCTGCCGCCCGGATCCCACCCCTCCGTCCGCAGGACCCCGAACCCCAATGATCCTACAGCAACCCCTGGAGCGAGGCCCCCAGGGTCCGGCCCAGCGCGACCCGCGGGCCGCCTCGGGGGCTTCTGGAGGCCTGGACGCGAGGTGTGTGTAGGGGGGCCCTGGGTGGGCCCGGCCCAGGGTCCCAGGAGCTTTGGCTGGGGCCTCAGAGCAGGTCTGCAGGATGACACGCGGTGGGGCTTATCGGCAGGGCTTGGGCATAAGCTGAGACAAGATTGGAGACTGGGGAAGACCTCCGAGGCAGGCTCCTGGATGGTCTGGGAGAGAGGGTGACTTAGACGTCAGCGACAGGCATGGGCCGGGGGGCTGCTGGCTGACGCTGCAGGCTCAGGCGGGCAGATCCTGGGGATGGCGCCAAGAGGGTGGGGTGCTCCTAGCTCTCTTTTCTTCCCAGCTCCCCTCTCCGAGGAGCTGTGCCCATGAGCACCAAGCGGCGCCTGGAGGAGGAGCAGTGAGTTTGGGGGCAGGGAGGGACTCCCACCAAGTCCTCCGTCACCTCAGGTCCCCATCAGGCTACCTCTCCTCTGAATATCCCAGCCTGCCTGCCTCCCCGTCTCTCCCCAGGGAGCCCCTGCGCAAGCAGTTCCTATCCGAGGAGAACATGGCCACCCACTTCTCTCGACTCAGCCTGCACAATGACCACCCTTACTGCAGCCCCCCCAGGGCGTTTCCCCCAGCTCTGCCCCCACTCAGGTAGGCACCATCCACAGTCCACTGGCTGGGCCTTCCAGAGGATCATACCCAGTCCTGGGAGCCCATTTCCAGGCTCTGCCTCACTCTGCTATTTTTAGCTTCTAGCCAACCTCTGTTGTTTCCCTACTTGGCTCCTTGGAAGGTGCCAGCAATCCAGGAGCCCCTGGGGACCTGGACCAGGTGGGGCGTGGCTCTGCCAGGCCAGCCTCTGCCCCTGTGCCGTTATTTCCTCTTCCAGAAGCCCTTGCTCTGAGCTGCTTCTCTGGCGCTACCCTGGGAACCTGATCCCTGAGGCTCTCCGGCTGCTGAGGCTGGGGGACACTCCCACCCCCCACTATCCTGCAACCCCAGCTGGGGACATGATGGAGCTCTGAGATCTGGGGAGCAGTGCCCCTGCCTCCCCCCCACTTCCTTCTTTCCCCTCAACAAGGGAGAGCAGCACTCCCACGAAGGGACCACCTGCCCTGCTTTTCCTCCAGACCAGGCCTCTGGGCACCAGGACCTCCCCTCACACACAGAGCCCTGAGGTGGAAGGGGCAGGGACATGGGAAAGGAGGCCATCCCCTCCCTGCTGAGAACTGAATAAAGACTGCTGAGTGAATGAAAGCTTCAATCTGGAACCCAGGCTCTTTGGGGAAGGGAGGGCAGGGAGGGGTGCTGGATGCCGGATTTCTCCTCAAGCACTTCCCTGGAAAACGGTCTCGGCTGGCCAGGTCCTGGCAGGCTGGGCTCAGGCATTGAGAATGTGTGAGTCAGAGCCTCGCCCCCACCCCCGCGGTGACTCACTCCTCCCCTCCAGCTCTGGGAAGTCAGGCTGGGATCATGCCACTCTCCAAACCATTTAAAGTTAAAGATTCTTTTATTAATAAATTCTCTCCCCCTCCACATTTTCTCCCTAAATAAATATCCCCCCCTGTGTTAGGAGGTCCAAGGGGGCAGTGTCTTAGGGCCAGCCCCATTAGAGGGCCAGCCCTCTAGTGTTAGGAACAGGTCCCTAACCCCTCCAGGCTGAGACCCCAAGTGGTGGAATTTCAGTACATCTGAGTGGGTGGGACCTGGTGTTGTGTCGGTCCTTGAGGTCAGCCTGGCCCCCAGGCCATGGTGTGGGTGGGGGTGGGGACCCTTGTGCAAATGCTGCAGTTCCTTAGCGTCAGCTGTCTGGTGTGAGCCAGCCAGGGTCTCCTTTTCTATTCTGGAGCCAGAGACAGGGCGGTCAGACACCTTGGAAGGCTCTTCGGAAGCTTGGGGCCGGACCTTAGAGAGGTGATTCACTGTCCCCCATCCCTCCACACCCCTGTGGCTGGAGCAGCCTGGCTCTGGCTGTGTCTGGGAGGCTGGGGCTGGCTCCAGAATGAATGAATGAATGATGAGCGGGCACAGCCTCCTGCTGGCAGGGGGCGCGCCCTGTCACTGGATCAGGGCCACACCAGGACAGCCCTCCCCACCGGTCTCCTCGATGGGGGCTGCAAGATAAGAAGAGGGGTGTCAGGAGTGGGGGAGATGTTGAGGAATGATGGGGGGCCATCGGGTGGGCGGGGACACACTCACTGGTAAACTTCTCTCTCCTGCGGCACCGTCTCCAGACCAGGAAGCCAGAAAGCAGCCCCAGCACGAGGGCCAGCCCCAGGGCGCCCCCCAGGATGGGCCACAGCAGCCTGAAGGGGGCGGGAGGGGCCGCAGCGCCTGGGGGCGGGACTCCAGGTCAGACCACGCCCCTCTCAGGCCAGCCCCGCCCCCTAGATCGGAACCTCCAGGCTTCCCTCCCCCAGGTCCCTACCCTGGTGAGAGCCCCTTCCTCACTCCAGCCTCCACCCCACCCCGATTAATTCCCCAGATCTCAAGTCCCCTGCTCCCCCTTCCACCCCGGAAGCCTCCCCCCTAGCCTGGGGTCCGCTCGCCCCGGCCCCGCCCCCACTCACAGCCCAGGCAGAAGTCGCTGTGCGGTCTCGCCGGGCACGAGGCGCAATCCATGCACTTGTCTAGGTCCGCGCTCCAGGAGCTGCCGCGAGAGCAGGGGGTGGTGCCTGGGGAGGGGGACGCGGGTCAGAGGCTGGGGGCGGGGCGCGGCTATTTTGGGGGCTGAGGTCAGGGTCGGCCCGGCTCGAATAACGTGAGTCACCGGCGCCCTCCGCATTCCTCACAGGTGACCGCACGGCCCGACCGGGACACGGCAGCGCGGGGGAGCGGGGGGCAAAGTGCGGGACGCTCGGGGGGGGGGGGCGGTCAGTTCCCCATAACCGCCCCCCCCCGCCCCCGCCCCGCGCTGCCGGCGGGTGACTCATTCCCGGGCACTGGGCCCGATCCCGGTCCCTCCCCCCGAATAGCTGGGCACTGAAGTCACCGGATGGAAGGGGGTACCCCACAAGGTATAGGAGGCACAGACCTCCGTGCCCCTCAACAGCCCCCCCACTCTTAGGTCAAGGTGGGGTGGGCAGAACTGGTATTGATCAGGTTGGGAGCGTGCCGCCTTACCAGACGAGACATCCCTCCCTCAAACTTTCTCTCTCCACTTCCGAGTCCAGACTCTCAGGACAGAAACACCCCGCCCCCCACGTCGGACAGGCGGGAAACTGAGGCCCGAACTATGGAAGAATCTGGGAGCGGGATGGGACCTCTCCTGATCTGGGGAGGCCGAGTCTGGGGACTGTCTGACCCCGGATCCCCGTGTCTGCCTGGTCCCCCGGTTCTGCCCCGCCTCCAGGCTCCTGGTGCCGGCTCCCCGATCCCGGCCAGGGGACTCCCCCCGCTCCCACGCCCACCCGCCCGGCCGGGGACCGGCATACCTGGCACTCGCTCCCCGGCCGCGGCGCGCAGCAGCGCCAGCCCGAGCCCCAGCACGAGGAGCCGCAGCAGCGGGCGTAGCGGGCAGGGAGCCATGGTGCTCGTCTGGCGGCCGCTGCCGTCTGCGCTCGCCACCCGCGGACCCGGGTACAGAGAGGCGGCCCCGCCCCCGCCCCCGCCTTCCGGGGCGGACCCCTGGTCTCGGCCTGCCCCCCACGATCCGCCCCTAGACGCCCCGTCCCGCCCCGCCCCGCCCGCTAAGTTCAGGCATTCGCTCAACAAACGCCTCCTCTGCGCCCGAGCGGCCAGAATGCCAAAGGGAGGCAGATGTGGCCTTGCCTTCTCGGTGGCTGAAGCCCGGGAGGTGTGTGTTGGGCGAGGGGGCTGGTCTGACACGAAATAACCCATCTCAGAGATAACTGCAGCTTTCTTAAGGGCCCCGAGGGTATAATAATATAACAAATGTAATACTACTGTGTCGTTTCATTTCTACCTTAGGACATTTGTTGATGTTCGTTGTTCAGTCTCTCAGTGGTGTCCGACTCTTTGCGACCCCATGGACTGCAGCACGCCAGACCTCCCTGTCCTTCACTATCTCCCCTGAGTTTGCTCAAACTCATGTCCATCGAGTCGGTGATGCCATCCAACCATCTCATCCTCTGTCGTCGTCCCCTTCTCCTCCTGCCTTCAATCTTTCCCAGCATCAGGGTCTTTTCCAATAAGTCCTCTCTTCACATCAGGGCTTCCTTGATAGCCCAGTTGGTAAAGAATCCTCCTGCCATGCAGGAGACCCCGGTTCGATTCCTGGGTCGGGAAGGTTCTCTGGAGAAGTGATAGTTACCCACTCCAGAATTCTTGGGCTTCCCCGTGGCTCAGCTGGTAAGGTTGCAATGCGGGAGACCATGGACTGTACAGTCCGTGGACTCGCAAAGAGTCGGCCGCCACTTTCACTTCTTTTCACTTTCCTTCACTCTTCGCATCAGGTGGCCAAAGTACTGGAGCTTCAGCATCAGACCTTCCAATGAATATTCAGGATTGGTTTCTTTCAGGATTGACTGGTAAAATGCTGTCTCCCTTTTTCGGAGTGAAACGAGGCTCGGGAAGTTTAGGTGAGTTCCGGAGTCCGGACCCGAGCTCTGTTCGGCTCCACACCGCGCGTCCTCCCAGCGGGCGGAACTGCAGCCAGCTGCTACCAGGCGCCCGGGCCAGAGGTGTGCGAGCGGAGGCTGCTGGCTCGAGCGCCCCTTACTGACCAGGCTGGGATTCGCCGCCAGTCAGACGAGGGTCTCTGCCCCTCCCCAGGGCGGTGGTCCGGTGACGTCACTGCCTCTTTAAAGACCCCCGCCTCCGCGCCCATCTCCACACTCTGCCGGCTGCTCAGAATCTCCGTGCACTCCTTCTCAGGTGAGCCTGGGCAGGTGCGCCTGTCGTGGGGGAAGGGGTAGACACCTGGGATTGCGGGGCGCGTGGGGCGTGGCAGAGTTGGGTTGCGGTGCGTGGGACGAACCTGCGCTGATTTGACCGCGAGCCCCTGGGGGCGGGGGGACGCCTGCACCCGAGCCGGGGCCCTGAAGGGGTCCTTCGACGGAAGGGTTAAGCGCCCCTCCCCCTGCCCGGGACAAAAGCACCGAAACCCGGGAGCCCCTCCCCCACCTGCGCTGCTCTCTAGGGCCGGGCCCTTCTCCCCCTCACCTGTGCGAGCGGACCCCGCGGCGAGCGCCGCCCTTAGGCCACTTCAGGGTGCGCGGCTTCCACGGCGGGGGGCTGAGGACACCCTCCTTCGGGCCACACTCAGGGGAAATAGGGATCGAGAGCGGGAGGGGACGCCCTCGGATGAGCTGAGGCCGTAGCACGTGGAAAGGGAAGGGGCCGAGAGCAGGGGCGCGCTTGTAAGGGGGAGGTGCCGGGTGCCAAGGCTAGCGTGGCCCCCACCCTAACCCGGCCGGAGAGGCCTGGAGGGCTGACCCTGGGCTTGGGATTGGCGCAGTACGGCCCGCCCCGTCCGATCTCCCCTGAGGTCATGAGTTCTCCCGGGTTATGGGCGGGGTGCAAAGAAACGGAGAGTCTGCCCTCTGGCCACCCCCTGGGGCTGGTGCTAAGTTTAGGTTCGAGCTGTGCGCGGGAACTTTGTGCAATGGAGGGTCATAGGGGGGCCCTGAACGGAACTGATCGCCCCCCAAACGACGTCAATCAGGATGTGAGGGGGCCAGAGCTGCCCCAGAGGAGCTGGTTCACTGGACAGACTCCAAAGGTGGCAGCTTCTTTTAGGGGAAATTGGGCCCTGAGAGGATGGCATTTGGGGCAAGAATACACAAGAAAATGTCACCAACCTTGGGAGTCTGTTCTGTGGGCCCCAGGCAGGGCAGAGGGCAGGACCCCAGGAGGCAGCTGGGGACCTTGGGAAAGGAAGTACTTTGGGTGGGAGAGGCTGGTGTTAATGTTTTGTTGTGTTTCTTCTCCACCTCTCATGCCCCATCCAGGTTTTGAATAGGTGGAGCTGGTTTGAACCAGGCAGTGGTGAGCAAGGCCAGGACTGTCTGGCTACCGTCCACACTATATCTTAAGATCAAACTAGCAACCACCTGTTTTGTGGTATGGATCCAAGTTGGGGTGAAGGGTTTGGACACTTATGTTGGATGCTAAGAGGAAACTTGGGACTGTTCTTGGTATTAAAACTAAGTTTTAAGCCTGGAACTCAGGGCTAGAGCCAACCCACTACCCATTTGCCCTGTGGAAACTACTGAAAAATTGCATTCTGTTGTTTCATCCCTTTTATCCCTTTGTACCCAAAGGGCCATGGGCTAACCTTTGCGTGTCTGTGTGTGTGTGTGTGTGTGTGTGTGTGTTTTAGTAGTTCAGTCATGTCTTTGCGACCCTGTAGACTGTAGCTCACCAGGCTCCTCTGTCCATGGAATTCTCCAGGCAAGAGATCTCCTGCATTGCAGGTGGATTCTTTACTGTTTGAGCCACCGTGGAACGCCAGCATTTGCATAGGTGCTTTATTTCATTTACACTCAAAACAACCAGGACTGGGGTGCTTACTTTTTCACTCTTACACACCAGTGTCTGTCACATAACTGGTGGTTTAGTCACTAAGTCGTGTCTGACTCTTGCGACCCCATGGACTGTAGCCTGTCAGGCTCCTCTGTCCGTGGGATTCTCCAGGCAAGAATACTGGAGTGGGCTGCCATTTCCTAGGGAGAAAAATTAATGCTGAAGCATTAAATGCTCACTTGCCTTTGAGAAAATGAGGCTCGGAGTGTGCCTTGCACATGTACAGGGTTCATACTCTTGGTGTCCTGTGTGGTGGCTATGGCACGTGGCATGGGACCTAGCGTTCATTGGGAACGAGGGGCCGAGCCAGCTGGTCTTAACCTTACTCTTGTTTTGTCCCCCAGTGCCGTGTCTCAGCCCCAGCCTCGCCATGGCTTCTGCTGGTCTGCAAATCCTGGGGATCGTCCTGACCCTGTTTGGCTGGGTGAATGCCCTGGTGTCCTGCACCCTGCCCCTGTGGAAGGTGACCGCCTTCATCGGCAACAGCATCGTGGTGGCCCAGGTGGTGTGGGAGGGGCTGTGGATGTCCTGCGTGGTGCAGAGCACGGGCCAGATGCAGTGCAAGGTGTACGACTCGCTGCTGGCGCTGCCGCAGGACCTGCAGGCTGCCCGGGCCCTCTGCGTCATCGCCCTCCTGCTGGCCCTGCTCGGGGTGCTGGTCTACCTCGCTGGAGCCAAGTGCACCACCTGCGTGGAGGACAAGGACTCCAAGGCCCGCCTGGTGCTCACCTCCGGGATCATCTTTGTCATCTCGGGCGTCCTGACCCTGATCCCTGTGTGCTGGACCGCCCACACCATCATCCAGGACTTCTACAACCCTCTGGTGGTCGAGGCCCAAAAGCGGGAGCTGGGAGCCTCTCTCTACCTGGGCTGGGCGGCTTCCGGCCTTTTGTTGCTGGGTGGGGGGCTACTGTGCTGCACCTGCCCCTCTGGGGGCTCCCGGGGCTCCAGACATTATATGGCCCGATACTCAGTATCAGCCCCACATACCGCCTCTCGGGGTCCCTCCGAATACCCCACTAAGAATTATGTCTAATTTGGGTAGGGGAGTGGGGGCTCCTTTGATAGTGGAGTCTAACCCACTGCACTGGGGTCATGGAGACAGTGATCCATGACAGCTTTGGGGTTGTTCTGGATTCTTATTGGGGGAGGGGGGCAGTGGTTAATCCGCTTGATAACCTACCTGGGGTCTGCTACTGGTGTTCCTCACTTTGGAAGATGGAGCCAAAAAGGCAATGCTTCAGTTTCTGGATTGTTCTCCACCCTGGACAACCCTATCTTAGAGACCAACCTGGAACTTCCCCATGTGAAGGGTACCATGCCCTCCCCTGCTGGTGCTGGGGGCGGGGCCTCCCTAGGACGAGACTTTCCTTGCTGGTCAAGCCTCTGGAACCCCCAGGGGCTCTTGAGCCTCCTGTAGCCTCCAGAAGAGCAGGTGATAAGTTACCAAAGACCCGCCAGTCTCCAAGTCTTCTGACCTCTGGCTCCTGCATCCTGAGTCATGTCCCCCTTGTGCTGACCCCTGACCTTCCTATTCCAGCCCTTGGGCACTTGCCATGTCCTGCCCACACTCACCAGGTTTTACTAAATAAAGCATGTTTTGTTTGATTACTTACCTTTGGTGTTGCTGGGGAGGTTGCTGAATGCCAGACTAGCAGGAGGTGGGCATTAGTGGCACACCTGCCTAGTTGTTGTTCCGTTCCCCACCCTGTGACTTGCGTGGCCTGAGTGAGGTCACTGTCTGGGCATGACCTGGAGCAGGCCTTGCCTGACAAACCCACGGGAGGCCATCAGGTCTTCCCAGCTCAACCACAAACACTCTGTTTATTCTGAGTTACCAATATTCTGTTTATTCCCTACTTGAAGGTGGAGTGAGGGGGGAAGGTGATGGGCAGGGTCTCTGGGCCTGGAGGACAGTGGCTGCTCTGGATGCCAGTAGTGGCCAGGCGGAGGGGGCCAACTCCAGGCCAGATGCCTTATAAGCAGCTACTGCTCTTTGGGTGAAGCCCAGGTTCTGGGAGCAAGAGGAGGACCAGCCTGAATCCAGGACGGAAGATAGAAGCAGGAGCACCTTCCGGGTTGGAGGTGGGTCTAGGCTCACTCGGGCCGGGTGCTGAGACTAACTCTACAGCCAGGCCTGCTCCTGCCTCTGGAAAGTGGGTTCCACCTGGCAGAGGGGTGAGAGTGGAAGGCAAGTTTGAGAGCAGGGCAGCCAGCACAAAGGTCAAGGTTTCCAGCAGCAGGCTTCCTGGGACATGGGCCTCACACGTAGTCCCTCTTGTCCAGCCCAGATGCCCCCGAGCGGGAGGGGATAGAGTAGCCCAGCCTCGGTCCCCGGGGCCGCTCAATCTGGGGCGGGGGGCATGTGCAACACAACAGCCCCCCGCCCAGCAGAAGCAGGGCGGACGCTGCCCAGCCAAGATAGAGGGAGGCTCCCAGCTCCCGCTTGAGGGCCTCGGCCACCAGGGGATTGTAGAAGTCCTGGATGATGGCGTGGGCCGTCCAGCACACCGGGATGAGCACCAGGATGCCCGCCAGGAGGAGGAGGACTCCCCCGGTGAGCACGATGCGGGCCTTGGCGCCTTCGTCCTCCACGCAGGTGGTGCACTGGGCGCCCGTGATGGCCACCAGCACCCCGAGCAGGGCCAGCAGGAGGGCGATGACGCAGAGGGCCCGGGCAGCCTGCAGGTCCTGCGGCAGCGCCAGCAGCGAGTCGTACACCTTGCACTGCATCTGGCCCGTGCTCTGCACCACGCAGGACATCCACAGCCCCTCCCACACCACCTGGGCCACCACGATGCTGTTGCCGATGAAGGCGGTCACCTTCCACAGGGGCAGGGCGCAGGACACCAGGGTCCCCAGCCAGCCCAGCACGGCCAGGGTCATGCCCAGGAGTTCAAGGCCAGTGGAAGCCATCTGTCCCCTCCCTCAGTCGGGTCTTCCCCAGCTCTAAGAGGCCCAGTTGGTTGGAGGAGTGGATCCGATGCTCCACGCCTGTGGGAACGCAGGTGGGGGGTCTCCGTGCCCAGCAAGGGCGTGTCAGCGTTCTCTGACCCAGACAGCGCTCACCACATCCGAGAGCCTCTTGTGGGTGCCTCCTTGCTCCGTGTCCTTCACAGATGTGTCTCTGAACCCCCAGCAACAAATCCACCCCAAAGTCTTGCTCAGCTGAGTGGCTGCTGTTGCCGGGCGGGTCCCGTCTCCCCTCAGGTGCCCTGCAGTCAGGTCCCGCCGCCGCCTGTCTGACCAACTTGCTCAGACCCTCCCGATCCACCTGCCGAGAGGAGAGCCAAGCCGGGAGCTGGCGCAGGTTCTGGGGTTGAGCGGCTCACCCGGCGGTACCACCTGGGGACTCCAGGCTGCGGCGGGTTTTTAAGGCCGAGGCCGGGGAGGAGCCGGCGTGATGGGAGGAGGCGGGGCTGAGGATGGGGGGGCTCAGAGTCGCGGGGGGATTGGTGACCAGGAATAAACCAGGGATCAAAGAACCTCCGCGCCTGTGGGGACGCAGGGACAAAGGAATGAGGAGGAGACAGGACTGGCTGGGGAGGCAAAGGCCCTGGCTCAGGCTGAAAGTGGGAGGACACCTTGGGCACCATGCTGAGCCTCCTGAAACCTGGTCCCCCCCTGTCTTTGCTCTCCTGCCCCCGTTTGGTTTCTGTTTCTTGATGCAGACGTGCCAGCTTCCCCAGTACCGCACACCCCTGTCCCCCCAGCCCACCCACCCAGCACTCTCTGGAATCTGATCCACCTCCCATCTCAGCCTACTGGCTCTGGCAGCTCCCGAGGGAGGGGCCCCGCCCGCATTGTTCCCCTGGCAACAGGTGCCTGGCGCCCAGCTCAGGTGGCATCACCCAGGCAACGGCCTAGAAAACCAACCCCCCCTTGACTTCAGCTCAGGTGTGCCTTTCCCACCCCTGTTGCTGCCACCGGGGGCTGAGCTGAGTGGGTGAGGGTGTCATGGGGCCGGGGGATAAACAGCCTATTGTGAAGGTGGGGGAAAGGGAGAGTAGCAGGGGGTGAGCCCTAGGTTGGGGTACAGCCCGGCTCTATTTGGGGAGACATCGCAGGGGAGGACGAGGAGAGTGAGGCCCAGGTGACTTGGGAGTTCCTGAGCCCTGCCTCGCAGAACTCAGGATGCACCACCCCTTCCTGAAGACCCCATCAGAGCCCAGGACTCCCCTTGTGGGAACAGCCCAGCCTGGGGGTCACGCAGACCATGGCTCAAGTCCTTCCCGCCCCACCCACCTCCCCGGCCAGGAGCAAATTCATAGAAGGTCAAGCCCCCTTGGGTCAAAGGCCCCTTTGAGAAATCTCACAGGACCCACAAACAGCAGCCCCTCATTTTGGGGGGAGGCATGAGCTCCTTCAAGCCCCTCCATCAGTGCCAAGCACTAAGCTTTATTGTATGGAAAGGGAGTTGGGGGGCTGATGAAAATTCCCATCTCCAGGGTGATGGGGAGGACTCCGGAGGGAGAACCTCTCCCCTCCCCCCACTCCCCCTGAGGAAGCTGGAGCTCATCTGGCCTGTGGGGGCAGGGATGGGAGGGCACCCCCCCCCCCATGCACACCTAGTCGCTGCTCCACTCGGCGACCCTGAGGGAGGGGTCGTCCCCTCATCGTCCTCCTCTTCCGCCCAGAGGGGCTGCATTTGTAAAGAATTCTAACTTCAAGTGGCTGCAATGCTCTGGGAACAGCTTTTAGCAGTTTTTTGGAAATGAGGTTTATATCTTGATCAGATCTGTAAAGAGATGGGCACTCCCAGAAAAGCAGGAGAACCCCTCTCCCTTAAATGGAGAGACAGTAAGTGAAAATCACTCAGTCCTGTCCAACGCTTTGAGGCCCCATGGACTATACAGTCCATGGAATTCTCCAGGCCAGAATACTGGAGTGGGTAGCCATTCCCTTCTCCAGGGGATCTTCCCAACCCAGGGATCAAACCCAGGCCTCCCGCATTGCAGGTGGAGAGACTGAGGCCAGTGCCAATCAGAGGGTCTGACAGGTGGACTCCAGTGGCCAGGGAGCCTCCCCAGAGAGGGGCAGAGACCCTCCCCAGAGGGGAGCAGAGTATCGGCCTGCCTGGTGGCCCTGGCCTGAGAACGGGGAGGAGGGTGCTGATGCAAAGGCTGGGAAATGACCAGAGCTCCCTGCTGGCTGGGATGAGCAGGGGGAGGCAAGGGTGGGTTGTCCAGCTCGTCCAGGCCCCTGAGGACTCACATTTCATGAGGGAAGGGGGGATGTGGAGAAAGAAGAAGGACAAATAGAGGCAAGCCTTCAGTGGGCTCCCTCCGGGGCTGCCAGGAATCCAGTCACACAGGTTTGGGTAGGTGTCAGGCGGCAGCCTGCCGCCCTGTTCTCAGGAGGGCCCACCGACCCGCGTACAAAAGGCTTCCCACCCTGGGGAGCCGCAGCCTGGGGCTTTTTCTCTCTCCAGGCCTGGAGACAGTCTGCCTCTGGCTTAGGGTATAAGCCACCAGCTCATCTTGATTTGCCTGGTAATTACTAGTTTGAGCAGAGTCCTGCATCAGGGTAGGGGGGACAGGGACAGTGGGTCAGCCTGCAGTCAGGCCTGGCTTTACTGTTTTAGTCGTTCAGTCATGTCCAACTCTGTGCAACCCCGTGGACTGTAGCCCTCCAGGCTCCTCTGTCCATGGGATTCTCCAGGCAAGAATACTGGAGTGGGTTGCCATTTCATCGTCCAGGGGATCTTCCCGACCCAGGGATCGAACCTGGGTCTTCTGCATTGCAGGCAGATTCTTTTCTGTCTAAGTCACTGGGGAACCCCGGGGAAGAAGCACCAGGGAGGCCTTGCTTTCAAGGCCCACCAAGTCTACCGGCGGCTCTACCCTGCCCGCCTGCCCACCCCACCCCCGACATTGTGACGGGGCCTAGTGGGGGCAGTGCACACACCAGGTAAGCTGGTGCCCAGAGATGGCACTAAGCGGCCTCTAGGTTTCCTAGATCCCATCATCTACCTTCTACACTGCCCCTTGCGCAGCCTCGTGGGAGGTGGGCGCTCAGGGGATGAAGACACCCCCTCTCACCGTTGCCCCCAGAGACCAATCCCAGCCACACTTCCCACACATCTCCCGCTCCTCTCCCTCCTGATAAGGCACCAACTCCCACAGCTCGGAGGGGGAGTCAACGTGGGGACATTTGTCAGAGAACTAGGAGGAGCCCACGGTCCCCGGGTAGGGGGGAGGAGGAGGACAGAGCCCCAGGGCACCGGGACTGGAATGTGCTGCCCACCCTCAGCCCTCAGCCCTCCTTAGGCTGCAGCTAGGAGGCCCCGGGCCCTCTCTAGGGTTTTCTGGTCAGCCTTGATTCAGAAGGATCTGGGAACTGAAGGGTTAAAAGTTGAGGTCTACGGAGGGGCCGGGACTTGGGTTGGAAGGCCATTGTTAGGGAGAGACCAGCATCCCCACCGTGAAGTTACCATCTCAATGACAATTTACTGAGTCCCCAGCAATCGCCGCCTCCTGGGTGAGAAGTGGGAGGGAAGCCTTCCCGGCAGTACAGGGGGTGGGGGGCGGGGAGGAGAGGGGAGGAAACCGAGGAGTGAAATAACGAAATGGAAGCTTTGTTCTCTCTGGGAGGGCGGAGGGGCGGGAGGCTCAGGTGCGCCCGAGAGACGGGGGCTCAGCTTAGATGGAGGTGAGGGGGGAGGGGTCAGCGCCAACCCTAGAGTCCATCTCGATCCCCTCACAGGGGAACAGGACAAAAGAGGGGGGACTGACCAGAGCCACCAGGGGTCAGGAGGTGGCTATGGGGGCTGCAGAACAACCCCAGAGGCTGCGTCACCCATTTCCTGAGTCCCCGATATACAGGGAGAAAGCCCCCAGCTGCTGAACCAAAAGGAGCAGAGGAAATTGACATCCCGGTAATAATTCTCCTGAGTTCACATCCCCATTTTATAGACAGGGAAGGAAGCTCAGAGAGCAAAGGAACTTGGCCAAGAGAACACATGGGAAACAGGACAAGCCTGGTGCAACCCCAGATGGACGTCAAAGCCACCGGCTCCGTGCCCAGCATTGCTGAACTTCCCGGGCGTCCTGGTGCGCCTTTCCCGAAGGCAGTGCCCTCTGTCCACGGCCGGCCGGGTCTCCCTAAAACCATCCCCCTGCATCTGACTATGCGGGAAGCCACCCTCCACCTGGGTTCACTTTCAGTGTCTGCGTTCCTGTAGCAAGGCTTCCCAGGTGACGCCAGTGATAAAGAACCTGCCTGACAATTCAGGAGACATAAAACACTGGGGTTCCATCTCTGGGCTGGGAATATCCCCTGGATGAGGAAATGGTAACCACTCCAGTATTCTTGCCTGGAGAATCTCATGGAGAGAGGAGCCTGGCAGGGCCCAGTTCGTGGGGTCACAAAGAGGTGGACATGACTGAGTGGCTTAGCACGCGAGCATGTGTCCCTGTTGCAGAAAGGGCTGTGTTGGCTTGCCACTTACAGATCAGTGGACTCTGGGTTAGATCTAGTGTCAACACCACCCAGGTCTCGCTGGGCAAATTCACAACTGCCTAATCTCGGTGTCACCTGGCTACAAACCAAAGAGAAAAGCCTGCCCTGCTGAACTCCAGGGCCACTGGCCCGGGCCCCATGTGCCCTGCATATCTTAGGATTTATTGGAGGTATTGACTGTGTGTGTGTATGTGTGAGCATAATGACAGTTTCACTTGTAAACCTGTGCCGACTCCATTGACTGGGTAACAATTAACTTTATTATCAGTCATATTTGTCACTTTCCACCAGCAGCAGTTATCCATCTGAAGCTCTGAGAATGTTGTCTTCTTTAGGAGCCCACATTGTCTTGTCCTTGTTCACTGTCTGAGTCTTGGCTCAGAGGGCAGGAGGGCTATAGGACACAAAGTGGGTAGAGGAAGCAGTGAGCTGGCACCCATGGGAACTGGGCCACCATTCAGCACAGGGGAAAGTCAGTCTATTTTTTTCATTCGTCACTGAGGCTTCCCTTGTGGCTCAGCTGGTAAAGAATCTGCCTGCAATGCGGGAGACCTGGGTTGGGAAGATCCCATGGAGAAGGGAAAGGCTACCCACTCCAGTATTCTGGCCTGGAGAATTCCCTCACAAAGAGTTCACAAATTTGACTCGCAAAGAGTCGGACACGACTGAGCAACTTTCACTCACTGAGAGCTTAATCAAGACACTAGGTCCTTTGGGTCCTGCTCAGGGACTCTAAGGGCACCCAAGTCTCAGGTTTAGCAAAGGATAGAGCCTAAAACATGTTTTAGGGAAACTGAAAGACAGCACAGCAGGTGGGTCAGCCCCACAAAGCAAGGACGCTGCCTGTATAGATGAGGGTGGCTCCCAAGCCCTGGGAAAGATTGAAGGCAGGAGAAGGGGATGACAGGATGAGATGGTTGGATGGCGTCACCAACTCAACGGACATGAGTTTGAGCAAAGTCGGGGAGATGATGAAGGACAGGGAAGCCCGGCATGCTGCGGTCCCCAGGGTCCCAAAGAGTCAGACACGACTTATCAACTGAACAACAACCCAAGCTCTGTAATGTCTCAAGATCCTTAATTCCTTAATCCTTGATCATTCTGGACTTAGGGTGGGCCCTATATTCAATGGCAAGTATCATAAGAGAAAAAAGATGGGGGGAGATATGAGATACAGATACAAGGGAGAAGGTCATGTGAAGATGGAGGCAGAGACTGGAGTGATGGAGTCACAAACCAAGCAACACCTGGAACTGCCAGAAACTGAACGTCAAGGAAGAATCCTACCCTAGACCCTTGGGAGGGAGTGTGTCCTGGGGACATCCTGATTTTGGACTTCTGGCTTCCAGAACCAGGAGAGAATAAACTCCTATTTTAAGTCACCCAGTTTGTGGTGGTTTGCTACAGCAGTTTCGGAAAACTCATCCACTTCCTTTCTTGCTCCTGGGTCCCAGGCTCTCAGAGGTCCCCCAAGGTCAAGTTGGCTTCCTGATACCACTCCTGATCTGCTGTAGAAGAGCCCATTGAGATAGGGTGTCTGCCTGGTTACCTGAGCCCAAGCTACCTGAGTAACAAAGGGAACTTTATTCTGTGCTGTACACACTGGGGAGAAGGCGGACGGAAGGGGGTGGTAAAGATGGGGAGAGGACAGGGGCTTCCTCTCATGACTCACCCTGGGAGCTTTCCTATCCTGTGGGTGTAACTTCACAGCCCTTGCATGTGACACTCCTGTTCCAAGGCCCAGTATCGATTGTCCATCAGCACCACTGGTTTCCTGGTGCTCCCAGGCCCAAGGGACCCTAGGATCTATTTCAGCTGAAAGTTTGACTTCTTAAGACTTGGAAGGCATGTCTGAGTTTCCACGAAGCCATACAAACTTGAGCAGATGACTTTAGTGATAGTATTCAAACCTTTTATTATACAAGAGAAAATGAGACATTTTACCTACACTAGTAAAAGTATTTCAAGTTTTTTGTTTTCATTTTCTCCAGCTGTGTGCTGGGGCTCCTCAGCCCCACCCGCCCAGATCACCAGCCAGTTTATCAGTACAGGGAATTAGTTCCATTCTCAAATGACCAGACCAGAGGCTTCCTGTAAGGCAGTAGGAAAAAATGGAAGAAATGGCTCCAATCTTCAAATGAGTTTATTTTCAGGCCTGATCTTTCCTTCTCCAACCTAAGCTGCTCCGGGCACGCCCGCCCTGCTCCACAGGCCGTGCTCCGACCCACGCCTTCTGAACCTGCCCAGGGGAAGGTGGCGAGGGGTACAGTCCCTGGGTCCAGGCAGGGCTGCCTACTCACCCGCCCGCAGTCCCTCCTGGGCGGGAAGGGCCGGGTCTTCAGCAGGGAGGCGACAGGAAGAAGTAGGGCGGCGGGGGCGGCGGCAGCAGCGGCGGGGGGAAGGCGGGCAGTGGCCAGGGGTCTCGAGGCACTGGGGGCGCCAGCAGGTTGAAGGGCGAGGGCCGTGCAGGCAGCGGCGGCAGCGGCTGCGGGGGCGACTCGGCGATGAGGGGCGGGCGGCCGCGCGCGCCCACGGGACCGGGAGTGGCGGCGACCGCGGCCTCTGGCAGCGGCGGCAGTGGCAGGTGCGCGGGCGGCGGCGCGGGCGCGGGGAGCCGCGGCAGGTCCTGCAGGGCGAGCGCGGCGGCGGGTGGCGCGGGCACGCAGGCCTCGGGCGGCAGCTCCGGCAGCGCCACGTGGGCGCCTGGGCCCCAGGGAGCCGGCGGCGCTGGCCGCAGTGGGAGTGCAGGCAGCGGCGGCAGCTCGGCCAGGGCGAGCGCCGAGGGCGGCGGCGGCGGCGCAGGGCTCAGGCCCGGTGGGAGTCCCGGCAAAGGCGGATGCGGCAGGGACGGCGCGGGCGGCGGGGTCAGGGACAGCGACACGCGGGACCGGCCCAGCCGCGAGTGGACGCGGGCGCGGGCCAGCCGTGGATGCGAGCGGGAGCGGGGAAGCTGGGCAGCCAGCTTGGCCACAGCAGCCGCGCCAGGGCCCCTCGCGCGCAGCTCGCAGAAGCCTTGTCCCTCCAGCAGGTGGCCACGCGTCGCTCTGAGAGCCCCAGCCAATCGGAGTCGTGCGCTGCCGCACTCCAGCCAATCAAAGGCCAGTGCGCCGGCGACCTATCCATTTCTCCCGCCGGCTGTCAGGAGCTATCACTGACAGCCAATCAGAGACAGTAGCGCTCGCTGTCAAGTCCTTCTTCCCGCCCCTCCTTCAGCCCCAGCCAATCATAGTGCTCCGAGGTGCCACAGGCTCCATCCCCACTATCCCTGAGAACAGACACTGCATGTTCAGTGGGCGCCCCCAACTGGCCTGAGCGTCCACTTAGCCGCTGCATCTCTCCTGCATCGACGCCCCCACCCCGCCCTCCTTCCCCTGTGACAGCGCTAGAAGAGAGCTTATGGATCGCCTCTTTTGGGGTTTGTCCTTAAGAGATGCTCTTTGTGGGTCAAGATCCATGAAAATTTCCATCCAGTGATCTGTGCATGCACATGTGTGTGCTAGTCATTCAGTCGTGTCCGACTCTTTGCGACCCCATGGATTGTGGCCCCCCAGGTTTCTCTGTCCATGGAATTCTCCAGGAAAGAATACTGGAGTGGGTTCTCATTCTCTTCTCCAGGGGATCTTCCCGACCCAGGGGTCTAAACCGGGTCTGCTACATTGCGGCAGATTCTTTACCGTTTGAGTCACCAGGGAAGCCCAGAGAAGAGATGAAAAGATACCAACTCAATAGCAAAGCTTGACATGTAGCATTTGCGGTGACGTTAAGAATGGTTATAAAAGACAAATGGGTGACAAAAGGAAAAATGGTCGATCTATTTAAAATCGGAATATGAAGTTCAAGAGGCAGCCAGGAACCAGGTTGGTGCTGGTGCTCAGTCGTGTCTGACTCCTTGAAATCTACAGGGCTGTAGGCCACCAGGCTCCTCTGTCCATGGAATTTTCCAGGCAAGAATACTGGAATGGGCTGCCATTTCCATCTCCGGGTGATCTTCCCGATCGAGGGATCAAACCCACAATTCTTGTAACTCCTGCCTGGCAGGCCGATTCTTTACCACTGCACCACCTGGGGAGCCCGAAGTCAGAATATAGAAATCTTTATTAAAACAATATTTGGGAAAAAAACACACACACACAACAATATTAGGGTCTTCCCTGGTGGTCCAGTGGTTATTTGCCTGTCAATGGAGGGGACTCTGGTTCGCTCCCTCAGGACACAATTACTGAAGCCCACACCCTAGAGCCAGGGCTCCACAGTGAGAGAAGCCACCTCAACAAGAAACCACACACCACAACCAGAAAGTAGCTCCTGCTTGCTACAAGTAGAGAAAGCCCATTTGCAACAAAGATGACCCAGCCCAGCCAAAAATAAACAAATAAAACGACAATAAATTATTAGAACATGTCTAGGTTGGTTAGAAAGGATAGCACCCACTGCCCTCTCTGAGACCGTGCTGAGTGGCCCCTCTACCCAGATGTTGCTCTTAATCCTGTTCTCTAGTAGAGATGATGTGGTTTGTTCCACATCTCAGGGCAGAGAAACACAAGATGATTTGTTTTTCCCTAATTTCACTTTATTTTTTACACCAGTTCAGACTGTTGCTTGATGTGAGGTGACCCCAAAGTGACTTTTTAAAAATAATTCTATTTATTTTTTGTTTCACTGGGTCTCTGTTGCTGCGTGCAGTCTTTCTCTAATTGCAGTAGAGTTGGGCTACTCTTCCTTGCGGTGCACAGGTTTGGAGCAGGCTTCAGTAGTCGTGGCATGTAGGCTTTGTTGCTATACGGCATGTAGAATATTCCTTGGCTAGGGATTGAACCCGCACTCCCTGCACTGGTGGTGGATTCTTACCCACTGTTCTCCTAGGAAAGTCCACGCGATGAGATTTTAAGAACCAATGTGTTCTTAGTCGCTCAGTCACATTCGATTCCTGCGACCCCATAGACTGCAGCCCGTCAGGCTCCTCTGTCCATGGGATTCTCCAGGCAAAAATACTGGAGCGGGTTGCCATTTCCTCCTCCAGGGGCTCTTCCTGACCCAGGGATCAAACCTAGGTCTCCTGCATTGCTCTTTACCGACTGAGCTTCTTTGAGGGAAGCCCAAAGAATCAATATTTCTATGAAAAGCAAAAGCCTATGATGATTCTCAAATAGAGCAAATTAAATGAGGTAGGCTAAGAGATATCAGGCTGGAATTCCAATAATGTTTACACAACCTCCTCAAGCTTGTGCATACTGCAGTCAGGTTTTGGTCTGTATCTGTTATCTTAAATCACTCCATAGAAAAACAATCTGAGTTCCTCCCTGGGTGGCAAATCCCATCAACTCTATTCAACTCAAATTCTTCAGTTAAGGTAAAACTTCACCAGATTGCAAGAGGTATAGACTGGGGGAGGCCTAGCTCAGAACAGAGACTTAAGGATACTGGTTCTGGGACCATCTAAGCCCCAGGTCAAAGTTCAGAAGAGCAGATCAAACCTCAGTTGTGCAACCTCCAGTCTGGACCCAGCCTAGGAGAATAAATTCGCTTCCACATTTCTGGGTGATTAAATTTATAATCATGGGATGAGGACAGGAAGCAATCCAGTAGCACTGATTACTGATACTGGATTAGTAACTAGCTTTTTAAAATGTTTGAAAGTGTTCAGTAATCTGAGATAGTAAACGTCTGACTGATTTCCAAGAACCCCTTAAGTGCTTAGGAAGAAAGTTGCTGGTTGGATTTGTACACACACACACCCCAACCCTGTTAAGAGATCAAGTAGATTATGTGCATAATTATTTGAAGTGTCTAAGGGAATTGAGTATCAGGCTTGTAAGGCATGCTAAATATTTAGGGAGATGCTGATCTGACAAATTTATAATCTAATTGAGTATTAATTTAAGAATGTGAAAGTGAGTTTTACATCCAAATTATAAGATGAATCAATACAATGATATCTGGAAGCAAGTATAAAGGCTTAAGAAAAATGAAATTTTTAGTGGATCATTTTAATAAGTTAATTATCAATTAAAACACAAGTAATGTATAATGTGGGCTTCCCAGGTGGCTCAGTGGGTAAAGAATCCATCTGCAATGCAGGAGATGCGGGTTTGATCCCTGGGTTGGGAAGATCCCCTGGAGGAGGAAATGGCAACCCACTCCAGTATTCTTGCCTGGAGAATCCCATGGACAAAGGAGCCTGGCTGGTTACAGTCCATGGGGTCACAAAGAGTGGGACAGGACTGACTCAACTGAGCATGCACGCAGTGTGTAGTGCACAAGTCCCCTAACCTGGACAAGGCTCCATCTCTACATTGTGACCACGAGTCGTCCCTGAGAGCAGGCCTGAATTTGTTCTGTGCTCATGCGGCTCCCATCTGGAGCACAGCCCCTGGCACACAGCTGTGTTGATGTTCGTTGAAGGAATGAATAAGGTGCTGGGTGGAGGCTGTAGGCCCAGGCGGTCCCCCAGCCCAGCTGGTGATCCCCCCCACACAGCACACAGAAGCAAACAGGGAAGCACACTGCCTTTATTGAGACTTCCAACCTGCAGGAGACCCCAGGCCAGAGGCCAAGCCGGAGGGTCTGGCCGGCCTTGCCTGAAGACCAGGCTCGCGTGCAGAGGCGCTCAGGACGGGCAGTGGGAGTGCTCGGGTGCTCAGCATTTCCCAAGCAGTCAGCGGCCTGGGCAGAGGCAGAGCAGGGCCCAGCTGAGTTCTGGCCCCTGTTCACCTCCTGGGGGACATGGGCCCTCTACCTGGGACCAGCCACCCACCAGGCACCCACAGGTGGCCTGAGAGCCACTATCTGTCCCTCCCACGGGTCGGGGTTGCCCCCAGTGCAGCCCGGAGGGGTGACGATGGTGGCATGGGGCGGCTGGGGGCGGGGCACTGAGTTCCCTCTCACCTCCAAAGCCATTTCCCAGCGGGCCATTGCTGCCTCTCTTCACCTCAGGGCCTCCTAAGGCACACAGACAAGCCAGGGCACCAGGGTCAGCAGAGGACTTCGAAGTCCTTCTGCTCACCCCCAGCTTTACCCAAGGCCCTGGGAGACCGCTACTCACCCAAGGGCCCAGGGCCCAGCTCTGGCCTCAGCTGCCCATAGGGCCCTGGGGGAGGGATGGAGGTGAGGATATGGAGTTCCTCCTGCCCACCTCTACGCCTGCTGCCATGAGTGCCCCCCTCCCTCTCTGCAGGGCAGTGAGGTGGGCCCAGAGCCCAGTTCAGACACCCCCCAGCAACACTCTTCCACACACCCCATTACCTGGTTGACTCCCGACCTCTGGGTATGTGCCTCCAGCCCCGTATCTAGGCTTCAAGGCAGCCCCCCAGGGCCCGAGGGAGGGCCAGGGAAAGCCCCTCAGGCCCCCAGCCTGACCTGGAGGAGGAAAGCCAGCTTGGGACCGCTGCCCACTGGAGCTGGGTGTCCAGGATGCGCCGCTTCTCCCCGGTTCTCAAAGCCCCCCGCCTGCCTGGCCTAGTCCCCACCGCCCTTGCTAGGGTCCCCTCTGCCCTCTCAGCGTGTCTTACCATTTCCTCAAGGGCCTGGAGTGGCCACTTTGGGGAGCACGAGGGCGGCCTCCCCATATCATGAGAGAAACAGCCCTTTCCCCGCCCCCTTGCACTCGGTCACCTGGGTCCAACTCACCGTTCAGAAAGCCATCGGCCCCCGGGAACCCTGGAGGACGAAAGACAAGGTCAGAGACACGAGCACCCCCGAGCCTAAAGCCCCCCTCCCCAGCTCCCCCAGGCACCTGGCTGTGGGTGGGCCTCAGGGAAGACCCCAGCTCCCAGACCACCGTTGCTGTTGCCATAGCCCAAGCCTGCAGGAAAGCGGTGGGAGGGGGGCTGGTTGGGGAGGGGCAGGGGGCGGGGGGGTGGGGCAGGGTGAACTGCTCACGGAGAGACGGGGGGCACAGACAGACAGACTGACTCAGAGGCAATCTAGAGAGGGCCTCCCACAATCCTGCCCCTGCAGGCAGCTGAGGGGGACAGGCCAGCTTCAGGAAGCCATGCCTCCCCCAACCCCGGGCACCTCCTCCCCACCTGCTCAGTCCTCACTCTATTCTAACCTGAGACAGGACCCACCGCACAGGCTCGCTGGGTCTGTGTGGCCCAGCGCTTAGTACGCGAGAGCACGGTGAGTACAGACAGAGACAGACACACAGACAGACAAGCCGTGCTCGCCGTGAGGGGGGTGAAACTCATGCCCAACATGGGGGCCCAGGGGGCTCACCGACTTTCTGGGGCCTGAGGCCCCCACCAAAGCCTGGGGGAGAGGAGGCTGGGTCAGAGATAACCTTGGCTTCCCGGGCAGGTGGAGGCAGGGGAGGGGAAAGGGAGGGAGCGAAGGGGAAGCTCGGAAGGGCCTCCTCACCCAGTCCTGCTCCTGGTCCGTAGCCATTTTGAAGCTGGTACCCTGTGAGGGGAATGCAGGTGAGTGGGGAGGACCCCGGCTTGCCCTCACTGCCTGGGGCCCGCATGTGGACCTTGGGGACTCTGAGGCAGAAGGGGCTCTCCTCATCCCCAGGGAAGGGAAATCCGAAGACAAGAAGTAAGAAAGCAGCATGAGAGGCTGAGGGTAGACTCAGGGAGGGACTTCCTGGCCTTAAGGCGCCTGAACACCTGAGACGGGCCAGGGAACAAGGGAGATGGAATGGCATAATCTGACATGGAGAGGGAGCAGACAGACACAAACCTGCTTCCTGAGGTTTCGGTCCCCACTGGAGGGCCGGAGTAGGCACTAGAAGGAAGGCCAGGGGACAGGAGTGAGCCAGTGGCGAGGTGGGTGGGGAAGGCCTCAGGAAGCCACGGGGGAAGGGCTGGGGCCTGGGGGAGCCGTCATGCTGGCAGTCACACGGGGTCTCAGGGCCAGAGCTCAGGCTCTTCTTCACTGACTTCCTGGAGATCGGGCCTGGGGGCTTCTGAGTGGTCCAGCCAACCCCAGCCTCTCCTGGGACTAAGTACCCACCATGGCCGCTCAGGCCCCCTAATCGGCACTGACCTGGGAACTTGCCATCCTGCCCTGGGAGAGGGGGCTGGGATCTCAGGCCCCAGCCACCCCCTTTATCAGAAGGGATCCCTGGAGTGGGAGGCTTGGCAAGAACCCCACCACTGCAGGGACCTAGATGGGGAGGAAGGGAGAGGGCAGTGACCCAGGCCGGCGGCGCCTCCAGGCTGCCCTCCTGGCCTCCGCCTGGTCAAGCCACGGCCTGCGGTGGCTTCTAGGGCAGAAAGGTGCTGCCGGTGGGGACAGTGGCCGTGTCATAAAAAGCCCAGTTCCCATGGGTCAGTCTGCTCTGGGGACAAGGGGACTCAGCCGCCTGCTGTGGTTCCTGTTGTCGCCCACCCCGCCCCATCATCCAGCAATATCCCCCCACTTCCCTCTGTTTCCCCCCTGCCTCACCTGGCTGGGCCCCCAGCCCATTGCCGTTGCCATATCCTGGAGAGAAAAAACGGATGTGAGGGGCATTGGGTGGGGGGGTCTGAAAGGAGAGGCAGGAGGAGGTGCAGGACAGGGAGGAGAGGGCTCACCTGGCTTCTGAGGTTTCAGACCCACTCCGAGACCTGTGGGGGAGACAGAGGGTACCTCAGGCCCAACCAGCCCTCCCTGAGGAAGGAGCGCTCTCCTCGACCCCAGGTCCCCACCAGACTCACCTGGGAGGAGCTGCGGCCCGTTCCCCAGCGGCAAGTATCCTGGGAGGAAGCGGGGGCATGAGGGCAGGGCCCTGGAGACTTCAGAGGGGGCAGAAGAGAGGGGGATGAACTCACCTGGCTTCAGAGGGCTCACGCTCCCTCCCAGGCCTGTAGGGAGACCAGCAGAGGCTGAGTGACGTGGACCCCACTCTACCCCTCCTTTTCCCCAGGACCCAGCTCTTCGCCCACTGGGGTCACCTCCCCACCCCCCAGAACTCCAGGCCTGCCCCTGCCCCGCACCTGGCTGGGCCCCTTGGCCTGGGAAGGCTCCAGCTCCCAGCCCATTCCTGTAAACTGGAGAGACAGAGGCAGGGGTTACAGGAAGAGCAAGGGCAGGAGGAGCCGGTTTCTGGGCGTAGAGAGAAGGCGGGGTCCGATCCTGACAGCAAGCCCAGGGCCACCGGGCGGTTCTCAGACTGCACCAGGGGCCCTGCAGTGTGACTCGAGCCTGCCAGGGTCGACCTGGAGATGACAGTCACGGGCTCAGTCCCAGAAGACTGCTCCCCACCCTCCCCCGCCCCACATTTTGGCCACCAGGTTCCCGTCCAAGTTGTCACCTGTGCTTCTGACCAGCTGGCTGAAGATCAGAGATTCCCACAACCCCCTCCTTGGGGAGGGGTTTGATTAATTTGTTAGAGCAGCTCACAGAACTCAGGGAGACATCTTACTTATTAGATAATAGAAAATATTAGATAATAGAAAAGCAGGGACTAGACACAGGCAGGCACTTAACTTCTCCCGTCCCCTGAGCATGCCACTCCCAGCGCCTCCACGGGGTCATCAGCCCAGTGTTGTTATTTGCTCAGTCATAGACAACTCTTTGCGACCCCATGGACTGTAGCCGCCAGGCTCCTCTGTCCAAGGGATTTCCCAGGCAAGAATACCGGAGTGGGATGCCATTTCCTTCTCCAGCAGATCTTCTCTACCCAGGCTCAAACCCATGTCCCCTGCATCTCCTGCATTGGCAGGTGGGTTCTTTACCACTGCACCCCCTGGGGAGCCCTGTTTCCTCTTAGGAATCACATGATCACAGGGCAGGTAAAGAGAAAAGGAGGGTTTACCTGGCTTCTGAGGCTTCATGGCCTCAGCAACTCCTGGAGAAGAAGGAGGTGGGAGCAGGTGAGGGACCATGACCCGCTCTGAGCCTCTATCCCGCCATCTGCCCCCAGCACCCACTCCTGTACCTGGGCCATAGCCGACGGGAGCTGCAGGTCCTGTGAGGACGGGGGGAGAGGCTGAGGGGCACAAGAGGCTGGAAACTGGGTCCCCCTTCCTCCCAGCGTAGGGACCAGAAAACTTGACGCCTGCTCTGCTACAAGGCCACCCTCTCCAAGGAGCCCAGGAGGGGCGCCTCAGAGCAGGGTCTAGGCCCTTGCCCCCTCCTCTCTCCTTTTCGCCCAGCCTCCAGCTTCTCCCAACCCCTCAGTTCTGAGCTGGGGGGCCGGTGGGGACCTCATCACCCATCCCGACCCTCAGAGGCCTGGAGGGAGGCAGGAGAGGATACCCAGGCACAAGACCTCCACCCCAGAGCCCACCAGTCTCACCCGGCTGGACGCCCAGTCCGTTGCCGTTCCCAAATCCTGGGGGGCGGGGGGGGGAGATTGAGGTGGGTGTGTGAAAGGAGGCAGGGAAGTTCAGGGTTTGGGGAGACGGGGAGAGGAGGCTAAGGCAGGCTCACCTGGCTTCTGCGGCTTCATGCCGGCCGCCAGGCCTGGTGAGAAACACAGAGTGAGTGCGGGCCCCCGGGCCGCCGCGGCCTCCCTGGGCAGGGCCCCCCTACCTGCTCCATAGCCGTTGTCAGCCGCAGGGCCTGTGCAGAGTCGGGACGGGGGGTGGGGGCGGTGATGAGACTAGTTGTGAGGCTGAGGGGTGAGGCCAGCACGGGAGCCCCTCGGTATTGCCCCCTCCTCTCCCAGGGTCCCTGGTGCCCCCAGGACACCCTCCGCTTGTGAAGCAGGCCGTGGAGTCACGGATCTGAGGGACCCAGGAGGGCCAGAATGTCCTCCTCTCCTCTGATGCCTGGGGTTTCCCACCCCCTCTAGGCCTGGGGAGGCAGGGGGGGCTGACATGGACTCCTCTAGGCCTCGCTGGACCCCCAGGCCCCAACATTCAGTTTCCCTGTGGCCCCCACCTCTCATATCCCTGCTCCCTCGTCACCCCCTGAGGCCCTGGGCCCAGCTGCCCTCACCTGGCCTGGCTCCCAGTCCGTTCCCGTTACCATATCCTGGGGAGGAAAGTGGGGCGGCAGGCAGTGTTTGAAGGTGAACCCCTTCAAAGCAGGAGGGAGACGAGGCAGAAGGTCTCCCCCTCCCCCAGCTTTGGAGGCCAGCCTCGTTTGCCCTCTACCCAGAGCCCAGCCCCTGCCCCCTGGTCCCCTGCCCTGGGGAGGCCCACACCCAGATCCCCAAGCAAGGAGGCAGAGGGTGGGGGTGCTTGGATTCCGGGGGTCCATGGATAGAGACAAGGCCAGGGTAGGACTCCCCTGGTTTCTGGGGTTTCATGCTCCCCACGAAGCCTTAAGACATGGGAGCAGGTGAAGGGCCCAGAGTCCCCATCCCGGGCACCTGAGGGCCGCCTCTGCTCCTACCTGCTCCATATCCCTGCGGTATTGCTGGGCCTGTGGGGAGAGGAAGGCTGAGCTGGGCAGATTTGGGGTCCGGCTGAGGTGGAAGTCAAGCCAGAAGGCTGGAATCCTGGGGGTTTCCTCCCAGCACCCCTCAATCATTCCCCTGCCCTCATGAGACCTGGAAAGGACACCAGCATGTGGAAGCCTCCAGATCCCACCACTCTCACCTGGCTGAGCTCCCAGGCCATTCCCGTTCCCAAATCCTGGGGGAACAGATGGAGGTGGAGGTGAGGGGGCAAGGGGCCTCAAACTCCAGGTCGGGGACAGAGACACAGGCGGGGCTGAGGCTCACCTGGCTTCTGAGTGTTCACACCCCCTCCAAAGCCTAGAGGAAAATGGAGAGCAGGTGAGGGACCACCCCGGAGCTCCAGCACCCCGACACCGGCTTCTCCCAACCCATCAGTACCTGCTCCGTAGCCATTCTGAGCCGGGGGGCCTGTGGGGGAGGAGGGGTGAGAAAGGAGATTGGGGCCCTGGCTAAGGTGGGGGGAAAGTGTTAGTCACTCAGTCACCTTGGACTCTTTAGACCCCATGGACTGTAGCCCACCAGGCTCCTCTGTCCATGGGGTTCTCCAGGCAAGAATACTGGAGTGGGTTGCCATTTTATCCTCCAGGGGATCTTCCCAACCCAGAGACTGAACACAGATCGCCTGCATTGCAGGCAAATTCTTTATCATCTGAGCCACCAGGCAAGCCCCAGTGGCCCCCTACAGAGCCTGGCCAAAACCAGGGTCTCAGAGGCTCTCTCCGAGCCCCTCTGAATCCCTCATCAATCCTGCCCCTCAAAGGTCTGGGGGGGATGGGAGAGGACCCCCCAGATATGGACCCCCCACCCCACCCCAGCTGGGCAGGTCCTCGTCCTGGTGTCCAGCCTCCCTGTGGAGCCTGAAAGCCATCCCGCCTGCCTGGGGTCCCCCCAACTGGTGTTGCCCCCACCCCCACCAACCAGCAGAAGGGGGACTCCTTGACATCCCCTCACCAGCCACACGCTCTGTTCTCAGCACGGGCTCTTGCCACCATGGCCCGTGGCCACTTCCAGAGCCTGTTCCCTCTCTGGCCCTCTCTCTGGGATGCCCTAGCTCCAGATTTCTCAGTGGGGCACAGTCTGCCTCTGGCCCCTCCTCCCCAGAATGTGCCGCCCCCCAACCTGGCTGCCGAATGAGTATCTGCAATGGAACCCCAGACTGGACGGCGGGTCTCACCTGGCTTCTGAAGTTTCAGCCCTCCTGCTCCAAGGCCTGGGGATGAGGAGACGGTCCAGCGAGTCCACCCGGATCCCGTCTTCCATTCAAGCCAGAGTCAACCCCCTCCCCTTCATCCACCACCCCCTGGGTGAGCCCTGCAGCCCTGGAGCTCTAGGCCTCACCTGGCTGGGTGCCGTCCCTGGTCCCGAATCCTGGGGAGATGGAGCGAGAGGCCTGAGACTGAAGCAGGGCTTGAAAGGAGCACAGATACAGAGAGGATGGACAGACAGACAGACCGACCAAGAGCCGACAAGGCAGAGCAGGACTCACCTGGCTTCTGGGGTTTCCCGCCCCCTCCAAAGCCTGAGGAGAGACCCACGGGTGAGGGACCCTGGGGCGCCCCCTCCGGGCCTCCCCCCTCAACTCCCCCGGCCCCCTCTCTACCTGGTCCAAAGCCATTTGGAGCTGCAAGACCTGTGAGGGGGGACACAGGAAATCCAGACAATGCTGACTTGGGGGTGAGCCCCAGCCTCCCGCCATGGCCTCCCCTAGACCCCTGCCCTCCCCCCCAATTCTTCTATCCAGCCTCGGTAAGTTCACAAGAGAGGTCCCCGTGGGGACCTGTGCCACAAAAAGGGCTGGGGAGACAGCGGCGGCTGAGACAGGAACCCCAGATCCAGCATTCCTCCTTCTGGCCCCGAAGACTCCTGGGGTCTTATCCACACTGATCCCACTCTGACTGCTGCGCCCCCCAACCCCCCTGCAATGCCAGCAGCCTCCTCCCCAAGTTCTGCTCCAGGTAGACCAGCTCTTTCACTCCCAGCTTAAAACCACGGAGGTGAGTCCCCCAGCTAGGTTCACGCCCCGCCTGGCCTCCAGCCCTGGGCTCTGCCCTCTGGCTTTCCGCCCTTGGTGGGTTCTCCGCCAAGTCCTGACCTCAGTGTGCATGGCTTGGGCACTCGGCCCAGCAGGCCTACAGCCCCTAGGCTGACGGGCATGGGGTCTGCAGTGCACAGTCAAGGCCGGGCTCAGGCAGGCACTAGGGAAAGGTGGTGGAAGGACTGAACCCCAAAGAGGCCCCTGTTAGGAGTCCAGAGTGGGGCATGGCGGTGACCCCTCCCTCCCCCAGCAGCCTGGGCCCTAGCCTCCCTCCCTGGCTGGGACCCCAGGCCACGCCAATACGCTCTCTGAGCCATGGATGGGGACACAGGGGAGGACTTGGGGTGGGGACAAGGGCAGGGAGGGGCAGGAGCCAAGTCTCTGTCTCACCTGGTTTCTGAGGTGTCACGCCCCCTCCAAAGCCTCGTACCTGTGGACCCCTCCCAGCCCCTACTCTCCCCCATAAATGAGTTTTCTGCCCTCCCCAGCCCCTCCCCTTCCTCCTCCCCAGCACCCCAGTTTGGCCCTGGCGCCCTCACCTGGCTGGGCTCCAGCTCCGGGGAAGGCCCCAGCCCCCAGCCCATTCCCAGCGATGGGTCCTGGGGAGACGGAGCAGGAGGGAGTAAGGGGGGGGGAGGGACAACTGGGGGGGGAGGGCAGGGACCTAGGGACAGGGTGGGGCTCACCTGGCTTCTGAGGCTTCACGCCCCCTCCAATTCCTGAGAAAGAGACCCAGATGCGGTGAACCCCGAGCCCAAGCCCACCCACCAGCTCCCCCCAATCTCCATCATCCCCAACCCCATCCCAGACGACTCTGAACCCTGGGGCCTGTGGGGAGAGGGAGGTGGGGTCTGGGCTGCCGGGGGTGGGCCCACATCTCCGGGGGTGTCCTCACCCCATGAGCGGGGCACCCCCAGCACAGTTCTCAGACACTTATTCCCAGAGAGGGGCCGGGGAACCTGGACCTCACCCCAGCCCCGGGGAGAGACAAAGAGGCCGACGCTGACCCAGCCAGCCCCTCCCCTAAGAGCGGGGGCGAGACTCTGGGCCCCCCTGGCCTGCCCCTCCCTGCAACCCTGCCCCCCCCACCCCACCCCCACCCACGCTCACCTGCTCCGGGAAAAGCCCCAACACCGATACCATTTCGACCCCCGAATCCTGCGGACAGGAGGTGAGGCCGTTAGTCATGGCTGGGCAGGTCGGGGCTCACTCCGGGATGTGGGGGGACCGCCGGGACGGGGGCGGGGCTCCCCGGGCCGCGGAGGCTCCACGCCCCCGCCCCCCCAGCTGCGCTCCGTAGCCCCGCACGACACTACTCTCTCCCCGACGGGTTCCCCATTCCAGCTCCGCAGGCTCCCTCCCCCATCCCTGGACCCCAGGGCGGTGCCCCAGGCGCCCTTACCTGGCTGGGCTCCCAGCCCCGGGAAGGCACCAGCTCCCAGCGCATTTCCGTATCCTGGAGACAGAGAGGAAGGGTGGAGGGGATAGGGGCCGGGGCCGGGGCGGGAGGATGGGGAGGCGATCTGAGGGCCATCACACGGTCAGGAAGCGGGGCTCACCTAGCTGCTGGAGTTTCGGCCCCCTTCCAAAGCCTGGGGGGAGGGGCAGTGGTTGAGGGGACCCAGGGACCCAGCCTCTTCCTGGGACTCCATGAGGGAGAGGTAAAGGGGGGCATTTGGGGTCCCAGCTGAAGGGGGGGGCGACTCCATGTTCTCTGTTCCCCAAACTAGACCACAGGATCCTTTATGGACCTTGCCTCTGCCCTGGGGGAGCCGGGGAGAAGCCCCTCCCGAGGGTGACCTGCTGTACCCCTCGCACCCCTCTCTGCTATCCACACCTGTCCTTCCCCCACCTCACCTGGCTGGGCAGCAGCACCCGGGAGGGTCCCGACTCCCAGCCCGTTCCCGTTCCTAAACCCTGGAGAGACACCTGGGGAGACAGGGCCGGGGGATCAGGGAGGAGAGGAGAAACGGGCACAGAGCCGGGAGGGTCAGGTAGGGTGAGGCTCACCCGGCTTCCGGGGCTTCGCGCCCCCTCCAATGCCTGAGAAGGAGACAGGGGTCAAGGGAGGCTCTCGGGACACCCCGTGTCCGGGCTGCCCCGAGAATCCTGGCCCCACCTCTACCTGTTCCGTAGCCATTCTGAGCTGGAGGGCCTGTGGGAGAGTAAACCATGAACCGGGTAGGTTTAGGGTGGGGGTGCAGCACCTTGGACCCCACCAGAAACAGCAAACCTGACAGCTCCCTATCTGGCCCCCACCCCCGGAATCATCCATCCTGCCCTCCCTTCCGAGGCCTGGGAGCCCAGCCCCCCTCCCCACCCTCCACTCACCTGGCTGGGCTCCCAGCCCACGCCCATTCCCGAAACCTGGGGGAAGAGAGCGAGGTGAGGGGTGGGAGAGAAAGACAGGGAGAGGGGGAAGAGCTGGGGCCGGGCCGGGCCCACCTGGCTTCTGCAGTGTAATACCCTTTCAGAAGCCTGGGGGAGACCCGGTGAGAGCCCCTAGACGCCCCCCACCCCTCAGCCGTTCCGAGCCTGATGACTCAGCTCCAGTGTCCCTTCCAAGGAAGGGGGAAGGCGTGGGGGTGCGGGTGGGGGGAGCTCCTGTGAGCCCAGGCCCCTTCCTCCCTTCCTCTGCTCAGAGCCACCCCAGGGGCCTGGGGTGCACGTCCTGGAGCTGGCTTCTGCGGGCAACCAGGGAACAAGCAAGGAAGGAAAGACTTGAACCCTCAGGCGGGTACTGGGTGACCTGACACCAGAATGGCCTTGGTAGACTCCTGATGGACTCCTGGGGGGGTGCGGGAGGTGGTGAGAAGGAGGAAAGGACAAGGAAGACACTGCAGGAAGGGCGGCAGGTGGGTTTCTGGGGGGAGCAGCAGCACGGGGGTCCCCGAGTGTTTCTGAGATGGCTGCCTCCCCCAGACCCAAATCCCATTTCCCATGCCTCACCTGCTCCTAGACCACTGGGGGGGCCGTAGCCTATGGGGGGAAACAGGGAGGTGAGCGGGGGTGGGGCAGGAGGGGCCAGGAGCGAGGGTGCCCATTGCCAGGACACAGAGGGCCCCCCGCCCACCCCCCACCAGCTGTACCTGATCAATAGCCATTGGAGCCTCCTAAGGCTGTGGGGTTGGGAGGAGGGGGCACTTAGGGGGCAGCAAGGAGCTGAGTCTGCATGCTCCCTGCAAAGCAAGAGGGTGCCCCCCCCACCGCCCCGGCCTCAGGCTCCACAGGGGTCACTGCAGGGTGAGCAGACTGGTGGCAGGGAGCGGAAGGGTCCCTGGTGAGGAGGGAGGGCTCTGGGCCACACCACTGGGGGCGGATCCCTGGTATTCTGCACCCCTCACCTCTGTCCTTACTTGAG
Source organism: Cervus canadensis (assembly GCF_019320065.1). Lineage (NCBI taxonomy): Eukaryota > Metazoa > Chordata > Mammalia > Artiodactyla > Cervidae > Cervus > Cervus canadensis. Next base: position 37,450,141 of record NC_057417.1, read on the forward strand.
CACCCCCCTGGAATCCCATTCTCTTTGTCCCCCCTGTCCCCCAGTCTTGCTCTCCTGCAGTTCAGCTGTGTCAGCTCTCAGGAGGGAGCCCCAGGTCCCTGGAGGGACACCCCGCCTAGCTCACCCCCGTTTCCTGCCTCGCCTTCCCACCTCCAGGCCTTTGCCTCACCTCACTGCTGGCGGCAGGTAAGGTCCTTTCCCTTTCCTGTTGCAACCTGCCCCCACCCCCACCCCCTCCAGGCCCTTCCTCCTCTGGCTTCTTTTCCTCACACAAGTTGAGGTTCTGCCCTCTCTTAATTCTCCTCCAAGGGTGCAGGGTGTCTGTGTTTCTCACACTTGATCTGACATGAACAAGGCCACCTGCCTTGTCTTCTCTGGGGCCCCCAGATCTGGATCCCAGAGCAGGGACTTCCCCCAGAGAGCCCCCAGACCCCTGCGAGGGAAAGACCAGACCCTCTTCCTTGAGCCCAGAGCCTGGAGGGTCCACTTACCTTTCCCCAGGCCCAGAGACGATGGAGGGACCCCTAGGGGAGCAAGCCGGGTGCCAACTCAGGGTAGGGACCCCGGGGACAGAGAAGGGGCAGGTCCCAGGTGTCTGTCCCCCAGCCTTCCCAAACCCTGCCCCAGCCCAGACTTCACAGACCCTCCCCTCCCTGTTTCTGGGGCCCAGTGCTCCCCCGACACCCCCAGACCGGCCGGCAGCCCCACCGCCGGTGCTCACCGCCTTGCAGGCTTTCAGAGGTCAGGCCGAGCAGGAGAAGGGCTGCAGGGAAGGCCCAAGCGCTCATGATGCCGGCAGAGTGGGAGGGCACCACCCTGTGGGCCTTTAAACACCCCTGCTGGGTGGGGGCCAGGGGCTCCACAGGGCTGGCAGACCCCAGGGGGCCAACTCAAACCTCCCGCTGGTGCAGGCGATCAGCCCCGGCCTCCTCCCTGCCCCACCCCTCATCCATCACGGGTGCTGACAGCCGGGACAGGCCCCCACCTAGCCCCCTGAGGCTCCTCCACCCCTATCAGGGGCTGGGGCCCTGGCAACAGGCCTGGAGGCTCAGCTGCTCCCCCGCCATTTGGCGAGGGGAAGGTGGGCACCCCAGGCCCAGCCCAAACACAGCTGGGGGTGAGAGGGGAGCCAAGCCCAGAAACGTGGGTGTGGCTGGCAGGGGACCCTCTGAATGAGTTAGTGTGTTACAGCAAAGAGGCAGTGTTACAGGGGCAAGTGGCCCAGGAACAGGGTAGCACATCAGGACCTCATCACTCTCCCACAAGCGGACGTGTGCGTGATGAGTCCACTCCATCTCTTCCTGGAGACACCAGGCAGCGACCACACCAGGAGACGCCGAGTGTCTCTGCCCCCAGCTGAGCCCGGACTGGCAAGCGTGGGCCTGAGCCTCCCTTTCACGAGGGACAGTGACACACGGGGGTGGGTGACATGCACTCAGCCCAATTTAGTTTCTCGAAGGCTCGGCAGGGGCCCATCCGCTGCATGAGCCACCCCCCACCCCGCCCCCAGCTTCACCTCCGTCTCCTGCTCTGCTCCATCGCACTGACTCTGACTTTAGGGAGAGAATCTGGGTTGGGGGAGCTGCTTAAGCTGCAGGGGACACAGAGGTGCAAGAAGGTTGCCTTGCGGTGGATGAGCCTGGAGCTGGGGCCTGGGGAAGGGGTTTGGTGGAGAGCTGAGTCCTGGAGGCCGGGATTGGCAGGCCTGAGACATGCCAGGCATGGGGGGTCTAGACCCCAGTCCCCCCTCCTCCTGTGGGCCCCCACTGGGCTGGAGGGGGACAGCGGTGACTCAGGGTCCCTGGACCTTAGTCCCGAAGGCTCCACTCTCTGTCTGCTGGCCTGCCCCCTGCCCAGCCAGCCCCTCCTGGCATCTCGAGCTGAGGAGTCCAGAGTCCAGCCGGCTACACTAGGCAGCCTGGCAGGGTGGGGAGTGGAGAGGGGCTACAGTGAGGAGTGGGCCAGGTGGAGGGGGTGCTTTTTGGGGTGAGGCCTCTGAGCCCATGACAAGGGGGCCGGGCTCAGCCATAGTGGAGGGTGGGCTTCTCCCAGGTCCTCCTCACTGGTGGTGTTCCCAGCACCCCATCTCTGCCTCCCCCACACACCCTGCACCCTTGCTGCTCACTCTCCCCACACACAAGGGCCGGCACCCCTGGGGCACGCGCACATGAGTGCACACGTGGTGTGACCATGCCCGTGACACCCACCTCCCCCCCACAGACCCCCCTGTGAACACGATCCCCTCAGCCAGGCGCCCCAGCCCAGCACCCCACAGGCCCACCTACTGCCCTGCCAGGGACAGGCGTCTGTGACCTGGAGTCCTGGAGGCTGGGAAGGCTCAGGGCTGGTCCCTGGCCCCAACCACTCCCGAGAGCCCAGGGCAGCTGTGGCAGTCTACTCTCCTGCCAGGCCACCTGCTCGGCCCATGGCAGCAGGCACCGCCTCCCTGGCCCGCTCATGCAGGGTGGCTAAGTGGCCTGTGATCAGCAGCCTGGGTGCTGGGTTCAGATTCAGACCAGGTTCTCATACCAGCTCCTTCTGGCTGGGAAGCTTGAGCAGAAAGCCCACTTCCCTGTGTCTGTTCACTCTCCTCTAAAATGAGGGCGCTACTTCTTATCCCATTTTACAGATGGGGAAACAGAGGCAGAGAGAAAGGACTGGGCCCAGACCGTACAGCCAAGCATGGGGCTGGGGTTTGAAGGCAGGCAGCCCACAGGCCTCCACCGTCTGCTCACCCACACACACCAGGGCAGCAGACCCTCTTACCCCAGTCGTCACATTGCTGTCTGCCCACCTTGTGCCAGTCTGGGCCCAAGGCCTCTGCCTCAGACCCGGGAGAGCTGAGGGCCCCCTGCACAGACCCAGACACAAGGCCCACCCTGCTGGGCGCCAGGGAAGCTTGGCCCAGTAGGAGGCGGGCAGGGAGACCAGGAGGGGCCCCGTAGGGGGTACAGGCCGACTGCCAGCTTGGCCACTGCCAGAGGGAAAGCCGGGGCCTGCCACCACTGCCAGGCTGCCTGGGTGCTGGCGTGAGCCTGCGGAAAACGCCAAACAGTCTGGGGCCTGGGGCCAACTGACTCTGCTTGGGACCAGAGCCTGGCCCAGCTTGGAACCCTGGCCCCAGCAATGCCACTACCAGCCCTGCCCCCAGCACAGCTCGGCCAGGCCCCGGAGCTCAGCCCCAGCCCCAGCCTGGCAGGGCAGCCTGAGAGCATGAAAGCCCCTGGCAGAACCAGGGTCTGGGCTCCCCTTTGCTCCCAGAAGTGGGGGACACACACGGCCCAGCCTCTGAATAGAGGTGCAACTTTGAGGGGCCAGAGCTGGGAGCCCAGGGCAGGGTGACAGCTGGGATGTAGGAAGTGTGTCGCCTAAAACGGCACAGTCTGGGTCAAGAGGCTCCCGCCAGCCGCTCGAAGCAGCACCGCTTGCCTGGTGGGAATCTGGGGGAGGCCAGTTGAAGGAGAGGCCCGGCGCCTGCGGGTCAGACATCTTCTGAACACGCAGCTGTGCTAAAGGCCCCTCAGGTCACCCCCTCGGGCCTCTACGTGGCAGCTCTTTAGCCCAGATCCCTGCCTCTGCCTCCTCTGGGACTCCTCTGTCAGCCCCAGACACTTGCACTGTGCAAAGCTGACTTCTATTAACTCCTCCTCACACCTGTTGGATTATTAAAAAACAAACAAAAAAATTTTATGCCGGGATAAGATTCTTATTCCCTGGTGGTCCAGTGGTTAAGTGCTTTCACTGCTTTGGGACCGGGTTCGATCACCGGTCAGGAAACTAAGATCCCACAAGCCGGGCAGCATGGCAGTCCAAAAGACAAACAAACAAGCAAACAAAGCCACAGGCCAGGGTGAAGTATAGCGTATATACAGAAGCGTGCACAAGACAGAAATGAACACTATGACATGGACTTAACCTACAAAGCACCTATGTGGCTGGCGCAGAGGTCAGGAAATAGAACACAGCCCACTCCCCAGAAGTGCTCATCTGTGATCTCCTCTTGCTGTTAAGGTAGCCATGTTTGCACGTGTGGCCATCTTTTCCTTGCGTTTCTAAAGCCACGTGAATCCAATTTTGTGGCCCATTCCAGGGTGAGTGGTGAATGCGGCTTCCGGGAGTCTCAGCGGGTCCGAGGTGCTGTTTCTGAGACAGGTCACAAGGGGGCGCACGGTTCAAGCCGGCTCTTGCCTGGACTTGCCGGGACCCACGTATGGGCGGGGCTTGGGGGGTTTTCTCCGGGACAGAGACCCGGCCAAGGGCTTTAGCCTCAAACCTGTGACCCCCCCCTTAGGTGGGAGCAGAAGTCCTGGGTCCGACTTTTCTCCTGGGTCCTCCTTTTGAGCCAGGCAGCTGCTTTGAGAGCTACAAAATACTGTGGTGGCGCTAGTGGTAAAGAACCCCCTGCCAAAAAAAAAAGAAAAAGAGCCCCCTGCCAACGCAGGAGACATGGGTCAGGGAAGATCCCCTGGAGGAGGGCATGTCAACTCACTCCAGTATTCTTGCCTGGAGAATCCCGTGGACAGAGGAGCCTGGTGGGTTTCAGTCCATAGGATCACAAAGTTGGACACAACTAAAGTGACTTAGCACGCAGACACCTGAGGGAGTGTTAACAGTTATCATTAAAGAATGAGTAAGTTCCTACTGTGTGCTTGACTGTCCTTTTCTCACACGCATTTTCTCTTTTAGTGTTCATACACCCCATGGAAGTAGGAACTATGATTATTTTCCCCTAAAATGGGGAAAATATGGAAATGTGGAAACAGGCCCAGAGACATGAAGCAACTTACCCACAGTTGCACAGCTTCTGTGGGGGGCAGAGCCCTAAATTCCCTGACTCCGTGGCCTGTGCTATCTGTACTTAACCTTATGTTCTAGCCCTTCCACACTTCCACGGAAAGCACATTTTGAACTTAAAAAATATATATTTTTAAGTCATTGTGAACTAGACTTTTCAGAATGAGGAAAAGCAACTGAGTCCAGGACTCCCAGAGGTGGGGCTGGCAGAGGGGATGGCAGCTGGAGCGGGAGGGGCCTGCCAGCTCCCTGGGTCTCCTGGGGACACTCCTGGGCTCTTGAGCAGAGATTCAGCCCGAGTGACAGGCGCTGTGACTGCCAGATATGCTAACAAAGGAAGGCACAGGGAGAGGAGCTGCAGCTGGCTGAGGCTCTGGGTCTTGGGCCCAACCCAGGATGCCAGGCCTCCAGTCCCAGTCTATGCCTTGGAGAGCGTTCCCTGAACGTGGACACACCACAGCAATCGGGCAGCCCTGCAGTCCATGGCCTTTCAGAGATGTGGGGACTTAATCCACAAACGAACTACATAAGGTGAGAAATGAGATCTGACTTAAGGAGGAAACAGAACAGGCTCTATCTTAAAAGCAGGACTCCATCTTGGGCCAGACTGTGAACTTTGAGCTATATGCCCAGTATCTATGGAAACGACATACCAACTGGAAAACCAGGTGCCTGGAAGGAAGAGCCCCAGGGCTCTCCACCGCCTAAAAGAATACCCTAATTATCTGTGTAACTGAATAGAACCATACATTCTATTATGCTTATTGGGGTATGACCACGGCGCTATTGATAACTGTCCACTGTTAACTACCTAGGCTTAAGGCATACGGTCACGGGTTAACTTGGATTGTATCTTTCTTTTTCCTTTGTTCAGACTAGTTTCAGGAAACCTGATACACTTAGGAGTATATAAAGTGAAAGTGAAGTTGCTCAGTTGTATAGACTCTTCGTGATCCCATGGACTATAGCCCACCAGGGTTCTCTGTCCCTCGGATTTTCCAGGCAAGAGTACTGGGGTGGGTTTTTATTTCCTTCTCCAGGGGATCTTCCCGACCCAGGGATCGATCCAAGGTCTCCCGCATTGCAGGCAGACGCTTTACCCTCTGAGCCATCAGGGAAGATTTTCACAAAAACTGGTTGGGGTCCTTGGCTAAGAGCAGACTCTGCCTTGGGCCCGCCGGTGTAATAAACCGCACTCCACTATTTGCATTGTCCTTCTGATTGAGTCTGTTTTCCTGAACGCGTGGATACAACATGACCAGATGGGGAGCCTTGTGGCCTGGAAGACTGACTCCCCTGATCCTGTTAAAGGGATGAAAAGGTCCCATCCGGTGAAAGAAGCAACTCCCAGTCACTAGTTAGGAATCAGCGTCTGCTCTGGCAGTCCTGCTGCTAAGAACTTTAAGGGGATCATCCAATTTGAACCCCCCAGCTCCCTGAAGGAAGCGTCATCAGCTCCATTTTTACAGGAGACGGGACTTAACTCCAAAGCTCGGAAAGACCCAGTGCCTCCCCGAGGTCATTAGGCCGAGAAGAGGCTGAGGGAGGTTTAAGCTGCGCCTAAGTCTCAAATCCAAAGACTAGGAAGGGCTGCCTCCGAAGCAGCTGAGGCCTGGAGGCAGGGAGGCTTCATGGAAGAGGCAGAATTTCCTGGTTCATTCTTGTTCGGCGGGTGGAGGGTGTGTTTGTGGCGGGGGGAAGGAATGGGGGGATGGCAGCCCCATCGCCCCACTGCGGTGCACGGCAGGTATGAGGAGAGTACAGTAAGCCCCAAGGCACTCGACCGCGACAGAACCGCGGAGGCCGCAGAGACTTCCTGTCCAGCCCCCAAGAGACCGCCTCTTGGGGCTAAACCTCAGGGGCAAAAAAAGTGACCGTTCTCTTTATAGACGCAAAAACTAAGCCAGCCCTACGAGGGCCGTGGGGGCCGGCACGGAGGTCTGGTGGTCGGTTGGCGACCCGGGAACCAGGCAGGAGGGACCCAACAGCTGCCTCAGACCCCGCGTGGCGCCTCAGCCTCCAAGCCGCACCGCTTAGCCACCCTCCTCCGCCCCGGGTCTGAGCTGAGGAGACTTCGCGCCTGCGCAATGAGAGCGCTGGGCCGGCGGCGCGGCGTCGACGACGCGCACGCAGGGACGTTGGGGCGGAGCCTCAGCAGGCTGGGTGCCTCTGATAGGCCGCACTGGGAGGCGGTGGGGGTAAGAGGCGTTCCTGGGCGGGGCCTCGAGGCCGGTTTGGAATTTTTGGCGCGAGCTGGGTCCGCGCGCGTTCACGGGCCGTTCCCCCTCGAGAGTCCCCCCCACCCGGGTGTGGGGAGCGGTGGGCCGAAGACCCCGGCCCGCCTGACCGCCCCGAGGGCTCCCGCGCCTTCCGCCGACCCGGAATCTGGGACTTTGCTGAGCTGCGCCCCGCCCACCCGCCTCAGGTGAGCCCACGCCCAGCCCTGAAGGGACCGGAAGGGATCGCCCTCTCCTCCCTTCTGCCGCCTCGCGAACAACTCTTAGTCCCCCTGACTGGCCTTCCTTGGATCTGCCTCACCCCCAACCCCTTCCCGCCTCGTTCCTCACCCCTCCGACAGCCCCAGCCCTCCCTGGGCCAACCCTACCCCATTGCTCAGCCCTCCCTGGGCCCCCTCTGCCGCGGGCGGCTCCGCCCACTTCCCCTCTAAAAGCTCCTCCCTCCTTCGCGGGGTCTCCCTATCCCCTTTCTGGGAGCCCCTTACCCCCGGCGACTACTCCTCCATTACTCGTCCTCCCCAGGAAAAGCTCCTCCCCCGTGACAGCAGGTCTGCTCCACTCTGTTCGCCAGGGTTTCCCCACGCCCACGGAGGTGAATCAGCTTCGGTCCTGCCCTGGAGAAACTCACAGTCTAGTGTGGTAGACCATGGTCAGCAGATGGCATTTAACCTAGTGAGAGGGTGAGGCCCCTGAAAGGTCATCCTGGCCTGGCCTCTGCTTGGGGCCGCCCTGGATTCTCCGGGAGCCCCAGCCTCTCCTCCCTCCCCCACCCCACCCCACCCTACCCCCAAAGCTGTTTGGCCATGCCAGAATGTTTAAGTACTCTGGGATGGTGTGAGAATTGGTTTAGGGCCTGGAGGCTGTACTTTGAACGAGCATACTATGGGGTCCTGACACCCTGGTCCCTCACTTTGAGAAGCTCTGATAGGATTCCTGAGATGGATAGAGGCAGAAGGAGCGTCCCCACAGGCTGCAGGGTGAGTGCTCCATGCAGGCCCTCGCGGGGTCCCTCCCCTCACCCCTCACTTACCCAGGCACTGGAGCACACCCTCAGATGACGGCTCCCTCCAGTTTCAGTTAGCGACTCACCCCCTTGTGCTGAGTATGCACACTTTTGATACACTGTGGCTCCTCTCAAGATTAGACTCTTCTTTTTTTTTTTTTTCCTTTTTTCTTTCAATTATAACATTATAGCCCCACAATAGCCCTCTCTGCTCCAACAGAAAAGTCATTTATACCCATGGGACCACTGTCTTTTGTGTATTCTTTCAGTTACTACCCAGAGCATTATATAACACATACTGAGGGATCTGTGTGCCAGATGCTAGACTAAGCCTTCCATGAAGCCAGCATTACAGGTCCACAAGCCCCTGAGTCCAGGTGTGTTTCCTGGACTAAGTGTCTAAATTCTAAAATGTCTCCAATTTTAGAAAGCTAATAGGGTGCATGTAACATATGTAACGGGCTTCCATCATAGCTCAGTTGGTAAAAAATTTTACCTGCAATGCAGGAGACCCAGGTTCAATCCCAGGGTCGGGAAGATTCCCTGGAGAAGGAAATATCAACCCACTCCAGTATTCTTGCCTGGAGAATTCCATAGCCAGAGGAGCCTGGAGGGCTACAGTCCACGGGGTCGCAAGAGTCGGACACAACTTAGCAACTAAACCAACCAACCAACCAACATATGTAACACCACCCATTCATTCATCTGGGGCATCATCTCATAATCAAATGCATTAGTATTTCTATACGAATATTTACACTTAGAAGGAAAAATAGTCTGGGTCGGATTTTTCTTCTAAATGAGTATTGCATGTAGACACCCAGTTGTCCCAGCACCATTTATTGAAAAAATTATTTCTTTCCTACTGAATTCTTTTGGCACCCTTGTCAAAATTAATCAACTCTAAGTGTGAGGGTTTATTTCTGAACTCTCAATTCTATTCCACTGATCTTCATGTCCATTCTTACATGAAGGGGGTGGGGCGTTTTCAGTAATGAGTCATTTTCCTCTTGCTACTCCCAAGATTTTCCCCTCATGTTTGGTTTTCAGCACTTTTGATACTGTGTGTGCATATCTGCATTTATCTTACTTGAAGTTCATTGAGCTTCTTGGTTATTATTTTTACAATCACATTTGGGAAGTTTTAATCCATATTTTTCTAGCTCCTTCTCTTCTCTGGTGTACCCATCATGCATATGTTGGTTCACTTTGTTGTTCAGTCACCAAGTTGTGTCTGACTCTTTGAGACCCCATGAACTGCAGCACATCAGGCTTCCCTGTTCTTCACTGTCTTCACATCGAACTGATGTCCATTGAGTTGGTGATGCTATCCAACCATCTCATCCTCTGCTGCCCCCTTCTCCTCCTGCCCTTGATCTTTACCAGCATCAGGGTCTTTTCCAGTAAGTCAGTTCTTCTCATCAGGTGGCCAAAGTATTGGAGCTTCAGCTTCAGCACCAGTCCTTCCAATGAATATTCAGTGTTGATTTCCTTTAGGATTGACTGGTTTGATCTTCTTGTAGTCCACGGGACTCTCGAGAATCTTCTCCAGTACCACAGTTCAAAAGCATCAGTTCTTCAGCACTTAGCCTTCTTTATGGTCTAACTCTCACATCCGAACATGACTACTGGAAAAACCATAGCTTTGACTATATGGACCTTTGTTGACAAAGTGATGTCTCTGCTTTTTAATATGCTGTCTAGGTTTGTCATAGCTTTTCTTCACTTAATGCTATCCTATATTTCTCTGCAGCTTGTTTCCCTTTTCTTCATTTGGTCTTCAGATCGCATAATTTCTATCAATCTTCAAGTTCACTAATTATTTCTTCTGCCAGTTCAAATCTACTTTCAAACCCCTTAGGTGATTTTTTTCATTTCAGTTACATTGTACTTTTCCAATTCTGCATTTGCTTCTTTTATAATTTCTATCTCATTATTGATATTCTCTACTTAGTTGAGATGTCATCGTGTTTACTTCAAGTGTGGCTTCCTTTAGTTCTCTGCACATTATTCATAGTGGCTTGCTTCATTGATTTTTCTAAAGCATGGATAACAACAAACTGGAAAGTTCTTAAAGAGATGGAAATACCAGACCACCTCACTGACTTCTGAGGAACCTGTATGGAGGTCAAGAAGCAACAGTTAGAATCCAGCATGGAACAACGGACTAGTTCAAAAGGAAAGAAATACCTTAAGGCTATATATTGTCACCCTGCTTATTTAACTTATATGCAGAGTACATCATGTGAAATGCTGGGCTGGATGAAGCACAAACTGGAATCAAGATTGCTGGGAGAAATATCGATAACCTCAGATATGCAGATGATACCACCCTGATGGCAGAAAGTGAAGAGGAACTAAAGAGCATCTTGATGAGAAAGAGGAGAGTGAAAAAGCTAACTTAAAACTCAACATTCAAAAAACTAAGATGGCATCCAGTCTCATCACTTCATGGCAAATAGATGGGGAAACAATGGAAACAGTGACAGACTTTATTTTCTTGGGCTCCAAAATCACTGCAGATGGTGACTGCAGCCATGAAATTAAAAGACGCTCCTTGGCAGAAAAGCTATGACCAACCTAGACAGCATATTAAAAAGCAGAGACATTACTTTGCCAACAAAGGTCCATATAGTCAAAAAGTTACGCTTTTTCCAGTAGTCCTGTATGGATGTGAGAGTTGGACCATAAAACTGAGTGCCGAAGAATTGATGCTTATGAACTGTGGTGCTGGAGAAGACTCTTGAGAGTCCCTTGGACTGCAAGGAGATCAAACTAGTCAATCCTAAAGGAAATCAACCCTGAATATTCATGGGAAGGACTGATGCTGAAGCTGAAACTCCAATACTTTGGCCACCTGATGCGAACAGCTGACTCATTAGAGAAGACCCTGATGCTGGGAAAGATTGAGGGCAAGAGGAGAAGGGGATAACAGAGGAAGAGATGGTTGGATGACATCAGTTTGAGCAGGCTCTGGGAGATGGTGAAGGACAGAGACCTGGTGTGCTGCAGTCCAGGGGCTCGCAAAGAGTCAGACACAACTGAACAACTGTGAAGTCTATCTGTTAAAGACATCTGCTGTGTTTTTTTCCTGTGTATGGGTCACACTCTCCTATGTGTTTACATACTTTGTAATTTGTTGTTGAAAACTGGACATTTTAGATTGGTTCCTCACTCTGCACCTGGGGGGTTGGGATTATTTGCTTGTTCGTTTAGTGACCAGCTGGACCACAACAGTGATGTCTCTTTCCTCTGCAATGTGAAGCCTTTGACTTTGCTCCTCAGAGGCCCTGGCCTTGGGTCTGTGCACAGTCGCCCTGGGACACTAGTGGTTTTAGGGGTGCTCTGTTTGTCTCTTCCCTGATCATAGCCAGCTGTCAGGCCCTAGCAGTTGCTGGCTGATTGCTCTATTGTTTTTGACAATGCCCTGGAGCATCAATTGCTCCACAGACTGATCCAATCAAATTTGGACTTTAAAGGGGTATCTTTGGAGTTCCAGACTTAAGGTTTGTTCTGACCCCAGGAAGCCTCATTTTAGCTATGTCTTTCCCCAGTTCTCTCTGGTATACTAGCTGGCCTGTGGTTCAGCCAATAGCAGTAATGGAAGTACCAGCCTCTTGCTAATTGCTTATTGGCAAATCCTCCATTGATTTTGAGAGTACCTTTAAGCTTGAACTTCTCATACTCTGCTACTAGTCAGGTCAGTTTTTTGCAGAGAGCGCTTTGGAGCTCTCTGTTTCCTGACCTGCCTCTCCCCTGGGCAGAATCTCTGAGCTGGGGGCACGGACAGTGCAGCCTGTCTCTGAATATCACTGCTGCCTGAGAGTGGAGGCAGTAGCCCCTGGCCTTCTTGGCTGGCCTTTGCTGGTGTGGCATCTTCTCCTGAGGAATGAGCTGGGACTTGAACTACTGGGCTCCTGTATTGCAGCTTCCTGCAGCTCAGTTAGAGCTTCTGCCCCATGAGTGGCTGGTGAAAGAAGGGAGCCCCAGTTTCTCTGCTACACTCAGTGGAAGCTTAGTCTCTGCCACATGGAGCTGGAAAGAAACCCCACTAACTGAGTTTTAGCAGCTCAACTACAAAAAAGTAAGGAAGAAAGACATTTGGAATTCAGACTTTCTTTTTTCCTTTGGAATCGGAGATAAGGGATAGTGGGCCTGTGTTAATATTTCTAACTTACAGTCTCGGAAGAGATTGGACTTTTTTTTGTAAGTTTTAATTTTTTTTGTTTTTGTTTTTGGCCATGCCCCAGGAGCCTGGCGGGCTACAGTCCATACGATGGCAAGGGGTCGGACACAGCTGAGTGACTAAACACAGCACAGTACATGTGGCTTGGGAGATGTTAGTTCCCTGACCAGGGATTGGACCCTGGGCCAGGGCGGTGAAAGTGCCAAGTCCCAACCACAGGACTGCCAGGGAATTCCCAAAGGTTGGATATTTTAAGGCTAAACCAGGCAGGGCTGTGCACGCAGGTGGTCTGGCTTCAGAACCTGCCTTGGTTAACCTCTGTCGGACTGTGGGAGCCTCCGGGACAGGACGCTGTGGTTTTCATTTTCAGTTTGTGTTTTTCTACCCTGGGGGATGTGGCAGCGCATTCATTTGTATACCTTTTCCTGCAGGTGCTCAAGGTGCCGCGGCCTCCATGCCTAAAGCGGAGCGTGTGTGTGGTGTCGATGCAGCTGTCTTCTGCAGCCTCTTTGGGGCCACAGGACCAAGCGCCATTTGAGTGACACTCTGTACTCTGCTCCCGGGCTGCCTGTGCTGGACATGCTCATGCCCGCCGAGGGCACCCCGCCACCCCTGGGTGGCACTCCTGTCCCAGTCCCAGCCTACTTCCGCCATGCAGAGCCTGGCTTCTCCCTCAAGAGGCCCAGGGGGCTCAGTCGGAGCCTCCCGCCCCGGCCCCCTGCCAAGGGCAGCATCCCTGTCAGCCGCCTCTTCCCTCCTCGGACCCCAGGCTGGCATCAGCCCCACGCCCGGCGGGTGTCGTTCCGGGACCAGGCCTCCGAGCCCCTGCAGAGCCCCGGGTATGATCCAAGTCGACCGGAGTCGTTCTTCCAGCAGAGTTTCCACAGGCTCGGCCGCCTGGGCCACGGCTCTTATGGGGAGGTCTTCAAGGTGAGTTGGTGACAGCTCCGTAGGTCTGTCTGGGGTCCCTCCCCCCCATCCAGGGTGGGATGGTATCCAGGGAGCCTGCTCCCCATCTCTCCCCTGACGGCCCCCCTCACAGGCTGGCAGGCTCCCCTCAGTGCTGGACTTGGCTGCTTTCTCATACCCCCCTACACAGGCCCCTCTGAGGCCCCTCAGTACACACTCTCCCCTTGTCCAGAGCCTGGCACGCCTTGCAGTGGCTCCCGCCTGCCATCTCCTCCTGCCTGGAGCCTGCCATCTGGGGGTCTTGGCAGCTCCACCTGGCCCCTGAGCCAGAACCACCGCCACCGCCCCCCGCCCCCCCGCCATCTCCCTCCAGCCTCAAGCATTCAGGCAACTCCTCCATGCCACCTTTTGTTCCTTAAAATATATTTTCCAATCATGTATATTTCCTTTAAAATGTAGTTTTCCTTACACAAGTACTACACGAAGACAATTTTGTTAAAAAGTACAAACAGAAGCCCCTAGGTCAGCTCTCCGTTCTGAACCGAACCTCGGGCTGGTCCTGGGTGGTTGTGCCCCCTCCCTTCCAGGTGCGCTCCAAGGAGGACGGCCGGCTGTACGCAGTGAAGCGCTCTATGTCGCCGTTCCGGGGCCCCAAGGACCGGACCCGCAAGCTGGCCGAGGTGGGCGGCCACGAGAAGGTGGGGCAGCACCCGCGCTGTGTGCGGTTGGAACAAGCCTGGGAGGAGGGCGGCATCCTGTACCTACAGACGGAGCTGTGTGGGCCCAGCCTGCAGCAGCACTGCGAGGCCTGGGGCGCCGGCCTGCCCGAGGCTCAGGTCTGGGGCTATCTGCGGGACACCCTGCTGGCCCTGGCCCACCTGCACGGCCAGGGCCTGGTCCACCTGGATGTCAAGCCTGCCAACATCTTCCTGGGGCCCCGGGGCCGCTGCAAGCTGGGTGACTTCGGGCTGCTGGTCGAGCTGGGCGCGTCAGGAGCTAGCGAGGCCCAGGAGGGAGACCCCCGCTACATGGCCCCCGAGTTGCTCCAGGGCTCTTACGGGACAGCGGCAGACGTGTTCAGGTGAGGGCTGGGGGGAGGGGGGCTTCCCGGTGGGTGGGGCGTGGTCAGCAGAGAGACACCAGCCCAGCCCAGAGTCAGGAAGACTTGGTCTCAGGCCGGAAGACCCTGCCTCAGGGGCAAGAGGGTCTGGAGGGCTAGGCTGTCTAAGCAGAGAAGCTTTCGGAGCCACCTTACGTGATTCACTGGCCTCCTCACCACACCTCCCTGGGAGAAACCGTATTACTCCATTTACAGGGGAATAGACAGCAGATGGAGAGACTTCCCCAAGTCCACAATTAGCAGGCGGTGAAGCTGGGCCTGGACCAAGCGCTGGGTTCCAAGGTCCACGCCAGTCACCCCTGCCCTGCCTCTGACAGTAGCATCTGGTCACATCAACAGGAGGAGGAGAGCCTCACTGTTAAATCACTGTTAGCAACCAGAGTGCCAGTCCCGTGAGGGCGGGGGCTGCTGGAGGGACTCACCACAGTGGTGTGTGGGCCATACTGGCCCGGGGGTCCACGCTCCACGAAGTGGTTCCCGTCATCAGCCCCTCCTCCCCCAGGGCCCTGGCTCACAGTGGAGGCCAGCAGCCCTCTCCATGGGGTCAGCCCAGGTCGCTGGGTTGTGCGTCTCACAGCCCTCCCCGCCCCCCTTCTGTCCCTGTCCCCCAGCCTGGGCCTCACCATCCTGGAGGTGGCGTGCAACATGGAACTGCCCCGCGGTGGGGAGGGCTGGCAGCGGCTGCGTCAGGGCTACCTGCCCCCTGAGTTCACCGCTGGTGAGTCGGGGGGCGAGGGCTGGGGGGCTGTCTGCCGCTGGGAGGACAGGCTCTGTGGGTCGGGGCGGCTGTGGTGGCAAGGGGCTGGGACGCGCAAGGCCCCATCCCTGACGTGGCCCTGCCCGGGGACAGGCCTGTCCTCTGAGCTGCGTTCCGTTCTCGTCACGATGCTGGAGCCTGACCCCAACCTGCGGGCCACCGCTGAGGCCCTGCTGGCCCTGCCCGTGCTCAGGCAGCCACGGCCCTGGAGCGTCCTGTGGTTCATGGCCGCCGAGGCCCTCAGTCGAGGCTGGGCCCTGTGGCAGGTAAGCGGGGAGGGTGACAGGCCGCCTGGCTCCGCTCCCCGCCCAGGGCCTGCCCGGCCTCCCCTGAGCCCGTGTCCCTGCAGGCCCTGCTCTCCCTGCTCTGCTGGCTCTGGCACGGGCTGGCTCACCCCGCCAGCTGGCTGCAGCCCCCGGGTCCGCCGGCCACCCCACCCGGGTCGCCGCCCTGCAGCCTTCTCCTGGACCGCAGCCTCTCCAGCACCTGGGGCGACGACAGCATAGGGTGGGTGAGGACTCGGGAAGGGCGGCTGAGGGCAGGGTGGGGGGGACAGCCGTCAGCACGGTGAACGGGGAACGCACCCACAAACCTGGCCCCCTTCAAGCCCAGGGAAGGAAACCAAGGCTGGTGGGGGTGTGGCCTGGCCTAGTTTGAATGCAGTTCTTTCTAAACTCGGTGCGTGGAGCAGGGTCTGTACCGAGCAGAGAACTGGCAGCCTCCCACCGAGGGTGCTGCCACTCTGAGGGGCTGTGCGGGGCCCACCGCACTGCTGAGAGGCAGGCGGTGCAGCCCCCAACCCCGCAGATGCCACCGGCACCCAAGGACAAGGCGTCGTCTTTCCTCTGGGGCAGAAAACCCGCAGCGCCTGGCGAGCCCCTTCCCTGGGGGGAGGAATTCCTTAGTCCCAGGTGCCTGATGGCCAAGTGACAGGCCGTAATTAAGAAACTACTGCAAAGGAAACCACATGCTCGGGGCAGGCAGTTCTCAGGAGGGTTCACGCCATCACCCATGGGAGCACATTATAGCAGACAGCCTGCCAGATGAGCTTCATTTACCACAAGGTCATTTCAGAGTCAGCTCAGTCAGAGCCTCCGTGCTGTAAGGGACAGAGGTGGCCTTTGTGTGCGGTCAGGTGGACTTTGGAAACTGTCAAAGCGCTTCTTTCAACATCCACCGCACACCCATTGTCTGGCACTGGCCCCCGCCTGCATCAGGCGGATCCCACCAGGGACAGGTGGGCGTTGCTGCCCCGGTGCCCTCCCCCCACAGCCTGCTCGTCTTGACCCCCATGCAGGCCCTCACTGTCTCCAGAGGCCATCCTGGCCAGGGCTGCCGGCAGCACCTCCACCCCCCGCAGTGGCTCCCCTGCCCCCCGGAGCAGGCACCCACCGAGGTGAGCTGGCCCAGGGTCCTGGGGTGGGAGGGGGCGGCTCTTGGTCCTGAGTCATTTCTCTGTTCTTCCTGCCCCCCAGGGATGCTCTGGACCTGAGTGACATTGACTCAGAGCCCCCTCGGGGCACCTTCCCTGCCTTTGAACCTCGGAACCTCCTCAGCCTGTTTGAGGACTCCCTGGGCCCAAGCTAAGCCCACAGGCCCAGGCTCAGCGCTTTTAACCTCTTAGCCCCTCCCTTCCATCCTCCTGGAGGCTGGGGTCCCTGTGTGGACTCCAGTGGTCCCTTCTGCCTGGCTGTGTCTAATAAAAGGTATTTGAATCTTGGGGCGCACCCAAGCTTGCTTGTGTGGCAACACAGTGCTTCCTGCACCCTTTTATTGACGTCGCCTAGGGCCTGAGGCCCCTGGGACAGGCTGAGCTCTGCTGCAAGTCCCCAAGCCCCAGGCCAGCAGATGAACTGGGAGCCACCGACTGTGTGGGGCAGAGTTCCTGAGCAGGTGTGTCGCTGGTGGGCAGGTCAGTTGTCAGAGCACTCACTTAAGGTGGAGGGTGGGCCCTCAGCCCAGAAGGGCAGGGTCCAGGGCCGGCCAGTGCTTTAGGTCTCTCTGCCAGTTGCCTGGAAAAAGCAGCAGCTGACCTCCTGCTCCTAGGTCCAGGGGTGAGTCTAGTCCTGATGCCCAGACCCCTCAATCCACAGTCTCCAGACAGAAGGGAAAACCGGCGGGCGAACGTCGGGCTGCTGGGAGGGCTGGCCTACAGGGCGGATGGACAGAGGCCATGAAGCAAGGGCAGGAGGCTGGGCAGCCATGAGGAGCCTTAAGTGAGGTTCCGAGGAGGCCCAGGGTGAGCGATGGCTCTGGGCTGGCAGGATCACAGCTATCCCTTTGGCTCAAATCTCAGAAGTCACAGAGGGTAATCGGAGGCCCAGAGAAAGGAAGGTTGCCTTTCAACCTAAGCAGTAAGACTAAGTTCCCTGGAAGAAGGCAGGCAGGGCCACTGGAGCTCCAAGGTGTGAGTAGCAGCAGCTAGTCCACAGGGAAGATGGGATGAACGGACGGAGGCCCCTGCCGGGAAGTCCCGTTTGCGAAGCGTCCAGGGAGCCATCCCCTTGCAGGCCAGCGGAAAGCATGGCGCCGTTGGCCCTAGAAGCCTGGGGGCATGGCAGGCGGGAGATGGCTCAGTCTGGGAGGCAGGTGTGCCGGGCGGCCCAGAGCAGGTCGGGCACGACGCCAGCGTGCAGCTGGAGGATGGAGCCCACGCTGAGCAGGTGCATGATCTGGTGTGAGTTACCCCAGTAGTCGAAGCGGCCGGGTACCCAGCGCTCCGGCAGGCGGGCCACGTTCACCAGCCCCCCAAGCAGTGCCAGCGCGTCCATGCGCAAGTAGCAGCGCAGGGAGCCTGGAGCCCCGGAGCCCAGCCCCGCTCCCCGGGCCCCGAACACCAGGAGGCGGGCGCCGGCTTGCCAGCCAAAGGCGCGGAGCCGGGCACTGGTGGAGGGGGCGGTGAGGGCCCGCCAGCCAGCCACACCCGACAGCAGGGTGTAGCCCAGCAGGGCAGCGGGGCGCAGCCAGGGCCGGCAGGCCAGGGTGCAGTGGATGATGGGCAGGGCCCCTGCGCAGAGGAGAGAGGCGGGAGAGGGCACGTCAGTCCGTGGGTCCACCTGCCCTCTTGCTTCCAGATTTCCTGACTCCTGCCCTTTCTACCCAGGGCTCACGTGAGTGGACCCGACCCCCAGCTCCCGTCCTTCAAGCCCCCCGCCCCCCACCCCCCGCCCTGCTCACCGAGAGTGTTGATGAGGCAGACCCCACACATATCCAGGGCAAGGAGCCGGGTGTACACAGGGCTGCCCCCTTTGTGGCACATGAAGAGGTGATAGAGCACAGAGCCTGCAGGGGGGGCCAGGCAGGCCACACAGTGTGTGCCCCACAGCCAGCCATCCTCGCCCAGCTGACCCCAGGGCATGGTCATGGGCAGCAGCACCAGGAAGCCCAGCAGGGCCAGTCCTGGGGGAGGGAGACAGTTTTCCATCAGACACCTTCACAATGAGGACAAGGCATGTCCCCAAGGAGGCCCCAGTCCAGAGACAGCACGGCGGGGTGAGCGCAACACAGGTCCAGAGAAGGCTGTGGGCCAGCTGCTGGCCAGCCCTGGGCAGGGGCAGGCCCTGGGCTTCTGATCACTTGATTTAGCAGAGCTCACAGTAGTTCTGGGAAGGACAGGCCTTTATCCACACTGACCAGTGAGGAAACTGAGTCCCCGCCCCAGGTGACCCCAGCAAGGAAGCAAGGGAAGCAGCACAGAGCCCAGGCAGCCCTGACCCCAGAGCTGCGCTCACCCTTGTGGCGGGTTCCCTGGAAAGCAGGGGCCCCCACCCCCAAACCTGACTTCAGCAGGAGTCAGGAGGCATGACCCCAAGCTGAATTCTGAACAGGACATTTTGGTAATGCTAACATGCCAGGGCCGCTCTGCCTGCTCTTCCCAACCCCTGTGCCCTCTCTCCAGAAGTGACCAGACAAATGGAGGGCCTTTCTATCGTCTAGAGGCGAGGCCAGGGAGGAGGCTGAAAGAACCTGCTCTGTCTCCTACCCCAGCACCTTTTTGGGGAGCTCCATGCCTCCCAGCCCAGGCCTTCAGGGCCATTCCTACCACTTCTTGCAGGCACTTTGGCATTGCCTTCACAGGAGTCAAAGTTCAGCGCCCGCGGGCTGGGGCCGCTGACTGCCCACTCTTAGCGGGGCCTGGCCAGGCCACAGTCCCCCCAGGGAGCAGGTAGGAAGGCCAGGCCCAGCGCACTCAGGGCCCCTCTCTCAGCCGCCTGCCTGCCGCCTGCCGGGGCAGGCCAAGGACGGGCAGGCCTGTGTCAGCAACGGACGGTTCGGCGGGGCAGCGGAGGAGGGGCCCCACTCCTGCGAGGGGAGGAAGGAGCCGCCACCAGGCGGAGCCCCGCGGCTGGGCGGCTCGGGCAGGGGCCGCAGGGCCGCCGGGCCTGACTTCCTCTCTTGGGCCCCTCCTCGGCACCCATCTCCGGGATGGGTGCTGGCGGGAGACGGTGCCAGGGCGCAGGGATTACGAAGCGGCCGGACACCAAGCTCCTTCTTCCCAGGGCTCAGAAGGATTAAGCGGACTGGGTCCCCCACTCAGCTTCCCTCGCCTGCCCCTGGGGCCCCGCCGGGGGTGCAGAAGCGGGTAGCGACGTCCGGGACAATGGCAGCTTTGTCACTGGGGCTCCTGGCCGTGCCAGGGCCGGGACAGCCCAGGACCTGGGCTCTGGGGCTCTCCTCGGCCTTTGGGCCGCGGCCCCAGCGCGGACAAGGCTGCCGCGGAATGGGGGTGCGGGGCGCGGCTCACCGTGCGTGTAGATGTTGCCCAGCTCGTTGTGCATGTAGAAGAGGCTACGAAGGCAGCCCGAGCCGCTGCTGGCCGGCCGGTAGCCAGTGAGCACGAACTTGTTAAACTGCAGGTGAGGCGGCGAGCTGGCCCAGTCCAGCAGGCGCGGCCCGGCCAGGAACGCCATGGCCCGGTCCAGCGCGGTCGGTCCGCGTTCCTCTGGCCCCCCCGGTCTCCTCAGTGGGCCCGCCGCACCGGGAGCCTAGTCCCCGCGCCCGCCCACCTCTCAGGGCTCTGTCCGCGCACGCGCTGGCCCGGGGGTCCCGGCCCGCGCCCCTCCCGCGCTGCGCACGCGCGGGCCTGGCGACCCCACGCTGGGGCGGAGGCCGGGGACACGCGGGGCGCCGGAGCGCAGTGCGGCCCGCTCCGCTGGGGCAGGCGCTCTGTAGGGACAGCTTGTGGCGGCGGCGGCGGCGGCCAGTTTTCTTTTGGCTGCCCGGAGGACGGGCGCGGCCGGACACGGGAGGGGACGCCAGGCTCCGCCCCAGCTGCTCGCCCCCGTCATCCCGCCCAGGGTTTCGCGCTCCGGGCTCCTGACGTTGCAGCTGCGAGGGCCAATGGGCGCGGCCGGCGGGGAGGTTCCTCCAGCGGCCGCTCAGGCCTTCACCCTCTTAAGCATAATTTTTTTCGGTCCCAGTCTCACTTGCATGGGGTGCCTGTTGGATTGGGACGCGACGTTCTGAGTCCCGGTGGCTCTGCCAGAGTGAGCCGGGAGCCTCGCGTTCCCTTGCAGTGCGCGCCCGGGCTTTCCGCGCGAGCCCCAGGGTCGACCCACCCTTGGGCATTCACCCTCCGGGATACAGCCCTGCCATCCTGCCCCGTCCCCACAGCCCGGGCTCTGTCCAAGGTGCTGCCGGCCCGGGACTTTCGGACGGGTCAGGTCTAGAGCCTGCGCGCCACAACTCCACGGGTGATCGCTCCACTCGCACGACTTCCCCGGAGTGCAGCAAGGCGCGCCAAGGTGGCTGGGCCTCTAAGGGTGTGCCTGACTTGCCCTGTGCCCTCCAGTGAGGACCTGACCTTGGGCCAGGATTCTCTTAGCGTGTGTGTGTGTGTGTGTGTGTGTGTGTGTGTGTGTGTGTGTGCGCGCGCGCTCAGTCGTGTTTGACTCTTTGCGACCCTTTGGATTGTAACCCGCCAGGCTCCTCTGTCCATGGAATTTTTCAGGCAAGAATACTGGAGTGCGTGGCCATTTCCTCCTCTAGGGCTCTTCCCCACCCAGGGATCAAACCCGCATCTCCTGCGGCTCCTGCATTGCAGGCGGGTTCTTTCCTCGCTGAACCATGAGGGATGGGCGAAACTGTTGAAGCATATTGCACCCCGCTTAGGACCGGCAGGAAACAGTGAAGTAGAGAAAGGAGGAAATAAGGGAAGAAAGTTCAGTATTTCCCCCACCCCTACCCCCGCCCCGCAGGGTTCCTTCTAAATCAAATCCACGAAGGTGTTCCTTCTTCCGCCTTCTCCTCCTCCCCTTCTTCAGGATCCCGCCCATTCATCCTTCCGCCTCCTCGGTTTCTCCATCTTCTGCGTCCCAGGCGGTTACATGAAACTCTTCCCGTGGAACGCCCTTAATTTGCACACAACCAGCCTAGGCACAGTACCTCGTTAACATAGCTCCTCCCGCACATAACAATTTCCGGCGCCCTGTACCAAAACAGATCCTTTATTCAAAGTCTGTGGTTGGTCTTATGACCACTTTTGTTGACCTCTTACATTTCACTTTGATCGGTAGTCCAGAACTACCCCAAGCAGGGCTCAAAGACCCGCGAACTGAGGTCTAAGAGGAAGGGAAGCAGAATTCCTCTTGTCCTTTGGCCTTGACCATCCGGACCCCGAGGGTCAGGTCAAGTTCTCAATAATAGTAACAGATGCTTCCTGTCCAACGTCTGGCCTCCTTGAGATGACTAGAGCTGCCCTCAAAGGAGCAGAAGGCCAATGCAGACAGAGGGTGGCATAGGGTCTGCGGAGTCCATCAAGCCGCAGGAGGATCCAGTGGACCCTAGGGGTCCCCGAGTCAGAGAGCAGAGATGAGTGAACGCAGGGAACTCTGGCTGGAGGCGCTCAAGGGCCGGTAACTCGCGGTTAAACCCTCAACCTGGGGGTCCCCGGGAGGACAGGGCAGGGCCACCCCTCGAGGCCGGCGGTACCAAACGGCCCAGCTTCTTGTGGGGTCCCGGGAAGGCCTCAACGTTGGGGGCCCTTTACTCGGAGCCAGCAGGCAGCCCCTAGAGAGGGAGCAGACGTCAGCCGAACCCTTCAATCAACCTCACCTCCAGCACCTTGCTTCGCCTGTGATCCCACACGGGACTCCCTGTGTGGACCCAAGGCCTCGTCCCTCAAGAACCCAGGAGTTCCGTCCAGCCCCTTTCCCATCGTGTACTCTAGCGTCCCAGAAGGCCCTCCACGCCCCGGGGACACAGGGGCGGGGCGACAGGCTCCCCGCCGGCTCCGCCCTCAGGCCCCGCCCCAGAGCGCGCACCGTCCGCGCAGCAGGCGCAGCAGCGACAGCACCAGCAGGAGCAGCACAGAGACGGCCGTCACCGTCGAGAAGACCTGGGCTGCGAGCACACGAGGGCGGTGAGCACGGGGCTTGGAAGGGCCTGACCCCCACAAACTCGCTCCCGCCTCCCACGCCCGTCTCACCCCCCATCGAGGCCGCTGGAGCGCCAGGCCCTGGGCTGCAGCTCACGTTGGCCCCGTCGAGGGGCGCTGCGGGGGTCTGAGTCGAGCCCTCGAGGGGCGCCAGGTCGGCGTCGGCGTCCTGCAGCCCTGCGGAGACGGGTGTGAGACCGGCCAGCTAAGTGGAGGACCCGAGGCGGGGTGGGGAGTGGCCTCACCGCGGTAGGTGAGCGCGAAGCCCTGAGCGTGGCCTCGCGCGTCGCTGCGGAAGGTGAGCCGCAGCGCGGCGGCGCGCAGGCGCAGAGGACCCGGCGGCGGCGGTCGGGCGCCGTCGAAGGCGCGGAGCAGGCTGCCCGAGGCGGCGTCGCGCAGCTCCAGCCGGTCACGCGGGTCGGCCAGCTCGAAGAGGCGGAAGGCGAGCTCCAGCGCGGCGCCCGGAGGGGCCAGCACCCAGCTACAGTTACGATCCGGCCCGTACTCGTCCGGGAAGTCCGGGGAGTAGATGACACCCTGGGGTGCGGTCCAGTTCCCCTGGCAGGAGCCCACGGACACTGTGGGCGGGGCCGGCGGTCAGAACCCGGAGGCCCGCGGGCTCCTCCTTCACGGGGGCGGGGTTCTATGTAGAAGCCCCGCCCCTTCCCCGCTGAGCCCGGATCACCGGACCTTCTTCCATCCCAAGTTCAGCCCAGTTAGTTCCGTCCTCCAGCCCCATCCAACCCGTTCTAATCAAACCATTAGTCCCCTCCTCTAGTCTTCCCTGGTGGCCCAGATGGTAAAGAATCTGCCTGCAATGCGGGAGACCAGGGTTCGATCCCTAGTTTGGGAAGGTCTGGAGAAGGAAACGGCAATTCACTCCAGTATTCTTGCCTGGAGAATCTCATGGACAGAGGAACCTGGCAGGCCACAGTCTGGGGTCACAAAGAGTCGGACACGACTGAGTGACTAACAACAACAACTAGTCTTGATCTCAAACCAACTTACCAGGCTCCTCTGTCCAAGGGATTTTCCAGGCAAGAGTACTGGAGTGGGTTGCCATTTCCTTCTCCATCCTTCCTCTAGTCCAACCCCTTCTAATCAAGCCATTAGTCCCCTCCTCTAGTCTTGCCCTCAAACAATTCCTTCATCTAGTCCCGCCTGAGCCCCAGACCCCTGACCCTCAGGTTCAACCCAGTCCCCTCTTCGGTCCAGTCCTCAACCTAATCCCTTAATCAGGCCCTGTCCTCAACCCATGCCTTCCCTTCCCAGATACCTCCCCCTGTGACTCTTCCCCTCACCCAGGCCCCTCATCCCTGCCCACTCCTCACCCTCATAGATGCCCAGGCGCCCATCACCGCCACACAGCTGGCCCGGGTGGCCAAAGCAGATCTGGTCACAGTCGGTGGCAGGAGCTGGGCGTCCTCGGGCCAGGTCACTTTCAGAGCCACAGAAACAGGCATAGCCGGCCTCCACGCCCGCCAACTGGGAGCACAGACTGGGTGACCCCCCAGACAGGGGCTGGGGGTGGGGGTGGAGTGGTGGGAGCCAGGGATCGGGGTTGGAAGTGGGAATCAGGGCTGGAGGTTCGGAAATCAGCGTCAAGGTTTGGCCTCAAAGTTGGATGTTAATTTGGGTTCTGAGGTCAAAATCAGGGGTCACTGGTCTGGGCAGGTGGGCAGTACCTGGTAGCCCTTCATGCGGCAGAAGCGAAGGCACACCTGGACTGTGAGCTTTGTTGAGGTGCCGCTGGGCCCGCTGAGGGCTGGAGGTGCCCCAGAGTCCATGAAGCAGCCCAGGTACCCAGGCACTGAGGGGGCAGCAGGGTCAGGCTCAGTGTGGGGCCTGCAAAAGCGAACTCCACCCGGGCAGCCCGGCCGTCCCCATCGTCCAGCCCGGCCCGCTCACTGTGACACGTGGGGATATCGCAGTAGCGCCAGTAAATGCCCTCCTCTGTCTCGGCCACGTAGCACCATGGTTGCACGTCACCGTCTGGGTTACTGCAGGCCCAGGAGAAATGGTTGGGATATTGTCATCCCAAGAACCATGAATTTCAGGCCCTGACCCACGGCTTATTCGCAGAATGGCCACTGTGTGTGTTAGAGTAAATCCTGGTTTGCCCACCAGAATGGATGTCGACTTCCCAGTGCATGGTGGGAAGTCATTAAAGGGGCCCTGGGGGGCTGATTTTAGGTCTTCAGCTGTTGCTCGGACATGACTTCATGTATGAGGACTTCGAGGCCATTTGTGTTCACCCCCACTCAGCCCTGGGCCTCAGCCACTGTCCCTTGTTTTGGAACCCTGCTTTAAAGCAGACATGATGAGCCCTAAGCTTTGTGGTTCAGCAGGGAAGTGCCCTCCCACTTAGCTCAGTCCCGGCCGCTTCAGACCACAGCTATGGCTCTGAACCTCCAATCCCTCGGTCACCGCTAGGAGACGTCTCTCAAAGGAGCTGAACGCTAAGAGCCCGGCCCTCACTCTAGAGCTTGCCCTCTGACTAGGCCCCATCCTCATGGGCGCCTTGGTGCCCAGGTCTGACCTGAGGCTCTGCAAAAAGTTGGACTCCTAAGGCCTGACCCAGGTCAGAAAAGGTTTCCACTCATCGCTTAGGCCCCGCCCTTAGGTTCTTAAGCCGATTCATTGGAAAAGATCTTGATGCTGGGAAAGATTGAGAGCAGAAAGGGGCAACAGAAGATGAGATGGTTGGATGGTATCATCGACTCAGTGGACGTGAGTTTGAGCAAACTCGGGGAGATAGCGAGGGACAGGGAAGCCTGGTGTGCTACAGCCCTTGGGGTCGCAAAGAGTCAGACATGACAGCGAATGAACAACCAGGCCCTCCGGATGGCTCCTGGGCCCGCCCAGCGGAGACCTCCGCTCCGCCCACGCCGCGGCCCGGCCCCGGGACAACGCCCTCAACCCTGCACCGGCCCCGCCCCGCGCAGGCCCCGCCCTCACCGGCAGAAGTTGTGCGCGCCCAGCCCCCAGCGGCCCTGGGGGTCGCTGGCGCTGCTGTAACTGTGCTGCTGCGTCTGGTCCCAGTAGAGGCACGGGCGGCCGGCCCCGCGCGGGCCGGTTCGGTTCTGGTGGCCGCGGTAGTCGGCGCCGTTCACCTGGAAGCACTCGGACAGGCCTGCGCGCGGACGGCGGGGCCTGAGGCTGACCCTCGCCCAGACCTTCTCCCCACCCTCCGAGGGCTGTTCGACTGCCGCCTCCACCTGCTCTGGCCCCTCGTGAGCCGGGCAGCCGGGTTCTAGGCGCGCAGGCCGAGTTGGGAGTGCGGCCCTCGGTCCACTCTCCGCGCCGGGACTCACCTGGGCTCTGCAGGCTCCCCGCCGATGCCCCGCGTGGCGGCAGCAGCCGGAGCAAGAGGAGGAGGAGCAGGGCCTTGGGGGGCCGTGTCCCCATTGCCCCCAACCGAGGAGAGGTCGCTCTGGCCCGCGCAAGGCCCTCGGCGCCCCCCGGGTCGCTCCAGGGTCTCCCAGGCGTCTGCGGAGGGGGGCGTTGTCCTCTGACAGTCCGTACTCGTCCCGCTCTGGGGCCCGCTCTGGGTCTGGGGCGAGACGATGGGAGGGCGGGGGAGTATCGCCCAGGGGTATCTGCCTCCTAAAGTTTCTGGCCTTGAAGGCGTCTCTCTGCCCCGACCCAACTGGGAATTTACCCCGGGGGGGCGATCTCAGGCCAGGGACGTTTCCGGCCTCTGCTTCTCTGGGCTTGGGGTCCTGTTTCGGCTTCCACACCCGTCCCCTCCCGCTGCGCCTAGCTCTCTAAGTCTCCCTCGCCCAGGTCTCTAACGCGCCGGCTCCTGCCCCCCTCGCGTCCCTCCCCCCTGGGTCCCTCCCTCCGCACCCCACCCCCCCGAGGCCGGGAAGCCCCGCCCGAGACTGGAGCCGAGGCAGCAGGTCCAGACGCCTCCCACGCCCGTCCCCCATCTCCGGGACCCTCAGAGGCCCGGCGTGCGCCTCCCCGCCCTTCCCCCTCCCCGGGTCGGTGAAGATTCGGGTGGGAGCGTGTGCAGGAGGACTGGCCGGGCTGGTGGACAGAAGGACCCTAACGGGGGAGATACAGGACCGTCTCCCGAGGCCACATGTCCCGGGACTCGCCAGCGTCCCCCGCTCACAGCCAGCCTTGAATGAAGTGCGCGCGCTCTCCCACTCAGTCACCATTCATGGTGAGACGCTCACACGCGCACCGCCTTTGGATCTTCACGCCTCTCCCTTCCCGGGTCCCGACGCCTCCGGCCTCGGGAAGCGTCACTCCCGGCCCCCTCACCCGCCCGACAGACTGGAAGGGTGGACTCTCAGCCCGGGACAGGCAGGGGCAGCTGGTGTCTGGGGAGGAAGGCAGCTGCGCCCCTGGTCCCAGCCTGTCCCCTCCTCGCCTCCTCCTCCTCTCCCCAGGACCCCCGGCCCGGGCTCGCAGCGCAATGGAATTCCCCCAGCGGTGCCCCCCCACCTGGCGGGGGAGGGGGAGGGGAGCAGGCCCAGGCAGGCGTGGGGGGAAATTCCCCGCCCCCTCCCCCTGGGCCCAACTCCTCCGAGTCCTCTGATCTCCCAGCAGCGCCCGCCGGCTGCCCCCAGGGCTTGGGGGGAGGCCAGCGCAGGTGCGTGGGAGAGCGCGGCGGGGAGGGAGGGGAGGGGGAGGAGATGGGGGGGCCCAGAGCCCCAGTCGCCCAGATGTCTTGCCCCTCAGTCCAGCCTCCCAACCCCTCACCAGACCCCACCTTGCTGCCCAGCTTGGAAGCACCTATCTCCGCGCTGTCAGTATGCACACTCCCCCTGTCTCTCCTGGAAGACTGGGGGCAGCAGAGAAGATTCTAGGAAACGCAGAGTGCTGGTGGTGGTGGGACCCCTGAAGACCTCTGCTTGGAAGTCAGTCCCTCAGGCTGGGGGGCTTCCCAAGTGGTACTAGTGGTAAAGATCCTGCCTGCCAACGCGGGGGACAGAAGAGAGGTGGGTCTGATCGCTGGGTCTGATCCCAGGGTCAGGAAGATCCCCTGGAGGAGGGCAGGGCAACCCACTCCAGTATTCTTGCCTGGAGAATCCCATGGACAGAGGAGCCTGGCGGGCTACAGTTCCCGGGGTCAGAGTCATGACTGAAGCGACTTAAGCACATTCACACACATGCTGGTTGGGGGGGGAGGTGCATGTGTCATGCTGGGGTGGCGAGCATTCTAAGAAGCTGGCTGGCTGAGACTGGAGGCCAGCGCCCTGGTTGCCTCCTGGGGGATCCCTTTCACCTCCCAGTTTCCTGGCCCTGCTGAGCCCTGGACGGGGGTCTCACTGAACAGGTGAACCCAGTTAAGGAGGGAGCAGTAACACCCATCGACCTGGGCCCCCTTCTCTCTTTTGCTTGTGAGCTTGGGGGCCGCCTTGGCTCCGTGGTGTTGTCCTAGGCTCTGGCCTGGGCCATGGCTGGGGCAACAGGGTTGCAGGGAGAGCCTCACTCTCAAGGGTCACATGAGAAGGGCGAGGTGGAGGACAAAAGACCACAGGGACTCCACATGCAGAAAGAGGGTCAGCACTACAGGAATGAGTTCTGGCCATGAGGCATGAGAGGGGGAGTGACGTCTCTTACTCTCAATACTCAAAGTAATAGCCGGGATCAATAGCATTGTTATCACTGGGGAGAAATGCAGAATTCAGAAATGTAGATTCTCATGCTCCACCCCTAATCTCCTTCATCAGAACCTTCATTAAGCTCCCGGGATCTTAAAGTTTGGACTGCACGGATGTAAAGCCCTGCCAGGTCTGGCCTTCAAGCAGCCTCAATTTCTAACTCCTTCATTCACCAACTGAATGGAGAGGATACTTAGGGCCCAGGGCAGGGGGGATGGAGCTGGATTCCCGAGTGACCTTATACAAGGAGCCTGCCAACCGGAAGTATCAGCATGGGGCTCTGCGTGAGTGAAGACATAAACGTCTATGTATTCAGCCACTGAGATCCGGGCCTTGCTTGTTATAGCAGCTGGCGCAACTTAATATACATCCTCTCACCCTCACCCAGTTCTTGTCTCCAGGGCTGCTTCCTACTGAGAGCAGGCAGGGAGAATGTTCTGTGTTTCTCGTTGAGCTTCTGGTGCCTTGTTGGCTGTCTTGGCATCCCTTGGCTTGTAGAAGCCACCCATCACCCCGATCTCTGCCTTCATCTTCACATGCGTCTCTCTGTGTGAGCACCTGTGTCCAAATTTCCCCTTTTAATAAGGACAGCAGCCATACTGGACTAGGGACCACCCTAGTTTGACCCTGTCTAGACTAATCACATCTGGAGTGATCTATTTCCAAATAAAGTCACATTCTAAGGTTCCATGGCTTCCCTGGTGGCTCAGATGGTAAAGAATCTACATACAATGCAGAAAACCCAGGTTTGATCCCTGGGTTGGGAAGATCCCCTGGAGAAGAGAATGGCTACCCACTCCAGTATTCTTACCTGGAGAGTTCCATGGACAGAGGAGCCTGGCAGGCTACAGTCCATGGGGTCACAAAGAGTTGGACACAACTGTGTGACTAACACTTTCACTCATGGAGGTTCTAGGGCTTAGGATTTCTACATGTGAATTTCGGGAGGACACACGTCAACTCATAACATCTCTTGTCCCTGTCCCTTTGCCATCCTTGCTGCCATCTCCCTCATCTGGGTCACCACCATCTCCTACTTGGACTAATCACTCTCTCAGTTGAGGTCCAGTGTCCCACGGTTTCCAGGAGCAGCCTCTCCAGCAGCCAGAGTCTTTTTTTGTTGGGAGCGGCTGAGGAGCCATTCTCGGGCCTCCAGAGCCCTGAGGGGGCCAGTGGCCGGGCAGTCATGAGAGACTGCCCTCTGCAGAGCTGTGGTGCGGTTGTGGCCTGAGGCTGGCAGCTGTCCCAGCCTTCAGAGACTTCCCTGGGTACCTCTTGCTTCTGGTCCTTGAACCAGGTAGTCATACCTGATATGGACACCCAGGACAGAACACCTGGGACAGGTGTTGTGTGATGGGATTGCAAATCAACCCTGAATATTTCCTGGAAGGACTGATGCTGAAGCTCCATACTTTGGCCACATGATGCGAAGAGCCGACTTGTTGGAAAAGACCCTGATGCTGGGAAAGATTGAGGGCAAGAGAAGAAGGGGGCAACAGAGGATGAGATGGTTGGATGGCATCACTGACTCAATGGACATGAGTTTGAGTCCACTTGTCCACTCTCTGATCTCACATTTTTAGCCTCCAGCACTGTGAGAAATAAATGTCTGGTGTTCAAGATTCTCCCCTCCCAGTCCAGTTTATGGCATAATTACGGCAGCTTGAGCAGACTTAAACACTTGGATTCCCCAAATTCTCCCAGCACCGGAGGAAGGAACCCCATCAACCTGAAGACACAAGGAAACTGGTAGAGACAGTGTTGACTGCTGGATCTGGGGTTTCTTTTTGGAATGATGAAATGTTCTGGAGTTAGAGGTGATGGAGACCCTACCCTGTGAATATACTAATAGCTATTGGACCACACACTTGAGTGGGTGAGCTGGATGTTATGTGGATTATATCTCAATAAGGCTGTTACTGAAAAGAGCCTGACCACTGGCGAAACATGGGGACAAGAGGGACTGTGTCAAGGATGGCCCTGGGTTTCTACTGTGGTGGAGCCATCAGAGGAGTGGAAGACAGTCTCCTTTGCTCCCTGCTCGGCTGGTGACCATGGGAGACCCGGGGCCAAGGTCCTGGAGGCAGCAGGACACACAGGCTTGGTTGCAGAAGGGGGCTGGAGCTGCATGCTGACAAACCGTGAACCCTGAAAGTGGCTGGGCAGAGAGGGCTGAGGTCCAGTCCCCAGAGCCAACCACCTTGCGGATGGGTTGGCCCAGGGCCGAGGGGCCCTTGAAGGAGGTTGGGGGGGGGGGTGTGTGGAGAGCCTGGGGGTTGCTTTCAGGTCTGCCAGGATCAAGGAGGGGCAGTCAGTGCAGGAGAGCGAGCTCTGACTGATTTTAGTGAGTCTTGGTGCCACCATGCTGGAGCCATCTCGATGGAGGACATGGGGGCAGGAGGCTGGGCCAGGCTGGTGGGCGGGCTGGGCTGGGAGAAGCGTTTCAGCGATGCTCGCCTCACACCCTCAGGGGCAGGACTCGGGGCGGGAGCCCCTAGAGCCCGCCGCTGCCCCATCTTTAAAATTTGGGTTCCGTGTCGGTAGTTTCCCTTCTCCTTATGAACTTTTACTTAAAATTTCATAATTGAGAGGTTGTTGTGCCATCGTCCAAAGGAACACAGTAATACTCTACCAGCTCCACATGGTGAAGACATACCGAAGCAAGTTTATTGCAGGAAGGAGCAGCCAAGCGGAAACAGGCAAGGAGGGCAGGGCTGCATCCCGCTGCTGCTGTCAGCCAGGGGCCAGCTTCCTGCACGCTTTCCTCTGTGACGGTGCCAGGGCGGGGGATGTCTCTCTGGCTCTAGAACAGGGAAGGAAGTGGCCACATGAAGGGGGCTTGGGGGTGGGTAGCTATGGGGCCACCCCAGGCGGCCGCAGCATCCAGATTCACGTCCACTGGGGAGTCCTCAGTCTGAGCAACACGGACCAGCCACCTGCCCTTTGAGGTCACAGCAGGTGCAGAGACGGGGGCGCGTGGATGGGCCCCATCAGAGGGCAGGGCAGACACACTGCAGAGGCAGAGGCGGGGGAACCGGTGACCCTGTGGGGCCGGGGTGATGCTGGCTGCTAGGACTCAGTGCTTCTGGCCTGGCACCTCGGGGCTCTGTGAGGCTCCCCTTCGTGAGAGACTGAGCAGAGAGCCAGCTGGTGGTGGCACAGACGTGCCCGTCCACTGAACTTCAGGTGCGGCCGCCTCCCATGAGCGTGCTCATCTGTGGGCCTGGATTGGGGTGTATCTGCTTCCCCCAGGGCTGTGTCTTCGGCCTTGGCCTTGGCCGAGAGCAGTTCACTGTCTCGGGGCAAGAGCGCTGCCCGAAACGTAGCCCCCGTGTCCAGTGTCCACTGCGTGAGGCCAGCAGCACGACGGGCCTCCTGCCTGGGAGCAGGGGTGGGCCGTCCGGTCATGTTGCTGGGCCATCTCCATGGCCGCTGGCCAGGCTGGTGGGCGAGGGCCCCATGGAGCTGGCAGTCCAGTCAAGGAATGGGTCAGTTACCTGCCTGGGAAGGTAGCCAGGGTCTGGGGGGGAGGGGGTCCAGGTGGCCCTAGTTTGGGGGGGCCACTTCCACTTCCAACTTGGCCCAGCTTGTGAAAACAAGTCAGGGAGGACGTGGGATGAGTCAGCAGAGGTCCAAGGCCTTTCTTTCAGCTCCACAAGGGCTGGGGGAACAGTCAGCAGGAGACCCCATCCATGAGCTTTCCGAAGACTCCCACCTGCGCCTGGTCCAGCTGACGCTTGGGCCAGGTGAGCAAACGCTGCCCCAGGTGTGGAGGCCTCCCTCTGCCCAACCAAGATCCATCACTTCCAACCACGAGGCACAAGGACGCGTGGAGTGTGTGGCCTTCTGGTGGCCATCTGCTGCTGCAGCGGGCATGTGGACACACAGCAGCTCTACACGACGAGGTATAAAATCGGGTTTATTGCGGGAAGGGTGGAGGCAGAGGGACAGCGGGGGGCGTCCGAGCTGTCACTGCCTCGCAGCCAGACGGCAGGCTGCATGGCCAGCTAGGTGGGAGAGGGGGAGCCCCCGGCAATCACAGGGTGGGGGCAAGGAGCCACTGGCGGGGACATGGCCCCCTTAGCAAGCTGCAGCCTTGGGTTGGTGGCGGACATTGGCCTGTTGCTCCCGGCTGTGCCAAAAGACAGGAGAAGGGGATGCCCCCGCCCCCATCATCTGGGTCTGTCTCTCCTCTGGCATCAGGCGAACCTGGGCAACCTGGGGCAGTCTGCCCAGCGCAGGCTCCCACGGTGCAACACCACCTGCCCTGGGCATCGTCGACACTGGGCTTGATTTAAGTTGGAAAAGAGCAAAGGCAACTCCAACAGATGGTGTAAAAGTCCCCTGGTTTCTGCCTGCTCTGCTACAGGACGGCCACACCCTGGCAGGTGCCCAAGGAGTGTGGAGGCCCGCCTGGCACCTGCCTGGCAAACACCACGTGGGGCAGCTCAGCCTGAAGAGGCAGGAACTTCCCCAAACTCGCCCGCCTTCATCTTGACGTGGCCACCACGATGACTTTCCACTTTATGGAGCCCAAGTGGGACCACACCCGACAGGGAAGTCCTTGGCAAAGCTGTGGGCTCTCAGGATGGCTGGGCGTTTGCGGTTCAGCAGGCTACGGTTGGGGGAGGTGTCTTTGTGAATAGTGCTTCCTTTCTCTGAGCTTTTCGAGGCCCTCACGGGGGTTCCCCCACCCGTCACGTCACCCCACATTACGAACTGCTGCAGGCCACCAGCTCCCGGGACTCATCTCTGCCAGCAGGGAGACACCATCAAGCATTCTTCCTG
The DNA here is from genome assembly GCF_019320065.1 of Cervus canadensis. Classification (NCBI taxonomy): domain Eukaryota; kingdom Metazoa; phylum Chordata; class Mammalia; order Artiodactyla; family Cervidae; genus Cervus; species Cervus canadensis. Next base: position 37,482,928 of record NC_057417.1, read on the forward strand.
GGAGGCCTCTGGAGGAAATGTGAAGCCCGTGGATGCTTTAGAGAATGCAAGAGAGGCTTTGTCGAGCAAAATCTAACCAGGTGGGAAGTGCCAGGGTCCTGCGAGGACCTGGAGCATCCTTGACACTGGCAACACGTTAGGTTGGGTTGATTTCTCTGCCGTCAGGCCAGAGGCTGGCCTCACTGGGACTCGTTGTTGAGTTGTGTACTTTCCACCTTTCTGAGGACACAGAAACACACATGCGTCATGCAAATCCAAACATGGCGGAAGGAGATAATGAAGAAAGTTAAGGATAATAAAGTAAAAAATGACCTAGCATAAATAAAATGCAAAAAAAAAAAAAAAAAAGGACAGTTAAGGATTCCTATAATCCGTTCCCTCTAGAGATCACCATCGACTAGGTCATTTTTATACACATACATCACATTGGTGCCTTGAAAACATGGAATTGGGAACTCCCTGGTGGTCCAGTGGGTAGGACTTGGTGCTTCCCCTGACATGGCCCAGGGTTCAATCCCTGGTTGAGGAAACTAAGATATCGCTAGCCAAGAGGCGTGGCCAAGAAAACAACAACAAAAGAGAAACCCCATGCCCTTTAACTACACCCCCAACATAACTCACCCTAGGCAAACTTTAATCTACTTTCTATCTCCATAGATTTGCCCATTCTGGACATTTCATAGAAATGGAATCACACGAGGTGTGGTCTTTTGTGTGTCTGGCCTCTTTCACTTCTCATGCTTTTGAAATTCATCTGTGTTGTAGTGTGTGTCAGCAATTCATTCCTTTTTATGGCCAAATAACATTTCATTGTTGGAGAAGGCAATGGCACCCCACTCGGGTACTCTTGCCTGGAAAATCCCATGGACGGAGGAGCCTGGTAGGCTGCAGTCCATGGGGTTGCTAAGAGTCGGACACAACTGAGTGACTTCACTTTCACTTTTCACTTTCATGCACTGGAGAAGAAAATGGCAACCCACTCCAGTGTTCTTGCCTGGAGAATCCCAGGGACAGCGGAGCCTGGTGGGCTGCCGTCTATGGGGTCGCAGAGTCAGACACGACTGAAGTGACTTAGCAGCAACATTTCATTGTATGAATAAATTATATCTTGTTTTAAGCACAGGGTACCTGTAGTCACTGATATTCCAGAATCTTAGGAAAAAAGCAGTGCTTAATTGCTCAGTCGTGTCTGACTCTTTGCAACCCCATGGACAGAGGAGCCTGGTGGGCTACAACAATAGCCTGCCAGGCTCCTCTGTTCATGGGATTCTCCAGGCAAGAATACTGGACGGTTTCCATGCCTTCCTCCAGGGGATCTTCCCAACCCAGGGATTGAACCCAGGTCTCCTGCATTACAGGCGGATTCTTTATTGTCTGAGCCACCAGGGAAGCCCATGAAAAAAAGCAAGTGTTCAGCAAAAATCAAATTCTTTGTACAAACAGGTAAGAGTGAGCAACTGTCGTCATTTAGGGACAGTATCAGTCAAGCCCTGGAAGCATCCTGATCTGGACCCTGGAAGCTCAGGGTTAGCCTTACAAACAGGCTATTTTAAGGACAGGAGTTGCCGGCCTGTTGTGTTAAGTCTCTTCTGTATGATATTGACTTACAAACGGGGAAGCAATTTTGGATTCCTGGCATAATTCCCATTTGGTCATGGTGTAGGATCCTTTTCACGTTGCTGGATTCAGTTTGCGGTATTTTGCTGAGAATTTTTGTATCTGTATTCCTAAGAGATATTGTTCTCTAGTCTTTTCTTGTGATGTCTTTGGTTTTGGTGCCAGGCTACCGCCAGCCTTCCAGGATGAGTTGGGATCTAGTTCCCTGACCAGGGATCAAACCAGGTCCCCTGCATTGGAACATGAAGCCTTCACCACTAAGACCACCAGGGAAGTCTCTCAAAGTATTTTCTAACTTCCCTTGTAATTTTCTTTGAGTCACTGGGTATATTTACAAATATGCTGTTTAACTTTCATGTATTTGTGAGTTTCCCAAATTTTTGTGGTTGACTTCTAATGTCACTCCACTGTGGTCAGACAACATACTCTGTATGATTTCAGTCCTTTTAAATTTGAAGGGTCTTGTCTGATGGCCTACATAGTGGTCCATCCTGGGGAATGTGTGCTTGAGAAGAATGTGAATTCTGCTGTAGGTGGCGGCCTCCTCATTGCTCTGCTCCCTCACTTGTTATTGTTCAGTCGCTCAGTCGTGTGACCCCATGAACTGCAGCACACCAGGCCTCCCTGTCCATCATCAACTCCCGGAGCTTGCTCAAACTCAAGTCCACTGAATCAATGATGTCATCCAACCCTCTCATCCTCTGTCGCCCCCTTCTCCTGCCTTCAGTCTTTCCCAGCATCAGGATCTCTTCCAGTAAGTCAGCTCTTCGCATCAGGCGACCAAAGTATTGGAGTTTCAGCTTCAGCATCAGTCCTTCCAATGAGTACTCAGGGTTGAGTTCCTTTAGGATGGACTGGTTTGATCTCCCTGCTGTCCAAGGGACTCTCAAGAATCTTCTCCAGCACCACAGTTCGAAAGCATCACTTCTTCGGCACTCAGCCTTCTTCAGTCCAACTCTTACATCCGTACATGACTACTGGAAAAACCATAGCTTTGACTAGATAGACCTTGTCAGCAAAGTGATATCTCGGCTTTTTAATATACTCCCTTCCTCAGATCGCTTATTTTGGGGGAAAATAGCTGTCCTGTTTGAGGATACTCGAGCAGCCCTAAGGAAAGGTCTACATGATATAGGCCTCCGGCCCACAGCCCTGTGATTGAACAGGTCATTTGGAAACACCCACTCCAGCCCCCCTCCTCAAGCTTTCAGATGGCTGAAAGCTTGGAGACCCACATGGACACCTTCCCTTCGATCTCACGAGAGATCCTGAGCCAGAACTATCCCATCTAGCCCCTCCCGAAATCTCAACCCACAGACGCTGTGAAAGGCAGTAAGTATTTGCTGTTCTCAGTCTTGAGGCTTTGAGGTAATTTGTGATGCAGCAATAGATAACCAATATAGTTACCCATAGCTCTGCTGGCATTCAGGAGCACACGTCTCAAAGCACAGTTGAACTTCAGGCAGAAGTTTTACCTTTTCTGAGAGAAAAACATTGAAAACATGGATTACTACACTTCTTCTCTTGTTGAAGTTGCCAGAGGCAAAGGCACACCCCTTGGAACAATGAATGACCTCAAGGCCTCAAGGCAGAAGAAAACCAGGCAGAATGACTGACGGGGGGAGTCATTGGGAATTCTGGTTTTCTGATGCCCCAAACCAACTGCATGCATGTGTGCTAAGTCGCTTCAGTCCTGTCCAACTCTGTGTGACTCCATGGACTGTAGCCCACCAGGCTCCTCTGTCTATGGAATTCTCCAGGCAAGAATACTGGAGTGGGTTGCCATTTTCTTCTCCAGGGGATCTTCCTGACCCAGAGATTGAACCCTTCTGTCTCTTGCGTCTCCTGCACTGGCAGGCAAGTTCTTTTCCAAGTGAGCCACCAAAGAAGCCCCAAACTACCTATGTCAGTAAAATAAGCTATTGGAGATTGCAAGTCAGGCTTCACCTTGTCACCAAAAAGACTGGAAGGCAACTAGATCTCAAAGAGGCCACACCCTTCATCCTGCCAAAGGCGAGTCACAGCGCCTCCTCCTTGGTTAAGTCAAACTGGCTTTCTCATGGAAAAAAAATTTTAAAGCAGAAATCAAGTTTCCTTTGGCTGTTTTATGCAACTTGGATTCATTCCTGTGTAAGATGTGGCCCTTCCTATTTCCATGAATTAATATGAGACACATACCGCTTTCTAAAGACTGGTGTTACAGCCTGTTTATTTGAAGTGAAACCAAGTTCAGTTCACCATGGTTAATCATTTGCAAAACTACGTGTGTGTGCACGTGCTCATGCTGGTGTGTGCATACTCGGTAGTACATTCTTCTAGAGCAGTCTATATTTTTTAAACAGATTTTCAAAAGATACTACCATTCATAAAAAATGAAGACCTCTTAGTGTAAAAGAGAGGAAAGAAAATGCCAGTTAGAATGGGAGTGTTTGCTTGTTTGTTTTGTTTGGCTGCACTTGTGTGACTTGAGGGATCTTAGTTTCCCAACCAGGGATTGAACCCAGGCAGTGAGAACATGGAGTCCTAATGACTGGACTGCCAGGGAATTCCCAGGGAAGTTGTTTTTAATAATGGGACAGATTTAGGGACTTTCTGGGTGGTCCAACCCTGGAAGGACTGAGGCTGAACCTGAAGCTCCAATACTTTGGCCACCTGAGGCGAGAGCTGACTCACTGGAAAGATGGAAGGCAGGAGGAGAAGGGGATGACAGAAGATGAGATGGTTGGATGGCATCACTGACTCGATGGACATGAGTTTGAGTAAACTCTGGGAGTTGGTGAAGGACAGGGAAGCCTAGTGTGCTGCAGTCCATGGGGTCACAAAGAGTCAGACACGACTGAGCGACTCAACAACTGGTGGTCCAGAGGTTAAGACTGTGCTTCCAGTGCAGGGGGTGTGGGTTAGTTCCCTGTTGGGGGAATGAAGATCCCACAGGACTCACAGCACCCCCCAAAAAAGGATGGGACAGACTTAGGGGTGTCTCTCGATCCAGGAGAAGAAGCCAGTGGGAGGTAGGGTAGGAGACTCTAGAGAGGCAGGAAGCCCAGGGAACAAAGCTCCCCAGACGGTGTCGGCCCCCTGGGGTGTCTGAACCTCAGCCTGGCAGAGAGCCTCGTCCACGGCCCTGTCTGTACCTGGGTCCTCCTGCTGGGCCGGGCTGGGGAGCCGCTCCCGCTGCCGCAGCGCCTCCAGGCCCGCCAGGTCGGGCGGGTGGCAGTGGCTGCGCATGATGGTCACCTGTGGGCCCTGGGTGATGGCGCGGCTGCGGCAGCCCTTACGGGCCTGGTCCCGGCACATCCAGTACACCTTCTCCCCGGCCGCCTTCTCCTTCCTGTAGAGGAAGGACTCGTACACCAGGAACCGGCCTCCGAGGGAAGTCCTCAGGAACTCCAGGGGCTGGGGGGCTTCTGGAAGGAACAGGCCGTGCAAGTGGGGCACCTGGGCGGGGCCCCAGAAGCAGGGCACAGAGCTCCACCCAGAAAAGCGGGGACCCCGCGCCCACCCCAGCTGGCGCCGCAGGGCCCTGGGGACTGAAGCTCAGGCTGCCTCAGCCCTGTCACCTTGGGGTGCGGGCCATCTGTCTGTCTGTCTGAGGGCCTTGGGGCTACCGGGGAGGCTGGCCCCTCGGCTGCTCAAACCCTGAGTTTTCCCGCAGGCCCCTGCTGACCCAACTTGACCTCCACACCAGCTGGCAGGCGCTCCAGGCTAGGGGCTGGACTGGAACACTCTGGAAGGCCCGAGGTTGGTCTGGACCGTGCACCGGGGGGCTCCCCGCTCCGGGGCCACCCACCCATTGGCCAGCTGGCGACTAGTCAGATTCTCCTTCAGGAGACATTTTAAGAATCTGAACTGAAAGCTCATGACATGTCGGGGTGGGGGTGGCCGGAAGGTAGGGGTGGCGAGAGAAGGGCAGACAGACTGTCCCCCAGGTCCAGGAGCACTTCCCGCGGCTCCCGGTATCGCCCCTGCCCCGCCGCCTTCTCCAGCCGTCCGAGGGGGTCTCCCCCTGAGACTGCAGCCCCACCAGGACCAGCGCGGGAGTGTGGGGCCCCTTCCCCCGGAAGCTCACCACCCAGGGGGACAGACCCCCCCACCTGAGCCACAGCAAGTGTCCCACCAGGCACCCTGCAGTCCGAGCCCTGGGCTGTCCCCAGGGACTGCTGGGCCCCCAGGGAGACCAGGCCCAGTCCCCGCCCGCCCCCACGCCCATCGCCCACACCTGAGCCTTCCCTCTGGGCTGGGCTGGGGAGCTGCTCCCGCTGCCGCAGCGCCTCCAGGCCCCCCAGGTCGGGCGGGTGGCAGTGTCTGCGCATCACCATGACTCTCGGGCCCTGGGTGATGGCGCGGCTGCGGCAGCCCATGCGGGCCTGGTCCCGGCACGTCCAGTACACCTTCTCCCCGGCCGCCTTCTCCCGCCGGTAGAGGAAGGACTCGTACACCAGGAAGCTGCCCCCCAGAGGGGTCCTCAGGAACTCGGGGCCTCCTGGGGAGAGATGGGACAGGGTCAGGGGAGGGAGGCAGGGAGGGTGCGCTGCTGTTCCAAGGTGTTGAGAGGGGGACCCAGGAGGTTCTGATTCGAGAACTCCCTTCCCGCCGTCCAGACACCGACACCGGGACCATGCAGGGGAGGGGGGTTGGGGGGTCTGTCAGGAGCCGGGATGGCAGCCGTCGGCGGGGAAGGTGCGTGGCCAGAGGGGAGGTATGGGACGGGGGCATGTTTCTGCTCTCCCTGCACTCGATGAAAACAGAACGAGTGAAAAAGGCACAGGGTACGAACCGGAGATTCAAGGAGGGGAGGGGAGGGCAGAGATGCTAACGCAGGTTAGAGGCTGGGCAGAGGGGGCACCTGGTCACAGAGCTGGCAAAGCAAGGGCTCGCCCAGCCTGCGGGGGACACTGTCAGAACAGGCAGAGTCCAGCAGCTGAGCCCAGGCCAGGCCCCAAACAGCAGACTGGCAAGGGCTGTCTGCCTGAAGGGCAATGAGACAGGTGCCCGTCTGGAGGAAGAGTGTGGGGCATGGGGAGAGGAGGAGGAGGTCTGCAGCCCACCCTGTTTCCCCGCCCGAGTCCCCGGAGCCGGCAGCCAGGCCGGGCGCTGAGCTCTGGGGTCTCTCGTGTCACCAGGTTGGCGCCCACATACAGAGCGCGTGGGTCTCACCTTCAACCTGGCGGACAGCCAAGGACCACTGGACACGTGATCAAAGATTCTCACGTCTTCCACAATCGAAAAGTCAAGATTCTTACACCAAGTATCTCATATGAGGCCATGCAAAGCAATTTAAAGTGTATACAACAATCATTCCCAGAAATTCCCTGGAGGTCCAGCACTTAGGACTCCTCACTTTCACTGCTGGGGCAGGGGTTCAATTCCTGGTTGGGGAATTAAGATCCTGTAAGCTGTGTAGCATGCCCCCTCCCCCCCAAAAATCATTCCCCTTCAATTTGTGCTGTTTTATACAACTGTGTGATTGACAGAAAATGGAAGTGAATGGCATGTACCTGCTTGGAAAATTTCACCTGCTGACAAAACAAAAAAGAGAGAGAAAGAGAGACAAGCTTTACCCTAAAAGGCAGGGACCAAAGAAACCCACAGAGAAAAGGCACTTAGAGAAAACAAGGCCGCTGCCAGGGGCTGGGTGGGGGTGGGGTGGGCTTTCTGCTCTGGGATGATGGGTCAAAAAGGAGCTCATATACGAGAGTGAAAGTTAGTAAATTGAAGGACTGGAAAGCAAAATCAAGGAAGCGTGTGAAAAATGGGAACTTGAACGTCATGGAACATGAGGAAATTTCCATGAGTGAAGGACATGAGTTTCTGGCCTGAAAAGGCCCCGAGTGCCCCCCAGCCCAGCAACACACTCCAGGGGTGAAGACACAACCTTACACCTTCAAGCAAAGACCCCTCCACGTGCGTAGGATCAGTCCTGAGCACAAAGACCAGACGGCCACCGAGAAGGAGCCACAAATATCCTGGTCCCACTCGGCCGGGGCGGTTCATAGAAAAAAAGTACAGCAGCTGCGTTGACAGGAAGGGGCAGCACGGGGGGATCTGCTGGGCCCCCCTGTCTCTGGTCGGAGGTCAACAGGCAACGAGGAGATAAAAGACCAGCTGACACAGTGGAAGGAGGCAGGCTTCAGAGAAGAGGGAAAGAACAAAGGAACTGAGCGGTTACTCAGGATGGGAGTTGGGGGTGAGGATGGCAAGGGGTGAGACCATCCCCAGGTACACAGAAGTTACAAGGAAATGGGATAAAAAGAGAGTCGGGAAGAAAAAAGAAGAAATCAGAGGTCTCGAGTTTGAGAGAATTTTAGGGCCAGCCAGGCTCTAAAGGCGATTCAGAAAAGTCTGGGGCTGGGAACTCCGGAGGAGAGGCAGGTGGAGGCATGGACAGACCTGAGCGGAGAGCGCCAGCGAGCAGAGAGGGCCCGGCCAAGGCTGCTCTTGGCGAGACAGGAACACGTGAGTTACTGCGGCCTCATAAGGGTCAGACATAGGCCCTGTGGGGCCGTTAAGGCAGGAGGAGGGCCTGGGACCCTAACTGCCCAGCCCAGAGAGACAATGGCAGGTGCTGGGGGGAGTGAAGCAATCACAGGACCGTGTCACCTTCAGCCCTTAATACTTGTTACTTGGCGCGGTGTCAGCCACCCCCCAACTCTGGAAAAATGAGAAACCACCCTGTACCATCAGCTTCCTCTATAAATCCTATTGCAGTCTTCTCTTGTAGCTCAGCTGGTAAAGAATCTGCCTACAATGCAGGAGACCCAGGTTCGATTCCCGGGTCAGGAAGATCCCCTGGAGAAGGAAATGTCAATCCACTCCAGTATTCTTGTCTGGAGAATCCCACGGACAGAGGAGCCTGGCGGGCTACAGTCCATGGGGTCGCAAGAGTCGGACAAGACTTGGCGACTAAGCCACCACCACCGCCATAAATCCTATACATGCGAAACAAGAAAGGAAAAGAAGAGAAGGAGCAAAGGGAGCCTGGGCTGATCAGGTGTGCAGAGGTTCCGGGCTGGTCTGGGCAGGAGGGAGAGGAAGGCGATGAGGTGAGGTGGGGGTGGCGGGGGGAGGGGAAGTCGAGGAGGGGAGGAGCCAGGAGGGAGCTGCAACCTTTCAGAAGTTTCCAGTAAGGACGGGAGGATGCTTGCCGGAGGTCAAGAGGGCACGGCGGGCAGTCTGGGTCTCCTGCCTGTCCACCGAGGCTGCCCCCCGTCCCCGACCCTGTCCGTCTGACCAACCTGGGCTTCCTCGCTGGGCTGTGCCGGGGCGTTTCTCCCGCTGCCGCAGCGCCTCCAGGCCCCCCAGGTCGGGCGGGTGGCAGTGGCCTCGCATCACTGTCACCCGCCGGCCCTGGGTGATGGCGCGGCTGCGGCAGCCCATGCGGGCCTGGTCCCGGCATGTCCAGTACACCTTCTCCCCGGCCGCCTTCTCCCGCCGGTAGAGGAAGGACTCGTACACCAGGAAGCTGCCCCCCAGAGGGGTCCTCAGGAACTCGGGGCCTCCTGGGGAGAGAAGGGAGCGTGGTGGGACAGGAGCTGGGGGAGGGGGTGCGCCGGGGGCCAGGTCGGGCCTGGTGTCGCCCCCCTCCCGCCTCCTGGGACCTTGGGGAGCAAGACTGGAGGGAGGTCCGACCCAGCGGGTGTGGACTCACCCGGGTCCTCGTCCTTGTCCTCCTCGCCTTGGGGCTCAGCCGGGAGGTCCTCGTCGTTGGCCGTTGGGCGCTTCCTGGGCCGGGGCCTGGTGAGAGTCAGGGGCCCGGGCCCTCTGCGGTAGAGCAGGCTGTCCACGCCTTGGAGCGGCTTGTCCTCTGGGCCCCCAGGGCCGCCCGGCTGGGCCCGCAGCGCCGCCATGGCCCGCTCCTGCTGCCGCCGGGCCTTCAGGCCTTCCACGTCGGGCGCGTGGCAGTGGCCCCGCATGACAGTCACCCGATGGCCCTGGGTGATGGCCCGGCTGCGGCAGCCGTGCTGCGTGTGGTCCCGGCACGTCCAGTACACCTTGTCCCCCACGGCCTTCTCCCGCTTGTACAAGAAGGACTGGTGCACCAGGAAGCTGCCCCCATAGCAGGTCCTCAGGAACTCCAGGGGCGGGGGCCCTCCTGGAGGAGGAAGCGGGGAGGGGGCTGGGTGGGTGCCTGCTTCGGGGGCTCCAGGTGCGTCCCCGGGGACCACCTGCCCAGCGAGCCAGGAGGCCGTGCCCCTCTCCTGGTGGTCAGTGGGGGGTGGTCTCAGGGTGGGGCGGGGAGGGCTGAGCCGGCTCTGACGTGCCATACTTCTGCTTAGGGTTTGTTTGAAAAGTGGATCTAGTTTTTGAATAACTCAGGCATACTCCATAAAATAAAATGGGACCAGAAGACACACCATGGGAGACATACGCCCTGCCCCCAGCCCCTTAAATCCCTGAACTCTTTAATCCTTTCCAGGTTAGGAGGCCCACAGCCTCAGGGACCAAGCCCGCCTCCCAGTGACTGCTAGTAAAACCTCTGCAAAAACAAAATGAAAGTCAACAAACAGACGAAGAATGAAAACCTCTGCAAAGACTCCATCTAGCAGTGACTCAGAGACAACACACGCTGGACTAGGGCTGACATTTCCCACCCATCAGCGCTCAGTCCCCTTACAGCGAGGCCATCACCTATCTTGTGAACCTGCAGAACTTCATCAAGGCTGCCCAGCCGCGTAAGGTGGGGCCAGTCCTTGAACCTGGGCCATGAAGCTCACGTCTCCCACCAGGCCCACCTCCCCAAACTTCATAGGTTGCCAGCACTCCGTGGGGCCCACAAACCTCAGGTTTGTGCCTCAGGAAGCTCCAGGAGGACCTGGGCCGCCCGGTCCACGAGCACTGCTTCTATTCCCACAGGCTTAATGATTATTGGGATGCCTTTATATTTTTAAAATCATTTTCTGACTTTGAGCGTGTTAAGAAGCCACAGAGGACCCAGCTGTGTCTTTGGGCAGAGGAAAGGGGCGTGGTTCCCGCCTGCTCAAGGGTAAGGCCAGGGTGGGGGGCACTCACTGCTCCCCAGCGTCGAGCGTTTCTTCGGGGGCAATCTCAGCAGCGCCAGGGCTCGGAGCCCCTCGTCCTCCTCGAGGGCCGGGTTGCTGAGCAGCGGGCCTGGGGTCGGCTCTGGCTCCACGGGGCACAGCCACGGGCCTGCCCCCTCTAGGGGCTCCTCCACCCGGCTGCCGGGGCCCTGGGAACCCGCCAAGCCTTCGGGCAGGGCCGGGCCGGGCAGCTTCTGCCTCTGGCGCCGGGCCTCCAGGCCCTCCTCGTCGGGCGGGTGGCAGTGGCCTCGCATGATGGTGGCGCGCGGGCCGCGGGTGATGGCCCGGGCTCGACAGCCCAGCTCACCGCGCTCGCGGCACTTCCAATACACCTTGTCGCCCACGGCCTTCTCCTGCTTGTACAGGAAGGACTCCAGCACCAGCAGGCGGCCCCCAAACGGCGTCCTCAGGAACTCCAGGGGCTGGGTAACTGCAGAAGACAAGGTGGGGGGCAGGGCAGCTGACACGGAGCAAAGCTTGTGGCCAGGGGCATGGATGGGAACACAGGGATGGGGGCGCCCAGGGATGCTTTCCTGCCATCGTCACACCAGCCTGGGACAAGGTCAGGGAGGCCCTGCTCAGAGCAGGGAAGGGATGGCCAAGGTCACCCTGCTGGCAAAGCCCAAGTCTGAGCACGCAGGGCCACAAAGGTGGCCAGTTGGGGGCAGCTGGCCTGGAACTCACCAATGTTTGGCTTGCTGGGTTTCAGTGCCTGGGTCTGGGGCCTTGGCTGGACCACCCCATGCTGTTCTTCTACTGGCAGGATCTGGGGAGTCCCAGCCAGGGTGTCAGGGTCAGCCATCTCCAGGGTGAGGACACAGTGCACTTCTTCGGACTGGGGGTCCACGCCATCCCCACTCTCAGTGGAGGCCGCCAGGAGGACCAGTTCAGAGAACTCCATGGGCTTCGTGGGGGCTTCGAGGACGACATCTGTGCCCGGCTCAGGGGGCTCAGGGGAGGGCTCCTGGCCGGCCTTCACACTCTCACCCTCCTGCTCGCTGGGCTCGGGCAGGGGCATTCTGGGACGGGCGGCCGGACCCCCAGGCCACGCTCAGTTCTCAGTAGGATTTGTCCTCCACCTCCCTGCAAGGAACCTGGCAGTCCAGGGACTCTGTCCTAAGGGAGGAGGCAAAATCCCATCAGCGGAGACGTCCCTGGCAGTCCAGTGGATAAGACTCTGCGCTTCTAATGCAGGAGACATAGGTTCGATCCCTGGTTGGCGAACTAAGATCTCACATGGGAAAAAGAAGTCCCATCAGTGGAGGGGCCCTTGGGCCAGGATTCAGGAGGAATCTGGGCTGGAGGTCAGGGCAGGAGGGGCTGCCCTGTGCCCCCCATGCCCGCCCCCACCTTGGGGAAGGAACTGAATGCAGCTGGCATGTCTGCTGTCTTGGCAGCCTCGGGACCATCACCTCCCCCCGCCAAACGTCACTCCCCATCTGTAAAATGTGCCAGAAACAGGGCTCTCCAGGGACCGCTGGGGTGACCAAGGTGCTGACAGATGTGAGTTACTAGGAGTCCAAGCTGAGCTCGGGGTGGAGTGCTTCCATGGGTTTTTCCCGTTTAACCTTCACCCCACATTATGGAAGTTGATCATTCCCATCGACCCAGGTTACAGATGAGAACACGGAGCACACAGCCATGCAGCAGAGCGGGGTGTCTGGTCGAGCTGGTCCAGGACCCGCCCCGCACTGCACCTGGGTGACCTGCGCCAGGATAACAGGAGCCGGTCTTCCTGAGCAACGGGCGTCGGGGAAAAGCACTGGGGGATGTGAGCTCAGGTCACTGACCCTCCCAGAAGGCCTGCTGCCCTTCACCCGGATAGTGTCTGTGTCACCACGAGTGGGGGCTGGGCCCCCAGGGCACTCTGCAGACCCCAGAGGGGAGCCAGGCCCTGGGAGGCTGGACTCTGGGTTCCCAAATAGATCCAGTCCCCTTCCCAGGCCAGAGGCCCGGGCCACCCAAGGCTAGGGGATGCCAGGACCCCAGGAGGGCAGCGACTTCTGTCTGAGCTGGTGCTGGCGCTGCCCCAGCTGAGTGGGACAGGGCTGTGGAGGTGTCCAGAGGAGCCGTGGTCACTGAGGGCTCCCTGGCTGCTGGTCTGGAGAAGCAGAAAGGATGGCTGACAGGGGCCGGGCTGGCCTGGAGACCCGGGCCCTGGGGCATCGGTGGCCGTTTTTTCCTCTTGGGGGACTGGGTGGGAAGCATGTCGGGTCTTCCCCACCTCTCATAACAGCCCAGAATCGGACCTCAGCCTCCGGGTAAGTTTCGGCTTCCCCATCTGTGAGCTGTCAGCCCCATTCTGTGTTCTGCGGTCCCGATACCCGGGTCCCCCATTCCTGCCGCCTGGTGTTTCCTGGTCTGGGGCCCACATGCAGCTCCCCAAGGTCTATCAGACCACGTGCGGCGCTCCTGGGTCCCCGTAGAGGCAGAGTCAAGGCCACCGAGGGCAGCAGCAAAGCCCCGTCCCGATGGGCGGGGATTCAAGGAAACCGAAGGTACAGGTAAGGGGACGCCTGACGGATTCCCCCCGCCAGATCCTTCCTCTAGCGTCATCCTCCAACCCCTGCTGCCCCTGTGCGGCCCTTCCCACCCAGCCCCTCAGGCCGGAGCGGCGGCCCTGGGGACCCGGGGTCACGTGTGATGGCCGAGGCGAGACAGCGGCGGCGCCTCGGCGCGCGCGGCCGGTCTGGCGGAAAAGGCCCCCTACGATGAGCCCCGCCCCCTGACCGCCCCGCCCCCGCGTGCTGATTGGCCCCGGGGCACGTCCGTCCGCCGGGAGCCCGCCCCCGGGGTGCTCGGGGTTGAGCGGCTCAGGAACGCGGTGTCGACCCTGCGTCCTTCCCAGGACACTGCGAAAAGGCCTCAAGGGAGCCGGCCCTCCCTTCCACAGGCCGTTCAGACAGCTCAGGCCGCCAAAACGTTGCGGCCACTGCCCACCCAGCACGCACATTCCTACGGGACCCTGCGCTCGGTCCACAGTGGAGGCAGCAAGGACCCCCGACTTCAGTCTCAGGCGATCAGAGGCCGAAGCCTTCCGATAGAGAGCCCCCACATTCCGGTGGAACTGCACCCAGAGTCATGGGCACCCCGAGTCAGTGTAATTCTCTCAACTGAAGCTTCTGTTTACAAAGCTTAAAATATACCACTCCAGTATTCTTGCCTGGAGAATCCCCACGGACAAAAGGAGCCTGGAGGGCTGCAGGCCATGGGGTCGCAAACAGTGGGACATGAGTGAGCGACTAAGCACTCGCAAAGGATGTACCTCAAAGGATATGGAACAAATTCCAGTGCAACAAAAGACCTCGAACTGTGGCGGACCACAGGCTGTGGAAAGGCTTGGGTCCTTGCAAGGGGCTGCAATTTAGATTTGATAGAGGGTTCCCATTCTCAACCACTGAAGGGCCTTGAAGTGTAGATTGTTTAATGACCGCAAATCCTCCCATAAAGTATGCAGGCCCCTCTGCAATGTGGTCTTGAACCTGGTCTCCAGCCCAGACTGGTCACTTGCTGTAGCCAATACAGCATGGCAGAAGCTTGCTGTGGGGGGTCACCCTCTGAGACAGCCAGGGAAGGAAGCTCTATGAGGGGCCACACGCGCGATGGAGGCATTGCCTGGCCTGGAGGGGGGCCATCTCCACTGTCAAGTTCAGCAACCCTCCAGCTGTGTGTAACCACACGAGCCAGGGGAAAGTGGCCCATGCACTCCATGGAATCCTGATCAATAATAGACTACGGTTATTTTAAGCCAGTAAGATCAGGGCTCATTTGTTACGCAGCAATAACTGATATTCTTGGCAGGCAACTGAACATAGTCAGTTTTGACTTTTTGATAGATGGAATAATACTAATGGATGTGGAATATCCAACATCAAAGGGCTTTTGAACTCTTGAATTCTAAGGGTCATCCAACACAAATTTTAAATCCCTCAGATGCTCACATTTGAAAGGCTGGTAACTCAATGAGAGGAACAAAATATTAAGTATAAAGGATATCAAATGAGAATTGTGCATTTTAAGAATCTGTAACATGAAATAAGCCAAACACAAAAGGACAAATGCTCTATGATTCCATACATGATGTAGCTAGAGTAGTCAAATTCATAGAGACAGAAAGTCCAATGGTAGTTGACAGGGGCTGGCAGGGAGGAGGAATGGGGAGTTAGTGTTTAATGGGACCATTTTGGGCATCCCCGATAAAGAACCCACCTGCAGTGCAGGAGACACAGGAGAGGAGATGTGGGTTCAACAACCCACTCCAGCACTGTTGCCTAGAGAATCCCATGGACAGAGGAGCCTGGTGGGCTACGTCACAGTCAGATACGACTGTGCATGCACTCATGGGGACCGTTTCAGTTTGGGAAGATGAAAATTTCTGGAGATGGATGGTGATGATGATTGAACAACAATGTGAATGTACTTAATGCCACTGAACTGTCACTTAAAAGTGGCTAAAGTAGTAAATTTTTGTTATGTTTATTTTACCACACATGCAAATAAAATTATTTTTTTAAAAACCCCACAACTATAGCAAACTATACACAGTAATGCTCCATTTATCATACTGATGAATGAGGTTCTCCACACAATGCACATTTCTGATGAAAGTTATTCCTCCATGATTCCGAATTTTACAATTTCTCTTTCACAGTTCATCCATTGAGGATGAATGCTTCTTAAGCTCTAATGACTCATCACTGTCTGGATAAAGAGAGCATACAAATTTTATCCTGATTTGGAGAACGAAGTGTCCAATCCAGTTCCCTTGGTACCCCCACACCGGGGCCCTTTCTCCATCTGAACGATCTGCTTTCCCTGGCCCCCAAACCTCTCTGCCTCCTCTGGGTCTCTGCATTTAGGGTTCTCAGGCCTAAGCTTCTCATTGTTGCTGTTCTGTCGCTCAGTCGTGTCCGACTCTGCGACCCCGTGGACTGCAGCATGCCAGGCTTCTCTGTCCTTCATCATCTCCCGGAGTTTGCTCAAACTCATGTCCTTTGAGTCAAAGATGCCTAAGCTTCTTACATCTCCTAAATCCTAAAACAAAAGCTCACAAAACCCCTCCTTCCCTCAACAGTTAGACTTTTTGGAACAGTCCACACCCCTTCCTTCTCCGCTAGGCCATCTAGCACCTGGCCCCCGACTCTTCAGACCACCATCTTCCTCTTTGGCCTGAGCACAGAATCGGCACTTGCTGGGTTAATCCAAAATCCATGCTTCTCTCCCAAACACCTGGTCTGGCCTGTATGTGGTCTATCCATGCAATGGACTATATTCAGCCTTAAAAATGAATGAGGCCTTCCCTGATGGCTCAGTGGTAAAAAAAAAAAAAAAAATCCACCTGCCAAGCAGGAGACACAGGTTCAATCCCTGGATCAGGAAGATCTCCTGGAGAAGGAAATGGCAACCCACTTTGCCTGGAAAATCCCATGGACAGAGGAGCCTCATGGGCTAGAATCCACGAGGTCTCAGAAGAGTCAGACACGACTGAGCAACTAGACAATAAAACAAAAGGAATGAAATTCTGATACACGTTACCATTCGGATGAACCTTGTAGACAGCATGCTAAGCGAAAGATCCGACACTAAAGGCAGCGTGTGGTATGAATCCATTTACGTGAGATGTCCACTAGGGACGGAAATTAGATTTGTGGTTGACGGGGGTTGGACAGGAAGGAGGGGGAGATTCAGGAGTGATGCAAAGGAAAATAGGGTTTCTTCTTGGGGGCATGAAAATGTTATAAAGTTGACTGTGAATACACTAAAAACACTGAATTCTACACTTTAAGATGGGGGAATTGTATGCTATGTGAATCACATCTCAATAAAGTTGTTTTAAAAAAATCCTCATAGAGAGTTCCCTGGACTAGGACTCAGTGCTTTCACAGCCGTGGGCCTAGGGTCAGTCCCTGGTGTGGGAACTAACAGTCTAAAGCCAAGCAGTGCAGTCAAAAAAAACAAATCATTGTAGGTATGACTTGAATCCCCAGGGTCACTTGGATAAAAAACAGTTTTCACCATAAACAGGCTTCTCACTCTTCGGCTTGGTTTCCTCACAAAAGTTGCAGCGGGACAAGGGGGCATGGATTTATAAGTTGTTAATATCATATTGTTGAAAACTTTATTGAAAACACTTTTAAATGTTGAGAATGTAACACTGATAAATTATCCTTGATTCTGTCACTCAAATGCACTTGTTCAATTCTTGTATTAGTGTCTTTAATATACATTTAACTTTCTGTTGCACATACATGTGTTCAACATGTTTGGTATTTTATTCCTCTTTATAGAGTGGGAGGCCCCCACCTGCAGACCAGATGGATCCCTTGTAAAGGACCAAAATATTATGTTGTGTAACCAGGCCCTGAACATGAACACAAATCTAAGTCCTCAGCACAATACCATAATAAAGCCACAAGAGGGTGATGTTACTCCTTGAAAGTACAGCATCCTTGGTAGAATTAGATGTACTACAGGGGGCGCCAGTGATAAAGAACCCACTTGCCAATGCAGGAGACAGACATTAAGAGATTAGGGGTTAAATTCCTGGGTGGGGAAGAACCCCTGGAGAAGGGCATAGCAACCCACTCCAGTATTCTTGCCTGGAGAATCCCATGGACAGAGGAGCCTGGTGTTACATGGACCCTACAGTCCATGGCGTTGAAAAGGGTCAGACATGACTGAAGGGACTTGGCATGCACACAGTGTTTATGGAACTAGAATTTGGGAGTTTTTCCACGTTGGATGAATAATTCAGGAAGACTTCCAAAAAAAAGTTTGTATTTACAAAATATATTAGGCAGAAAGCAAAATCCAATGAGAAATTCAGCAAAGATTACAATTTCTAAGCTGTTTGCTCTTTTTTGAAAAACCAAAATATTCCTTGGACATAACACTGCCTCTAGACCTCAATACACTTCATTTCTTCTGGCTCATCTCAAGTCTTGTCACATTTGTTATTTATTGACTAATTTATGTATTTGTGACTTTAAAAAAAAACCCTTCTATCACTGGGAGGAAATACCTCACAACGTTAAAACTAGTAAGAAAAGCGATTTATTTTTTTCCATTAAATTTCTTCTGTTTTCTCAACATTGTTTACAATGTGCATGAGCTCTTTACCATGGGGAAATATTACACAATTTAAAGATAAGCTGCACCTTCTTGCTTGGTAATTGTTTTCTTTAATTACGTATCTCTCAGGAAAAGCAGGGATTCCATTCCTCTCCAAGATGTGTCATAAAAGAAAATAAAGAGGAATATAGATCATGGGGCAGAGAAACAAGTGAAAATCAAGAATCCTGTGGTCTCCGCTTGTGGGCCTTGCAGAGCCTCAAAGACTTCCCCCAAGACATGTATTAACCACAAAGGGAGAGATAATGACTTGACAGTGGAGAAATCTCACAGACACAGCCTTAAGTGCTCAAGGCCAGCTTCACCAGTAATAAGACATGTCAGCACCATGACCTCCTTGACGAGATGCACCCAGGAGGACACAGCATCATCTCTGGGGATGTTACTGCCCCGAATGAGCGCCCCTAGACAAGTCACTTGGAGGGACATTCTAAACGACCGACCAGGACATGTCACAGTGTCAAGGTCATCACAGAGAAGGAAAGACGGAGGACCTGTCACTGGAGGAGACTAAGGAGACATAAGGACAAGATGCAACATGGGATTCGAGAACAAAGGATGTTAGGGGACAAGCTGGTGAAATGTGCATAAGGTCAATAGTTCAGGTTAATGAAACAGGACCGATTTCCCTGACTTGATCACTGCATGTTTGGTAAGATGTTGACATTCACGGAGACTGGGTGATGAGCACAGGGGAATTCTTTATTTTTTTATTTTGCAACTTTTTTTTAAAGTGTCTAATATTAACTCAAAAGGATTTTGAAAACCCAGGTTTTAGACACAGTGGAAGTTGACAAAGAAAATAAGTGAGCCATAGGCCTTCTGGGTGGAAGCAGGGAGAGTGGGGTGGAGGAGAGGAGGGGACACCAAGGTGATACTCTGACCCAGAGCCATGAGGCTGGTCCTCGAGCTGGGACCTGAGCCAAGAACAAACATCCTATGACGTCACGGGTACCTCAAGTGCGGGGACCCATTGATCTCTCTGCACCATTGCCCCCTCTGCTCCTGGAGAAACTGAGGCTCGGGCCTGACACGAGTGGCCCAGGACCACACAGTAGTGAGAGCCAGGCCTTCAGAGCTGCACTGACTGGCCCTACACACCAGCTATTTTATGGCTTAGTACTGAGGCTTGGAGAAGGGAATGGCAACCCACTCCAGTATTTCTGCCTGGAGAATTCCAAGGACAGAGGAGCTTGGTGGACTACAGTCCATGGGGTCGCAGAGAGTCAGACATGACTGAGCATCTAACACACTGTGGCTTCCAGCTAATCTGGCCACCAGGAGCCACCGTGGGGGACTGGAGGGTGGCGCGGGGAGCAAGGAGGGTGTCCCCGAAGCGACCTGCTTGGCGTGGCTGCCCCAGCGCTGTCTGCTCAGCGCCCCCACCCCCAGCCCCGGCTGCTGCACCGCTGCTAAGCCATTTCCGGTTTAGCTTCTCAGCTTTCACCAGCAGGGAGAGCGAGGCAACTCCCAGTGAAATCTTACAGTACTTTGTTTTCCCAGGTGGGTTCTAACCACACGTGCTTCAGGAATCCAAAGGACTGTGGTTACAATGCCTCATAGTCTCCAAATGCCATTGAGTTACCTGGGGCTAGGCGAGGGCTCTGCATAGGTTATTTCATTTTATCTCCCAAATACCCTCATCCTTTAGGTCTGCTGTTCTTTCATCCACTGGTGGCTCAGACGGTAAAGAATTCGCCTGCAATGTGGGAGATCTGGGTTCAGTCCCTGGGTTGGGAGTGATCCCTGGAGAAGGGAACAGCTACCCACTCCAGGATTCTTGCCTGGAGAATCCCATGTACAGAGGAGCCTGGTGGGCTACAGTCCATGAGGGTCACAAAGAGGCAGACATGACTGAGTGACTTTCACTTTCACTTTCTTTCACTCACAGAGCAGGAAACTAAGGCTCACTATTAGGTTCCTGTGACCGGGGAGCTGGGCCACTAAAGGACAGCCAGCATGCGAACCTCCTGTGTCTGTTTTCAGGGCTTATATTCCTAAAATAAGTTAAAAATGGTTCTTTACAAGTTGAGGATTCTAACCCATAGGTATTGACAGGTATCCACTACGGAGTAGGGTTAAGGCCAGTGGTTCTCAGTCAGGGTGGTCTGCCCCCCAGGTGACACGTGGCAAGGTCAGGAGACACTTCTAGCTGTCACAAGTAGGGTGCAGGACAGGCTCCTGGCCTCCGTGGGTGGGGGCCAAGGATGCGGCTCAGATCTCGGGGAGCCCCCACCATCCCCAGGAGGAAGGATCTGGTCTAAAGCAGCAGCAAAGTCGAGGCTGAGGAATCCTGCTTAAGAGCAGTGTTTAAAAAACAGCACAGAAAAGGTGCACCCATATAACGAGGTTAAGTTCAGTTTTTACGAAGCTTTTATTTCAATTATCTGTGTATGTAATTCTGGTATCTGTAAGAATTACTTGGGTAGTTTGATACTTTTATTTTTAAATTTACTTTTTATCGGAGCACTTGATAAAAATGCAGATACTTGGGGCTGGAGATTCCTGGAGCTCTGCCTGGTTACCTCCCCACCAGCCAATTAGAAGAAAGTCATGCACCCTGCAGCCTCCACCCCCAATTTTGCCTATAGAAGCTTTCCCCTGAAAGTCTTCGAGAGGCTGGGGGCGGTTTCTGACCATGAGCCACCCATTCTCCTTGCTTGGCCCTGCAATAAACCTTTTGCTGCTTAAAAAAAAAAAATTCAGATGCCTATATTTCCCATCCAAAATTGTGAGGATGAGTCTAGAGTCAAATTCAAGAATCTGGATTTTTAACAAGTACCCCTTGAGGCTCTGGTCCTGGTGGATCACGGACTTGGCTTTGAGAAACACTGGACTAGATGCGCTTGAGGTTTGGTGGCCGGAAGATCCGTGGCCACCCAGAGAAGGATTTGACATTCCCTTTGTGCAAGGCATCACATGAAGTGTTTCTCACAGGTTATTTCATCTGTCACAATGTACAGGTTCCTTCATTAGCATGTTAAACAGATGTTAATGTTTGTTTATTTTTACATTGATGGGAGAGTCATGATTGCATCTTGTTAAAATGATCCTTTAATAACAATCTAACAGGTCTCAGACACCTTAAGGTATTTTGGGGACCTCAAGAAGAGTGGAATTTGCCCAAATTTTTAAGTAGTACAGATGAAATCTGGGAGAGGAAGCTTGTTGGGCATGGCTTCAGTGCCTTGTGATAACATATACCAGACTTTTAAAAGTCCAAACTGAGGTTCCTTACGGAAACTTCCAGCAAAGCAAACTCAAGAAGGCCTATGAGGTGAATTAGCAAGTGTGCCACACCTGTGTAAATGATCAGACCTCCCACCCCATCGGACAGGACCACCCTCACTTCATGCAAAAAATACCTTTCATTGAAATTATGAGGCTTTGGGGGAAATTTGTGCATCAGTGGAAAATTGGGTTTGCCTCCATGTACGCATTCATGTCAATACTCCTGACCTACAGTCTTCTAGAATCTTCTTTGGATTCCCTTGCAAACTGGTTATAAGATCTTACTGGTTCCTAGATTAATGGGTTAAGCAAAAGCTTGAACACGTGTTCATTTTATATCTGCATGAAAGAGTTTTATTTCCTCTGTTTTGGTCTTAAGCAAATCTCCCTGGTCATTGGTATTATAATCTGTGGGCTCCAGTCTGAAATTTTATTTACTTGTTATTTTAAATTTATTTTACTATTTTGTTTGGCTGTGCCAGGTTTTAGTTGTGGCACTCGGGATCTTCAATCTTCATTGCGGCATGTAGGACCTTTAGCTGCAGCACGTGGGGTCTAGTTCCCTGACCAGAGATCGAACCTGGGCCCCCTGCACTGGAAGTGAAGATCTTAGCCACTGGACCACCAGAGAAGTCCCCAATCAGAAATTTTAAAAATCACACAGGAAATAACTAACCTGCATTGCATGTAATAAAAGTAAGCATTATTTTATGAAACTTCTATTTGCATTATATTTGTATATTTGTTCTAGGTGGATTTCAATTTTTTTCTTTTTTTTGGATGATCACTGTTTGGAGGTAAATACTTGGGCCTTAATGTGTTTGTTTTATAATATTTTATTTTCACTCAGTAAAGAGTGACTGGAGTATTTTTAAGTCAGGTAGATGTGAATGGAAAGTGCGAGAACCTCACAGTTTACAGTTAATCGCTCTCTGATTCTCTTTTCCTCCCCTCCCAAATCGAGGTACAGAGCAAATCTGAGTGCAATACTCAGCTTGCCTGCTCTGATAAACCCAACACCCAAGAGACACTTAATATTACATGCAAACTGTTTTCAAACACCGGTGGGTCCAAGCCCTAAGATCCCCACTCAGCTGCTGATGGAGGAGCAAGAGAATTACCTTCATAGACAAGTGAGAACCACCTTCACAGTTCACCAACACCCATCATCAGCGCTGGCTTGCTGGGTGGGAGACCAGGGGCAAATCCCATCACTTCTCTGGACTGATTTCACCTGGGAAATAGGGAAAGTGGCAAATGAGATACCGTATGTGAAATTCTTCCATAAACTGTGAGTCATCACATAAGAGAAGAGGGCGACAGAGGATGAGACAGTCGGATGACACCACTGACTCAATGGACATGAATTTAAGCAAACTCAGGGAGATGGTGAAGGACAGGATGCCTGGCATGCTGCACTCTTTGGGGGTCACAAAGAGTCCGACACGACTGAATGAACAACAAACATCACATAAGAACAGGAAGTACATTGTCCAGGCCCAGGAGGGGATCCAAAGGGTAGAAAGGGGAGGTGCAAAGGTCCTGACGTTTGAAAAAGGTCCTGGATGATTCTAAAAGCTGCCCACCCTCCACTAGGATGTGCCCACTGATTGGCTCATGATCTGTATGTAGTCTCCAAGTGTGCACACGGGCATTAGTGCTGGGAGAGGCGAAGGTGGCAGTGATCCCCCCAAAGATTAAGGATTCTGTTCCGAAGCAGGGCTTCTCAACCTCAGCATCGCTGACCTTTTGCACCAGATAATTCTTTGTCGTGGGGGCTGTCCTGTGGAATGAAGGATGTTCAGCAGCATCCCTGGCCTCTGCCTGCAAGATGCCACTGCGTGCTGTCATGCCCGACTTTTTGCGACCCCATGGACTGTAGCCCACCAGGCTCCTCCGTCCATGGAATTTGCAAGCGAGAATACTGGAGCGGTTTGCCATTTCCTCCTCCAGGGGATCTTCCCGACACAGGGATCAAATCCAAATCTCTTGAGTCTCCTGCATTGGTAGGCAGGTTCTTTACCACCAACGCCACCTGGGAGATGCCAGTCGCATCCCTCAAATCCTGACAACCCAAGTTTGCTGAATGTCCCCTGAGGACCACTGCTCCAAAGCAATTTAGAGGCAGAGGGCACAGAAAGGGAGATTCCAGCTAATGGGACACCCAGCCCCAAATCTCTTAACCCCTGTAGATCACAATCATGGCAGTTTTCACGCTTCCTGTATTAAGCCTGACTTGTCCTCACGTCTCTGGACATCGGGTCACACCATCTTCCATGCCCTCCCACCCCACATCACCTCGGGGCTTCCTCTCCCACCACCTCCCTTTTTAAAAAAATATTTCTGCGTGTGTCTGGCGGGGCCAGGTCTTGGTCGCAGTGTGCGGGCTCTCTGGTCATCATCCCAGCACTGGTGATCTTCTCCTTGCCGAGTGTGGACTCTCAGTTGAGGTGTGGGGGCTCTAGTTTCGTGGGTATGCATGCTCAGTCATGCACGACTCTTTCGTGACCCCCACGGACTGCAGCCCACCACGCTCTTCTGCCCATGGGATTTCCCAGGCAAGAATACTGGA
Source organism: Cervus canadensis (assembly GCF_019320065.1). NCBI lineage: Eukaryota > Metazoa > Chordata > Mammalia > Artiodactyla > Cervidae > Cervus > Cervus canadensis. The sequence goes on from NC_057417.1 coordinate 37,506,517, forward strand.
GTGGGTTGCCATTTCCTTCTGCAGGGGATCATCCTGACCCAGGAATGGAGCCTGAGACTCCTGCATCGGCAGGCAGATTCTTTCACCACCTAGTTCCCTGACCAGGGATCAAACCTGGGCCTCCTGCATTGGAAGCAGAGTCTTAGCCTCTGGATTACCAGGGAAATTCTGTCTCCTTTTTTTTTTTTTTTTTTAATTTGGCTGCAGGGACCTGAGGGACTGGTTCTGGGAACTCAGTTGTGGCCTGCAGGATCTAGTTCCCTGACCAGAGATTGAACCCAGGCCCCCTGCACTGGGAGCAGAGTCTTAGCCATTCGGCCACCAGGGAAGTCCCCCCACTGTCTCCTCAACTGCCTTTCTGCCCAGCATCTGGATTCTCCCTACGAAGTACTGACTTCCTAAAGCTCAGCTCGAATCATTTCCTTCTCCAACGACAGTGGAGTCCATCTCCGTTATAAACACTCCACAATCTAGCCTCCAGCTTCCCCAAGTCCTTCTAGGAGCTTTTGGTAGAGGAACAAGGTAAACTTGCCTGAACTGAACTAAGTCTTAAAAATGGTTTTGGCCTGGAAAAGCATTACAGTCAGAATGATAAAAAAATATACCCTTTCTTTGGAACTGAAGTTTACACGTGATTGATTATCTGTTACTGGAGTTCAGCATCCTCCAAACGCAAGGGGTAATGGAAGCTAAAGTGTGTGTGTGTGTGTGTATGTGTGTGTGCGTGTGTGTGCTCAGTCATGTCAGGCTCTTTTGGACCCCTGTGGTGGTTAAAGCAAGGGCTTCAAACTGGTCAAACTCATTAGGTCCTGAAATCAGTTTAATGGGTTAGCAATAGTCTTTTTTTTTTTTTAATGGAAAGGAGAATACACTAGAACAAGATAGGATAGAATTTGAACCCAGGTAGAGTAGATCTGGCTGCGTCATGTGAGGTTGAGGTAAGAATCTCCCTTTAAACTTCTCTCTCAGTAATAGGCATCTACAGGCATGTCAGATATATTTCTCACTGTAGGTTGAGTCTAAAAAGTTTGAAAGCACCAACAGGCAATATATATATTCAGCAGTGGAAGCAGGTGTAACAACAGCAAAAAGTGCAAGGTCACTGGACCTCCGGAGCTGCAAAGTCGGGATGGGGCTGGGGTGGATGCCAGGGCGGGGGCAGTGCTGGGTGGGGCGGACACGATCAAGGAAAGGCAAGCCCATGTGGGGCTCCCTGTCTTGGGGTGTCGGGGCTCAGTCCCGGGGGGTCGGGTGGGTTGCGGGGGAGGAGGAGAAAGGAGGATGCGAATCGCAGGTGAAGGACAAGGAGGCGGCCTGATCGAGGGACGTAGAGTTCGAGGACACCCCACTCCCCAGCATCAGCAGCCCTGGGGACCCCCGGGAGAGCTCGGCTTGGGGCGCAACCACGCCGAGGGACCCGAGACCCTCCCCGATCCGCTGGGGCCCGTCCTCACCGGGCACCGGCCGGGCGGCGACAACAGCGGGGCCCTCCCTCTCCGGAGACCGAGCCGCGCGGCGGGTCCTCTGGCCTCGGGCCGTTGCAGCCACAGGCGTCGACCTCGCGGCCCAGGCGCCTCCGGCCACCGCAACCCGGGTGTCCACCCCCGCGCCCCCACCTGCCCTCTCGGGAGCGAGCCCCGTGTCGCGCGCGCCGCCCCGCTGGCCGTAGGGAGCGAGCGCCGCCCCGCCGGTGAGCCAGCCTCTAGTAGCGCACTCGCGGGTTCCTCCCGAGCATGCGCAGCAGGGCCGCAGGGGCTCCATTCTTCGGACAAACTCCGCTTCTCCGGGTCTTCAGTGCGCGGCGGCTGGCGGCCTGGCCAATCGGCGCGGGGAGGCGGGGCCAGGGTTCGCGAAAGAGGCGGGGCAAGCCCAGGATTGGGCGGCGGCGTCCGCTGACCGAGAGTCACTCAGACCTGAGACTTGGACTGGAGGTCCGGTGCGGTGACGCTCAGAGAGAGCTGGGGGGACTTGAGACTTCCGAACCGCCCCAGGATTTGATTCTGCGCTAATTGAGCGGAAGCGATCATTGAAGTGCGTTCTTAGGCCCGTCACTTTCCTTAGGCTGCGGAAGGAGATTTCTTCTGCACGTCACTGAGAGGTAAAATGACCTACCTCAAAGTTGGGCCAATTTGGTTCAAACTAAATGATTATAATAACAGGTTATAACTGAGTAAAACAAGAACCCATGACCGATAGTGATGTAAACGGAGAGATGAGAAGTCTCTTACAGTAGGATGTCGACTAATAAATGAAGAAGGAATGAAACAGAAAATCACCATTTGGCGACCATCGTTAAGTAATAGGATGGACTTCCCCGGTGGCTCAGACGATAAAGCGTCTGCCTACACTGCGGGAGACCCGGGTTCAATCCCTGGGTTGGGAAGATCTCCTGGATAAGGAAATGGCAACCCACTCCAGTATTCCTGCCTGGAGAATCCCATGGACGGAGGAACCTGGTAGGCTACAGTCCATGGGGTCGCAAAGACGTCGGACACGACTGAGCAACTTCACGACGACGACATTAAGTAATAACTGATTTGGACAAAAATAAATGGCCTCTAAGACCGGAGGGTGAAAGTTTAACAAGGAACTAGTATTTGCATATTCCCAAATTACATATTTCTCCACAAGATACTAATTAATTGCAAGAGGGAAAATATTTATTTTACAGTAGAGAAACGGTCCTCAAAGTCTCTGGGGTTTCTGGAAGTCCTCATGGGATATTCCAAAGGTTATATGCCGTGTAACAGGTTGAATGCTGAAGCACATATGAGATCGTGTAGTGCTCCATTTACCTACATTAAAGAGATTTACGCCCCCTCCCGCAAAAAAAGTAAAACGCCATTTTTATAAAATTTGTTTTGGAAAATACAATGATTTTCATAAAAATGTTATGCTAACACATAAAGGTTTTATTGTATCTTTTTTGGTAATAGATTTATTGGATATAATTCACTTAGCATACAATTCACCCAATTAACATGTACAATTGAAACGGTTTTAGTATATTCACAGAGATGCGGATGTTACCACAATCAGTTTTAGAACAATTTCATCACTCCAAAAGAAACACACCTCAGTCCCCCATCCTCCCAACCTAAGCAACTATTAATCTACTTTCTGTCTCTATAGATAGGCATATTCTGGACATTTCACTTAAATGGGATCATACAACCTTTGGTCTTTAGTGTCTGGCTTCTTTCACTTAGCATAGTGTTTTCAAAGTCCATCCATGTTGTAGCATGCCAGCAGTACTTCATTCTTTTTATCATCAAATAATATTGCACTGTATAGACATACCTCAATTTGTTTACCCATTCATCTGTTGAATAACTTTGGGTTGTTTCCACTTTTGGGCTACTATGAATAGTGCTGCTGTGAACATTCATGTGCAAATTTGTGTGGACAGATGTTTTCAATTATTTTTCCACCTAGGAGTAGACTTGCTGGGTCAATGTTTCAGGAATTGAGAAGGAATTGCTAAATTGTTTTAGCATTTCAGGAATTGCTAAATTGTTTTCCCCAGGGTCTGCTCCATTTTACATTCCTACCAGCAATGTGTGAGGATTCCAATTTCTGCACATCCTGGTCAACACGTGTTAATATCTGTCTTTCTGATTAGCATGGCATGTCATTGTGAAGTGAAGTGGCACTTCATTGTGGTTTTGATTTGCATTTCCCTGATGGCTGATGATGTTGATCCTCTTCTCAAGTACTTATTTGTGATTTGCATATTTTCTTTGGAGAATGTCTATTTAGAGCCTTTACCCATTTCAAAGTTGAGTTGTCATTTTATTATTAAGCCCAAAAATTCTTTATATATCCTAGATATATGTCCATTGTCAGAGATATGATTTGCAAAAAGTTTCCCCCATTCTGTGGATTGTCTTTTCATTTTATTGCCCCCAGTTAAAACAGGGTCCTCTGAAGCACAGAAGCTCTTAATTTTGATGATGTCCAGTTTATCTCTCTTTTTTTTTTTTCTTTTCTGATTGTGCTTTTGATGTCAGATCTAAGAAATCATTGCCTAGTCCAAGTTCACAAAGATTTACCCCTACATATTCTAAAAAGTTTGGTAGTTTACTTCTTAACATTTGAGACTTAAACCCATTTTGAGTTATCCTTTGTGTATGGGCAAAGTACGGGGCTTCCTAGGTGGCTCAGTGGTGAAGAATCCGCCTGCCAATGCAGGAGACTCAGGTTCGATGCCGGGGTCGGGAAGATTCCCTGGAGAAGGAAATGGCAACCCACTCCAGTATTCTTGCCTGGAAAATCCCACGGACAGAGGGGCCTGGCAGACTATAGTCCATGGGTTTGCAAAGAGTTGCACATGACTTAATGACTAAGTATGCACAGGCAAAGTAGGGCTGTGATTTCTTTTTTTTTTTTTTTTTTGCATATGAACATCCTAGTTGTTGCATATGAACATCCATTTGTTGAAAAGAGTGTTCTTTTCTCCCTGTAATTCTTTTGACTCCGCTGTTGAAAAACAATTAACTGTAAATATGAGGATTTATTTCTGGACTCTCAATTCTATTCATGGTCTGTGTCTATCTTGTGCCAGCACCACCACCCTGACACAATTACTGTTGCTTTGTGGTAAATTTTGAAATCAGAGAGTGAATTCTCCAACTTCATTCCTTCTCAGGATGGCTTTTGACCCCTTAAGTTTACAGTTGTCATCTTTCTTGTCAGTCTTTTCGAAAATAGATCTCTATTTTAAACTTTACATCATTGCAAACACACTCCATGGCAATTATTTTCAAGTATTCTTGCTTTTTCCACCTACCTGTATATTATAACGCTCCCCAATATTATAAGCCTATTTACATATGATTGGCTACCTGATTTAGTTATTTTCCTATTGGACACTCATTTCTAAATTTTGCTATTGCTGCTGTGACTGCTTCATTCCTAAGTTTCGGGGTACCTCGGTGAAAAGTATATGGGAATGCTTTGTACACTTCTTGCAATTTTTCTGCATGAAATCATGTCAAAATAAAACGTCAAACGAAAAAAAAAATCTAAAAAAAAAAAAATAGAAAAGAAAAATCTATCCCTTTGGCATTTAGTGAGAGGAAAGCATCTTTTTCAGAACTGATCCAGCCCCTGCCCAGCTATCCGATGCTCGTCCATGAGTCCGGCCATCGCCCATAGGTCCAGCCCCCACTCACAGCGCACAGTCACTGCCCGCTTATTCTCTGACCGCCCTGTGCAGAGGGGACCGGGATTGCTCTGGTGCGGGGAGCTGTGGGGCCTGGGAATGCTCTCCTGGACACTTTGCGGGTGGCGATCCGAGTGGTCCAGCATCCTAAGAGCCGGCCCAGCCTCTCACCCGCCCCAGGTGCAACGACGCCCCCACTCCCCTCCCGCACCGCGCCTGCGCCCTCTGCCCGCCGCGACACTTCCCAGCCCTCCGCCCGCCCCACCCGGCTCCGCCTTCGTCCGGCCGGAGCCCCCAGACTTCTGGCCGCGCGTCCTCACGTGGACAGAAAGAAGACACTGTTCCTCTAGAAAATGCAGCTCCCCTGACGCCCCTCCCCTCCCCTTCCCTCCGCGCCTCGCCGCGTCCCCGCGCTCCGGGCAGGTGCGGGTCCAGGTCGCGCGGGGCCCGCCTGCTCACATTCTCCGCACCTTTGGTCGAATCCCCTCCTTCCTGCGTACTCCCTCCTACGCCTCCCTTTCGGGCCTAAGGTCCGCCTGACCTCCGGCTCGGCGTTCCAGGTCCCCGCATCTCCGCCCGTTGCCGGGGCTTCGCGTCCCGCACCCCTGCCTGTCCGCCCTGAGCGCCTCCGGGGCGGAAATCAACAAAAACCGCCGCCCCCGCGTACTTGAGCCTAAGTTAAGGAGCAGGAGGGTGGGGGGAGAAGTCATAGATCTTAATAAACAGTGGGTCACGTGGTGTCTTGGAAGCGGTACCTGCTGGGGGAAATCAGACATGGAGGAGGAGGGTCTGCGACTTGGGTCGGAGGGTCTGTTGGAGAAGGACTGGGAGCACGGATCTCGGATAGCGGGCCATCTGCCGGATCGCCACTGAGGAATCCTCCCTGGCCCCAGCAGAAGTCACTTTGGAGCCGATGCCCCGGCCGCAAAGGGCCTGGGTGGGCGTCCCAGGTCCGCTGGACCAGACGGCCTCCGGGCGCGCCGGCTCCCGGCCTCCTGGAGCATCAGACACGCGGGGAAGGGGAAGGGGAGGGGGCATCCCTGGACCGGCCCTTCAGGCTAGCGGTGGTAGCCCCCAGGAGAAAACACGCGGGGGATGTGCCGGCAGATGAAGCGGGGAGGGGGGCCCGTTGTCAATATTTTATTTTCAATGGTGTTGCGGGTGTTGGCGAGGATGCCTGAGCGACGGGTGGAAATGTTGGGAGCGGTGACCCTCCCTGGAGCCGCTATCTCACCCCAAGACTTTTGAGAGGATCGTTACCGACCTGGACACAACCGGGATACGTCCAGCGGGACTGGCTGGATGAATGATCCCCACCCCTGTGATGGTACGTTGTGGTACGCAGTAAAATGGACGCTGGAAAGACCTTTGTAATATATTAAGAAAAAAATAGGGAATTCCCTGGCTGTGCAGTTGTTGGAATTCGGTGTCACTGCTGCTGCCCAGGTTTGACTCTCCGGAGGAAATTAAGATCCCGCAAGTCAGAGGGAATGTCCAAGAAAATAAAAGAACTGTATAACCCCAATTTTCTGAATATAAAAATACTTACTACAAACCTATCTCTAGGTGATGGAATTATTGGAAATATTGTAATATTTTTTCTTAATATTTTCTTATTTATTTCATGACCATGAATTACATTATTTTTAGCTTGAAAGAAAGACCAATGCAAGTTATTTTTAAAAAGAAAGTGTACCGTCATCCTATGTATTTTTTTACATTTTATTGCTTATTTATTTATTTATTTATGGCTGTGCTGGGTCTTTGTGACTGTGAGCGTTTTTTCTCTAATTGCAGCCTACAGGGGCTACTTTTCATTGCTTTGCGGGGGCTTCTCCTTTTGGTGGCCTCTCTTGTTGCCGAGCACCGGCTCTAGGGCCCTCCGCCTTCAGTAACTTCAGATCAATGGGGCAACAGTTGTGGTTCTGCAGTTCTAGAGCACAGGCTCAGTAGTTGTGGCCCACAGGCTTAGTTGCTCTGAGGCATGTGGGATCTTCCTGGATCAGGGATCAAACCTGCATTAGCAGGCAGATTCTTTACCACTGAGCTACCAGCTGGGCAGGCCAGTCCTCTCTCCCTCAAACCCAGTTCCCTGAAAGAGACCACCAGCTCTGAGCCCTTTTCAGCCCCCTCCAGCACCTCCCACCCCGCCTCCCTTTCCTCTACCCTGAGGCAGGGGGAGGGAGTTGTGTGTGGGGTGGCCTCCTGACTGTTCTCTCAGCTCCCATTTTGGACGCCCCCACCTCACCTTGCATCCGTTCTCCTCCGGGTGTCTGGTGAGTTTTGTAAAACCACGCTGACAAAACCCACTGCAATGTTGTGAAGTAATTAGCCTCCAACTAATAAAATTAAAGGAAAAAAAAAAAAAACCACGCTGACTAGGTACCCCCTCTGGGAGAATCCTTCCCCACCTCACTCTATGTTCCATGAACCTGGACCTACCTGTGGCCTCTAGGTCCCTGGGCTCTGGGCCACTAGCCTCTGCCCATCCTGCCTGCCTCGTGGCCTTCCTGTCCTTCTCTCTCTGGGCCCAAGTCTCGCCTCTCCCAAGCATGCCGTCCTTACCCTTCAGCTCCCTTCACGGGGCTTCCCCAGGGCCCTGTCATACGCTGAGGAGCTCCCGGCCTTTTCCTCGGCAACCCTTAGCCCCAGTTTTCATAGACTTGTCGCAGGAAGTTCTGTGCTTCCTGTCTAGCTCTGGGAGGCTGGGCTGTGATCTGTTGACCACTGGGTCCTGTGTATCCTGCTCTGTGAAGACATTAAGGTTCTCCAAAGGTGGGACTTCCTGGTGGTCCAGTGGTTAAGACTGCACATCCAATGCAGACGGCCTGGGTTCAGTCCCTGGTCAGGGAACTAGATCCCATGTGCCACAGCTAATGATCCCGCATGGGGCACAGAAGATCCCATGTGCCCCAGCCAAGACCTGCTGCAGCCAAATAAATATACATTAAAATGAATATAAGATGGAAAAAAATATACAATATTGGTCTGGATGTGTTAAAGAAAGAAAGAAGTCAAGGGGGAAGAAAGCAGCAGGAGGGAGAGGTGAATCTAGGTGGTGCTTCCTGCATGCTTGTACAACTTCTATGGGAGTTTGCAATGTTTCAAATTTTAAAAAATAAGAAAACTTCAACACCTCCGGATTCAGCGTGTAGGCTCCCATCCTGCATCGGCAGAGGCTTCCTGCCCCACAGTCCTGACCACTTTTCAGGCAGGGCCACTTGGGCCCCCAGAGGGAGGTACCCTCTTGCTGCTCCTCCACGCAGCCTCCAGGGACCAGTGAGTCAACCAGGCCCCCTCACTGGGGCCCCAAGTGCCACTCCCAGCCTTGCCTGGTAGTTGCAGAAGGGGTCGATGGTGCCACAGCACAGTTCAAGGGAGTGGATGCCCGCTGGGACCCTGTCCAGGCCAGGACTGCCTGGAGACCAGGCTGAGGGGCAGGGGTCAGCTCCTCTCCCCACCGCCTCTTCTCCAGGCCCGCTCCACCATTGAACGGTCCCCCCCAGCCCCCCAGCACCCTCAGAACCAGCCCACCACGGGGATGACTCAGACCTCAGGAAAGGAGAACCGGGTGGGGCATGGGAATCTATTTAAATATAGAATCCAGACAAAAGAACTGTTCAAGTTATGGGTACAGAATGTAAATGTTACAGAGAACCACGCTGTAAAAATAACAGCAGAATGGAGAGTTGGGCAAGGAAGATGCCACTAACTCACTTTTCCCAAGAGGGAGTCAACAGACAACAGATTAAATTTGGAAAATGTTGTTTGAAAACAGAAGTTCTCTAAACTCTGTCTTAAAAAAAAAAATAATCCATTTTGTTTTGCTCAAAGGCAGTTTCCAAATGACGAGGAACACGTGGGCTGAAGTGTCTTGAAGGTGTCAGTCGCTCAGTCGTGACTCTTTGCGACCCCAGGGACTGTCGCCCGCCAGGCTCTGTCCATGGAATTCTCCAGGCAAGAACACTGGAGCGGGTTGCCATTTCCTTCTCCAGGCTGACACCTTTTCTCAGGGAACCCCGACTTCTGGTTGAAGGAGGGCAGCAGCAGGACAGCACCCCAGGGACCTGGAGGTGGGGTGCTCAGGCTCCCAAGAATCGACCTCAGCCCCCACACCACCCAGAGGGAACACAACGGGGCACCGTACACTTCCGTTGGGGTGCCCCCTCAGACTGCAGGCCCACCTCCTCCTCAGCAGAACCTGGGGCTGCCATGAACATTAGGGCCCCTGTGCAGGGGGGCTGTCCTATGCGGCTCCCTGGAGGAGGCGGCCTTTCTGAGGGTCCAGGAGGAAGGAGCAGGCTGAGGCCTCTTGGGGACTGGCTCTGGAGGGAGAGCCAGGGACAGGCAGGATCCGCTTCCCAGGTGTTCTGGGCTGGAGACCAAAGGCGGCAGAAAGAGGAGGCCTCCAAGTCTCCACCTCATCTCTGGGTCAGAGGCTGGTTGTCCAGGCTGAGGAGGCCCAGGGGTGTGAGGTCCTGGGGGACAGAGGCCCCTGCAGAGCCCTCTGGGGTCTGAAAGATGGTCCAGGCCAGGAAGGGCGAGGTAAGTGCTAGAGGGGAGGCCGGGGGTGAGGGGAGAGGAGAAGGGGACGGTGGAGGGAGGGGGGCGGGGTGGTTGGAGCTAGGGTCTCAAAGGATCCAGAATCATGGAATTTTAAAAACCTGTCTACGATGGGACCTAGTGTACAGCTTCTTTTATTCTCCTAAAAAAATTTTTTTTTCTGCTACAAAAGTAAATTATGCTTGATCGGGGCGGTGGGGTGTGGAATTACAGTGCTGAAAGTGAAAACCAGTCAGGGGCTGGGCCCCAGGAGAAGCCCAGTGGAACGTGTAGAAGGCGCAGCCAAGTTCACTGAGCCGGGCAGGACGCACCCTCGGTTGTCAGGGCTACGGGGCCGCCCTGGGCTCGACAGGGCCCGAGGTGGACTCCTCCCCGTCCACTGAGGGGCTGGGGGCAGGAGGCCCTGCCAAGCTTCCGTCTTCTTTTCCATCTGGAAGAGAAGGGGGTGGGTCAGGCTGTTGTCAAAGGAACAGGGGGTGGAGGGGTGGAGGGGCAAACCTGGGGGCCCTGGCTGCCAGGGGAGGGGTGCGGAGCTGTTGGCTGACTTAGAGAAGTAACTGCTGACTCCAGACACGCTTGCAAAAGCCACTGGCCCAGGGACAGAGGTTGTTTCCAGAAAACTTCGGGCCGATTCTGGGCTGAGCGCCAGGAAGCTGCTGCTACCCCTGCTGCCTGGCCAGGGAACGGGGCAGGAGGCGGGAAGCGCTGTGGACAGGTCTGGGGGTAAAGGTGGAGGGGCAGGCCGAGGGGTGCCCATGAGCGCCTGCCCAGGGGTGCCTGGGACCTGCATGTAGCCCCTGTTCCACGCCCCATCTCTGCGTCCAAGGAAGGTGGATTTGTCCTAATTCTCACAAAGGCGCCCTATGGGTTGAGGCCTACGTGGCTCCAGAGCCCAGCCTGATCTGAGAAGTGAGCAGAGGTCTCAGCTGGCGTGGAGGGAGCCCCGGGGATGGCCTGTCCCACCCAGCCCGGCTGGAGAAACGGGCTCTGAGCCAGATGTGCCCCCCTACCCATCCTTTGCAGCAACCAGCTGGTGGCCTCAGGGCAGTGACTTGGCTCCTCTGAGCCCTGCCTCCCCACAGGTGGCCAGGAAGGACCCTCTCCCCCCAGAGATGCAGGTGGACACGAGGAGGCACTTGGAATGGAACAGGCCAGTGGAAGGGCTCAAGGGTGAGCCGGGCCCTCTGCAGAGGGGCTCCGGGCTCTGGGTTCCCTGACTCCCTGAGGATGGCCCTGTCTAGCAGGAGATGGAGCCTGAGGGGTCCCTTAGGTTCCCTGAGAACTCTAGGCTGGTGGCTGGGGATGCCCGCATCTCATGAAAAAGACACATGAATATGTAAATGCCGAAGAGCAGACATGGAGAGAAATAGGCCCAGGAACACAGACACACAAAGACCCATGCAAAGTTACCCTCCTAGGCAAATACACATGTAAAGGGACAGAACCTTAGACACACACATACATGCACGCTGTCATGGAGGCCTACAGACACGCAGAGATTCACACTGAGACGTATTTAGACAGACACACAAATGTCCACGGCACATGCACCCTCCCCAGGCCAGTCAAGCCTGGTGGTCCCCCTGACTTCGGCCCTCAGAAGGCCCTGCTCCTGTCCTGCTTGCTAGGACCAGGCCTCACCTGTGTCTAGCTTGCTGCGTTTCTGCTCAGGCTCCTGGGGGGCAGCCTCGATGGCCCGCTGAGCCTCAGGATGGATCTTCAGGAGGGCTTTGGCAAGGGTGGCAGGGCCAGGCACCCCCAGGGACATGATGCAGTGCACACCTTTGCGCTTGGCCCCTTCAACTTTGGCACTGTCCTTGGATGCCGTCAGCAGGACCAGTTTGGAGAACTTCCTGGGCTTCTTGGGGGCTGCAGGGACGACATCTGTGCCCGGCTCAGGGGGCTCAGGGGAGGGCTCCTGGCCGGCCTTCACACTCTCACCCTCCTGCTCGCTGGGCTCGGGCAGGGGCATTCTGGGACGGGCGGCCGGGCCCCCAGGCCACACTCAGGTCTCAGTAGGATTTGTCCTCCACCTCCCTGCAAGGAACCTGGCAGTCCAGGGGCTCTGTCCTAAGGGAGGAGGCAAAATCCCATCAGCGGAGACGTCCCTGGCAGTCCAGTGGATAAGACTCTGCGCTTCTAATGCAGTAGACATAGGTTCGATCCCTGGTTGGCGAACTAAGATCTCACATGGGAAAAAGAAGTCCCATCAGTGGAGGGGCCCTTGGGCCAGGATTCAGGAGGAATCTGGGCTGGAGGTCAGGGCAGGAGGGGCTGCCCTGTGCCCCCCATGCCCGCCCCCACCTTGGGGAAGGACCTGAATGCAGCTGGAGAACCCGGGCCGGCATGTCTGCTATCTTGGCAGCCTCGGGACCATCACCTCCCCCCGCCAAACGTCACTCCCCATCTGTAAAATGTGCCAGAAACAGGGCTCTCCAGGGACCGCTGGGGTGACCAAGGTGCTGACAGCCATGAGTTACTAGGAGTCCAGGCCCACAGGTGCTGAGCTCGGGGTGGAGTGCTTCCACGGGTGTTTCCCATTTAACCTTCACCCCACGTTATGGAAGTTGATCATTCCCATCGACCCAGGTTACAGATGAGAACACGGAGCACACAGCCATGCAGCAGAGCGGGGTGTCTGGTCGAGGTGGTCCAGGGCCCGCCCCGCACTGCACCTGGGCGACCTGCGCCAGGATAACAGGAGCCGGTCTTCCTGAGCAACGGGCGTCGGGGAAAAGCACTGGGGGATGTGAGCTCAGGTCACTGACCCTCCCAGAAGGCCTGCTGCCCTTCACCCCGACAGTGTCTGTGTCACCACGAGTGGGGGCTGGGCCCCCAGGGCACTCTGCAGACCCCAGAGGGGAGCCAGGCCCTGGGAGGCTGGACTCTGGGTTCCCAAATAGATCCAGTCCCCTTCCCAGGCCAGAGGCCCGGGCCACCCAGGACTAAGGGATGCCAGGGCCCCAGGAGGACAGTGACTTCTGTCTGAGCTGGTGCTGGCGCTGCCCCAGCTGAGTGGGGACAGGGCTGTGGAGGTGTCCAGAGGAGCCGTGGTCACTGAGGGCTCCCTGGCTGCTGGTCTGGAGAAGCAGAAAGGATGGCTGACAGGGGCCGGGCTGGCCTGGAGACCCAGGCTCTGGGGCATCAGTGTGGGGGTGTCTGTTGGGGGTGACTGGGTGGTGGGCAGATGGTGGGGGTCTTTCTCCGTTTAGCCCAGAAACAAGGCTGTCGCCTTGGCAGACGTCTCATGTGCTGTGTTCAGGAAACAGGGGGCAGTGAAGCCCATACTCTTACCTGCCCCTCTGGACCTGCTTCTCTGACCTGGCTTTGAACTGTTTCTTTGAGTTTGCAGTCCACGGATTGCAAAGAGTCGGACATGACTGAGCAACTGAACAGCAAACTCACATGGCTTGAAGGGTCCATGCCCCGCACTTCAAAGTCTTCCAATGACAGGAGCCTGAAGTGCAAGATCAATGTGTGGTTGGGGTAACTTGCCCCCCACAAGTTCCCCTGACAATTAGACATGAGAGCAGAGACCTCTCACTGTGACAGGGAGGACACCTCAGGGGGGGTGTCCTCAGGTCTATGCTGCCTGGTAGCAAGTCCCCTGACCACTGGCACCCCTAGGATTGATGTTTCCTTATCTCTCCCGTGTTTGGTCCAGCTTCTGGATGAGCCAACCCCTGCTCCTCCTATGTGGTCCTTCCCAGCTCTGCCCACCCTGCCCCACAAGGTGGACAACATGGTGGTATCGGGGGCCTGGGGGGACACAGGGTCCAGCAGAAAAGATGCTGCCAGTGCCTCCCCTGGCAGAGTCATTCTGGGCAGGAAAGGGTTATGATGGGAAGCCCCGCCCACAGGCCTCTGATTGGCCCTGGGGCACATCCCTGGCCTAGCCCAAACCTTTGTGGTCCAGGGATGAAACTCCAGGTGGTTGGACCCCTTCCTCATACCACATCCAAAAAATTAACTCTCAGTGACCACAGGCTTAAACATGAGAGCTAGTGATAAAACTCTTAAAAAAAGAGTTGGATTAGGCAAAGAACTAAAAGTACAGATAACCAAAGAAGAAACACGTAAATTAGACATCATCAAAATTTAAAACTTTTGTGAGTCAAAGAGACTCACAATCTAGAGAGTTAAAAGGCAACCCATAGGATAGGAGAACATTTTTTGCAGATCATGTATCTGATAAAGGGCTTTCTGGTGGTTCAGTGGTGAGGAACACACCTGCCAATGCAGGAGACCCGGGTTTGATCCCTGGGTCAGGAAGATCCCCTGGAGAAGGAAACAGCAACCCCCTCCAGTATTCTTGCCTGAGATTTCCCGTAGACAGAGGAGTCTGGCATATAGTCCATGGGGCCACAAAAGAGTCAGACACAACTTAGCGACTAAAACAACAACATATATGATAAAGGACCTGCGTCTGGAATTTATAAAGAACTCTTACAACTCAGTAATAAAAAGACAAATAACTCAATTTAAAAATGGGCAAAGAATCTGAAAAGGCCTTTCTCCAAAGAAACTATAGAAGTGGCACATGAGATGTTCAACATCATTAGTCATGAGGGAAACATGGATCATGAGATACTATTTCACACTATTAGGATGGATCTAATAAAACAAAACAAAAAACAGACAATAAAAAGTGATGGTGAGGTTGAGAAGAAAATAGAGCCTTGATATACTGCTGGTAGTGGTGTATACAGGTGCAGCCAGTTTGGAAAACAATATGGTGATTTCTCAAAAGGTTAAACATAAAGTTACCATATATCCCAGCAATTCCACTCCTAGTTGTTTCTCCAAGAGAAATGGAAACTGATGTCCACATAAAAACTTGTACATAGAATGCTTGCAGCAGCATTATTCACAGACACCAAAAAGTGAAAGAGCCCAAATATCCATCAACAGGTAAATGAATAAACAGAATGTGATGTGTCCACACAATGGAATATTACTTGATAATTTGAAAAATTCATGCCATACACGAATAAGCCTTGGAAAGATTAGCTAAGTGAAAAAAAAAAAAAAGACTGTCATCAAAGATCGCAATTATACATTCCATTTCTATAAAATGACCTGAAGTCTCTAGAAAATTGGTACAGTAGAAAAATCCATAGGGACAGAAGGTAAATTTGTGGTTTTCTAGGGTTAGCAATGGGAGGGATGGGGGCCAGAAGAGTGAATACTAGTATGGGGGTTTCTGGGATTATGAAAATTTTACAAAACTGATGGTGGTGATGGCTGCAGAACTTGGTGAATTTACTAAAAGCCATTGAATTGCACATTGTGAGTGAATTTGCGGTATGTAAACTATCTCAATAAAATTCATATATTAAGAAAAGGGAAATTAAGTCTATGACCAGTGGTTTCCCAACTTAACGATACCTAAGAATCTTCCAGAATTCTTGTTTAAAATGCCCAATCCTGGACTCCTCTAACCCCAGACTTCTTTCTCAGTGCGTCTGGAGAGGGCCCTGAGGATCTACTTTTTTTTTTTTTTTTAACCAGTACTCTATTTGATTCTGATACTTTGTGAAACATGGCTGATGCCATGGGTCCTCAGCTTAGGAAGTTTCTAATCTCTCCTTCATAGTTGAACTGGTCTTCGGCCACTCCATAATCACTGTCACATGTGCTTCTTGGAGGGCTGTGATGGGGCTGCTGGTGAGGTGATGGGTTCACTTAGGCATCAGGTTCATATCCTCACAGGAAGATTTTCAAAGTAGCAATAAGATCCAAAATGGGTCAAGAATTGCTACTTGATAGTGTTCAGGGAACGATTTCCCCAAAGTGGGGATTTCATGTAATGACATCTCTTTCCCCTGATCACCATGGCTTAGAATCAATCACCAAAGGTAGTCTTAGAGTTAGTTTTACTCCTTCTTACCCGCTGTATTTTGCCCCTAGACCTGTCTATGCTGCGCTCAAATGGCCCCCGCTCCCCACCTCTCCCCTCTCGCGTCAGGATCGCCCCTCCTGACCAAGCCGCCTCAGTGCCTCCCCTGTCCCAACATCTCAGACCACCAACCGCCAGCCCTGTGAGCATCGCTAGAGCCACAAGGATGGGACGGGACCGGGGCTGGGTGCAGGGCGGGGGCGTCACTGGGTGGGGCGGACGCGGTCAAGGATAGACAACCCAGAGTGGGGTTCTCTGATTTGGGGTGTGAGGGCTCAATCCTGGGGTCGGGGTGGTTGGGGGCAAGGAGGAACAAGGAGAAAGGAGCTTGAATCGCGGATGAAGGACAAGGAGGTGGCCTGAGCGCCGGGAGGCAGAGGTGGGGAGCACCCCGCCCCCCAGCATCATTAGCCCTTGGGGACCCCCAGGAGAGCCCGGCAGGGACCTGAGACCCTCCCCGATCCGCTGGGGCCCGTCCTCACCGAGCACCGGCCGAGCGGCGACGGCAGAGGGGCCCTCTCTCTCCGGAGGCCGAGCAGCGGCAGGTCCCTCGGCCTCGGTGTCTGGGGGCCCCCGCCTAGGTTCGGGCTGTCACCTCAGGCTGGGGTCAAGGAACGAGCATGCGCAGTAGGGCTTGTGAGGGGCCGGTTCCTTGGGCCAAAGTGGTTTCTCCGGGTCTTCCCCGCGGGGCCGAGCTGGCGGCCTGGCCAATCGGCGCGCGGGGGCGGGGCCATGCGGGTACTGGGCGGGGCTGAGCGTCCTGGGGCCGGCCAGACTACGAACCTTGGGCGGGGCTCTCCCGGGACTGGAGGGTGGGTTTAACTGAGACCATCCGACCTCCCCCATTGTTTGACTTAGGCTCGAGACGGAGGAAGCCTGAGCATTTGTTTAAGGGCCTCGATCGTCCTCGTCTTCTGAGCAAACAGAGAGAACTTTCTTTATGCTCATCAAAGCCACTGATTCCTCTCTGCCCCCAGCATCCCTGAGGGCACTGCATATTTGGCATTGATGCTTCTTGGACCCTCGGTCCAACCCTCGGCATTGGTCTCTTCTTCGCTACTGGTACCCCCAAACGCAAACGGGTCCAGTACTCATCTATCGGTCCGTCTATCGCCCATCGGTCCAGGCCCCACTCACAGCGCACAGTCACTGCCCGCTAATTCTCTGACCGCCCTGTGCGGTGGGGACCGGGATTGCTCTGGTGCGGGGAGCTGTGGGGCCTGGGAGTGCTCTCCTGGACACTTGGCGGGTGGCGATCCGAGTGGTCCAGCATCCTCCGAGCTGAAGCCGGCCCTGCCTCTCACCCGCCCCAGGTGCAACGACGCCCCTGCTCCCCTCCCGCACCGCGCCTGCGCCCTCCGCTCGCCTCAACCCTTCTCAGTCCTCCACTCCCCGCCCCCACCCCGGCCCTTCGCCCGGCTGGAGCCCCCAGTCTTCTAGCTGCGTGTCCTCACGTGGACAGAATGAAGACACTGTTCCTCTAGAAAATGCCACTCTCCTGACACCCCTCCCCTCCGCCTCCCTCCTCTTGGTCTAAGTCTGCTCCTGGGCTCCCTGGGCAGAGCAGGTCCAGGTCCCTTGGGGCCCGCCTGCCCGGGATGTCAGGCATTTCCCACGTTCTCTGCATCTTCTCCATCCTGTGTCCTTCAGCTCACCCACATTCTCCTGTATCCTCCTCCTCAAGTCCAAACATCAGCAGAACCTGTGTCTGCCTCCCAAAGGCTCTCAGCTCCCTCCTCCCCACCTGCAGACTCCTCATCCCCACCTTCGGTTCAGGTTCAGCAGCCGGACTTCCAACACCCTCCAATCCTTTCTCCAGGGGTCACGTCATTTCCTAGGTATTTTCCAGGTTCATTCAAAGGTCTTAGTAAGTTTCTTTTCCATTATCTATTAATAATCCACTGACTACTGGTTGTTTCTAATTTTATTACGTTATAAATATCTTTGTATCCAAATTTGATTATCTCTGATTACCCCCTTTCATAAAATTTCAAAATGAGTCAAAGAAGGCAAATATCTTTAAGGGCTTTTAGAATCTATTGCCAGATTGTCCCTAAGGAAAGCACAAGCTTGGAGTCAGATGCCTGGATTCAAATCCCAGCTCTGGCGTTAGCTAGCTGTGTAACGAGCAACTGCTTCCCCTGTCTGTGTCTCAGTTTTCTCATCTAGTAAATGGGTATAATAATATCACCCACCTCAGGGAGTCATTGTGAGAATTCAGAGTAACATTCTGTGGGCCTTGGGTTCCAACATTTATATTTCTTAGTCTTGCGGTTCGCAGAAATTTTGGTCTCAGACCTCCTTTATAGAGTGATTACACTCTTTAAATTATTGAGCAGCTCAAAGAGCTTTTGTTTTTATAGGTTTCATCTATTGATATTTCCAATATCAAAGTTAATCTGAAAATATAAAATAGCAATGATAAATTCACTATTTCTTCAAACCAAAAATGAGTGAGAAGAATGGCAATGTGCTACATTAAAAAAAACTGGCAGTCCAGTGGTTAAGACTCAGGACTCCCACTGCAGGGGGCATTGGTTCTACCCTTGGTTGGGGAAATAAGACCCCACATGATTTGTGGCATGGCCCAAAAAATAATCTGTTTCATATCACATTTGAGAAAAGACAGCTGGCTTCTCATATCTGTGTCTGCCTTCACTCTTTAAGAATACATTGATTTGATTGAAGTGCATGAAGAAAATTTAGCCTCAGATTTGAAAAAAATTGGAAAAGAAAGTAGTCTTTTTAAAGCCTTTTCAGATAATTATGGCTGTTCTTCTTTGATACTACACCAACACTCAGAATGTGGTGGTTTTTTAAAGGTTAGCTGCAACATGGACTCTCAGATGATATTCGTGTGCTTTTTGTGTTCTATTACATGAAAACCCACTGATCTATCTTGCACTTTGAAAGGATCTTTTACTCACATGTGATTTTGTAAATCACATGTTGGTCTTTCCAAACATATTTGTTCACTGACTAGATCTTGCAACCGTTGACACATCTTATTATACAATATGAAAAAAAAATGTATAACATTCATGAATATTGCAACCCTGTCAATATTAGGAAGTTGTGAAGCTAAAGGTGGCAGATACAGTCTCCAAAATTGTACTTTTTGCCAAAAGCCTTAGAATTTTATTATTGGCAACAAATTCTGTCAGTTTGGTGTCACTGTCTTGATTCACACTAAGAACCATCACTGCTTTCGCAACATTGGTGCAAACTCACCACAGTGAAAAAGGTCACAATTGCCTCAGTATTATTAATACTATGAAATATTCATGGGCCTCCTGAAAGGGCTTTGGGAACCCCTAGAGGCCACCAGAATACACTTTGAGACCTGCTGCACTATTCATTTTCTTTCTTTCTTTTTTTTTTATGAGTTAAGTTTTATTTAGGGCAATATAAGGACCGCAGTCTGGGAGACAGCACCTCAGACGGCTCTGAGAAACTGCTCCAAAGACGTTGGGTGAAGAACAGTATATATGTGATTTTGGTAAAGGGGAATAGATGCAGTCAAGCACGTTTATTTTTTTTAGAAAGTTTCTGCTGGTCTTGTGAAGCTTCTGCTAGTCACGAGAAACAGTTGTCACCACGAAGGATTCTAGTGTTTTTCTAGATATGAGGAGGTACTAGAATTGGGCTCATAAAATCAGCTCCTGAGAACATCTCTCTGAAGACCTGTCCTTGTCCTACCAGCTTTCTGGAGCACCGAGTGCCTCGTTTCTGCTCTCCACCCTGGACTTCAGGGGATGCTGGAGGGCAGCCGCTGCAGCAGCGCATGATTTAATCCTTGTAGAGGCAGATGGCGAGCACCCATGGCAAGTGCCAATATGTGGTTGACAGTGATTTAGTTGCTAAGTCATGTTCGACTCTTGTGACCCCATGGACAATAGCCCACCAGGCTCCTCTGTCCGTGGGATTTCCCAGCAAGAATACTGGAGTGGGTTGCCATTTCCTCCTCCATCATTTTTCTATGAACTGGTTCATCTTTTGCTTACTGATTTAAGAAACCTTACTGAATTCAGTTAACCCTAGCATTCCACATTTGATGGAAACATTATCATTTGCATCTGGTGGGGGAGGTGGTTAGGAAACTTGGTGTATGCATCTACACATCTGAATATTTATTTATTTATTGGCCACGCCTGCCCACTTGTGAGATCTTGGTCCCCAACCAGGAATCAAACCAGGGCCCTAGAAAGTGCAAGCAGAGTCCTAACCACTGCACCACCAGGGAATTCCATATTCAGCTAAATCTAGTGGTCTTTTCCGATTTGAGTTTCTTGTTTTTTAAAAAAATCATCCTGGCCTTCCCCAGTGGTACAGCGGATAAGAACCACCTGCCAAGGCAGGGGACATGGGTTTGATCCCTGGTGCAGGAAAATTCCACATGCCCTGTGCAACTAAAGCCCGTGTACCACAATTACTGAAGCCAAGCACCCTAGCGCCTACATGCTGCAACTACTGAAGCCCACGTGCCTAGAACCTGTGCTCCACAACAAGAGAAGCTACCACAGTGAGAAGCCCTGGCACCGTAATGAAGAGTAGCCCTCTCTCATCGCAACTAGAGAAAGCCCAGCCACAACAGTGAAGACCCAGCACAACCAAAAATAGATCAATAAATAAAATTTTGAAAATTAAATAAAATAATCCTAAGCAAGTTCTTCCCATATTAGTATTAGTGTGTAAGTATCACAAATGGAGTGGCTGAAGCAATAGAAAATTCTCATCTGATAGATCTGGAAGCCAGAAATTTGAGGTCAAGGTGTGGACAGGATGGCCTCCTTCTGAGGGTTGAGTTGCTCAGTCGCTCGGTTGTGTCCGACTTTTTGCGACCCCATGAACTGCAGCACACCAAGTTCCCCCTGTCCTTCACTGTCTCCCAGCGTTTGCTCAAACTCGTGTCCTTTGAGTAGGTGATGCCATCTAACCATCTCAGGGCTGGGAGGGAGAGTCTGTTCCAGGCCTCCCTCCTTGGCTTCTAGTTGCATCACCCCGCTCTCTGCCTTCACCTTCATAGAGTGTCCTCCTGTGTGCATTTCTGTGTCCACATTTCCCCTTTTCATAAGGACACCTGTCATTTGAATTGGGTCCACCCTAGCAACTTCATCTTAACATGATCATCTTAAGGACTTAATGGCAAAGTCCTTATTTCTAAACAAGGTCACATTCACAAGCACCGGGGATTAGGACTTGAACTTCTCCGTGTGGGGAGTGGGGACACAATTCAATTCATAGCATTTGCTTTGACTTGTTTCTAACGGTTTGATAATTTCTCCCTTTCCGCTCGATTCTCTCATGTTTGGAAATGTTTTTTTTTTAATATATTGCCAAATTGTTTCAAAACACTGATAATGCTTAGAGACCTGTCTATAATTTTAACTGATTGAAAATCGAATTTCTCATTGCCCCTATCAAATAGTTTTTTCGGCATGTGGGATCTTAATTCCCTGACCAGAGATCAAGTCCATGCTCCTTGCAGCTGGGAATCTTAACCACTGGACCACCAGGGAATTCCCCTGGGATTTATTTATTCAACAAATACGTCTCTAATAATGACTAATGTATATTTCCAAAGGGAAAATTTTATTCTGTGTCAACTGTACTTCAAGGACATTGCTTTTATAAAAAGTAAGTATTGTGAAAGGAAGAAAGAAGGGAGGGAGGAAAGAAATAAAGAGAGGAAGGAGACGGAAGAGGGGCCTGCAATTAGCATTGAGCTTTATGTCGGAGGAGTTTGGAGTAAAGGATATCGCCTGTATTCTTCAGATAGCCAGCCATCTAGCCGGGTGGTCAGTGAGAGATCCTTCCTGGCCGAATCACCACCCTCCCCCAACCCCTGCAGAAGACAAGTTAGAGCTGGGGCCCAGGCCTCAGAGGATTTGGATGGGCCTCCGAGGTCGGCTGGCTCAGACGGCGTCCCCACGCGTCCCTTCCCTGTCACCAGGAGCATCAGCTGCAGCGTGTCCACGGGGTGGGGGAAACGGGGGTCTGCTCTCCATGTTGACCCGGGACAAGCAGAGGTCGTGTGCACAGAAAGGCGGTTTGGTTTCTCCGGTCTTCCGTTCCCCCGACCCCGTTACTGAATAACTAGAAGACTTCCTGTTTATCCTCTGACATAGTTGTTTCACTCTTTGGCCTATCCTGAGGCAACCCGGATTTAGCCTCAGGCTTTTTGAGTTATTTATAACAGAGAAACAAATATGACATGACTTTGATGTCCATCCACTGACATGTGGATAGATAAATGCTGGCTATCCCTCAATGCAGCATTACTCAGCCACGTGCCGTGTCTGTGCTAAGTCGCTTCAGCCGTGTCCGACTCTTTGTGACCCTATGGATTTGTTGCCTGCCGGGCTCCTCTGTCTATGGTATTCTCCAGGCAACAACACTGGAGTGGGTTGCCATTTCCCTCTCCAGGGGATCTTCCCGACCCAGGGATGGAACTCGGGTCTCCTGCATTTTGTGCAGATTCTTTACTGTCTGAGCCCCCATAATAAGGGACCAAATACAGATACCTATATACCGTAGAGGAACCTGGGAGACCTCACTGCTGGGTGAAAGAAGCCAGACAGTAGATGACAAATACTGTGTGTTCCATTTATGTGAAACACAGAGAAAAGGCAAATCCATAGAGACAGAAAGTAGACTAGTAATGGCTAGGGGCTGAGAGATTTGGGGGGAAATGAGGAGTGACCGCTGAAAGGGGACTGCCTTTCTTTGGGGGTTATGATGGCATTCTGTAATTAGATAATGGTGATGGTCGTAAATATACTATTAATAAAAGCCACAAAGCTGTACACTCTAAAACAGTGAATATTGGGAATTCCCTGTTGCTCTAGTGCTTAGGATTCAGGGCTTTCACAGCCCTGCAAGGGTGTGGTAGTGGGAGGGGAATTCCATCCCTGGTGGGGGAACTGAGGTCCTGTGTGGCCAAAATCTTTTTTAGTTGTTTAAATTAAAAATGGTGAATATTATGGCATGTGAACTAAATCTCAGTTGAAAAAAAAAAGAAAAAAAACAGAGAATTCCCTGTGGTGTTTAGGAGTTCATGATTCCATTGCAGGGGGCACAGGTTTGATTGATCTCTGTTCAGGGAACTAGGATCCCATATGCTGCCACATAGCATGGCAGTTAAAAAGAAAAAGAAAAAATAATAAATGTGGGAGTTTGGGATGAGCAGATGCAAATTATTACATATAAGTTGGATAAACAACAAGGTCCTCCTGTATAGCACAGGGAACTATATTCAATATCCTGTAATAAATCATAACAGGAAAGAATATGAAAGAGTATATATATATGTGTGTGTGTAACTGAATCACTTTCCTGTACAGCAGCAGAAATTAACACAGCATTGCAAATCAACTCTACGTCAGTAAAATAAATCAAAGCATAGTTGTCATAAAAATCTCAGTTGTTGCCCACAGAAAGTCAGAAAACTGGCAGATGTGATCAATCCCACATCTGGTGTGAGACCTGTTGGTGTGTGACTGTGAGTGCAGGAGAGGTAAAGCAGGGTGCTTTTCCCTTGTCAGGGCTTCAGAGCACAGAGGCCCCAAAGGGGCCAGGCCAGGCAGCCCTGGAGAAGGGCCAGGAGCCTGTTTGGGGTGGGGAGAGTTCAGGGCTGCTTGGGTTAGAGCTGGGCCTCCAAGGGCTCTGAATCCTGGGATTCAGAGACCAGTTCTGTAACAGAGTCAGGCACATTCAATACGTGTGTGTTCAACAAATTTATTTTTATGCCCACAAGTTGATTTTGTTCAAACCCCAAAGATAAAATGTTGCTTCAAAGGATTCCTGACCCCAGGAAGGTGGATCCTCCAGTCTGCAGGGGGCTGGGAGAAGATTCCTTTCAATACATTTTAGGGTTCTTGTTCATTTTTACCTGCAAGAGAAGCGGGTGGGGTCAGGCAGGGCCCAGAACTGACCATGGGAGGAGGACAAAGGTGGCCAGTTGGGTGGGGCCACTAGACCTCCAGGCCAATGGAGGGAGCCCCACCACCTTCTCCCCACTGCACCTGTGCCTCCCCCAAACCACGCCCAGGCTTCCCTCTTACTCACACACTCCCCGATCCCTACCTGTGGTCAACCTAGGACCTCTTAGGGCATGATGTTTCAGTGCTCCTCTTCCAGGCGTAAAGGGCCATCCCAGCGACCACTACTAGTGCAGCGGGCCACACTGCAGACCCTATGGCCATAAAACCCACAGACACAGAACCCTTTGCCTATAAGGGGGGAATGAGGTCAGGTGACGTGAGTGACCCCAGGGTGACCCCACAGGATGGAGACAGTGAGGGGATTGTGGGGCTCGGGGTCCCAGACTGACGGGAGGAGGTGCAGGAACCAGAAAAAAGACAGGGACACTCAACAAGATGGCCCCATCCCTGCCCCTCCACCCCAGATGAGCAGGAAGAACAAACCCTTAGGCGGATGTTAGCCTTGCCCCTCCCTCTGCAGTAATTTCAGGGCAACGACTTGGCCCTCATGGAGACGGCACCCTCTGCCTCCTGGCCTGGTGGGAGGAAACAAGTGCCCACCAGGGGTGGGGGGCATCTGGGCCAGGACTGCCTGGGGGAGCCCTCCCGGGTGAGCCAGGTATGGGCTCTAGGGTCTGGGGTGAGGGGGGCACTCTGGCTGCTAAAGCATGACTCCAGCCAGACCCGGGCTCCCAGCAGGGGGTGGAGGCCGAGGGGTCCCCGGAACCTCCTGGTCTGTAGCTGGGGATGTGCTGGGAAGCACAGTCCCTCCACCTCCTCCAAGGGAAGCAGTCCCTCCACCCTCACCCCTAGGTCCCTGGAGACTTCATCTGTTCTGGAAACAATCAGGGTCCTGCTCTTGGGCCAGGAGCTGTTGGCTGGGCCTGGTCAGGTCCGGCTGGTTTCGAGGGGGGCACTTGTCTCTCACCATGAAGAAGATTATCCCGCTTTTCACGCCAGTCATCTTCTCAAGGTATCAGAGTTCACCCCTGTGGGGGGACACCTGTAATCTTCCTTCCCCCACACTCCGACTCCCCCAAGGTCCCCCTGCAGAGACTGAGGCCCCTCCCCAACCCTTCTGGAGGGGTCGCCCAGACAAGAGACGACTGCCACTTGCCTGGAGCTGACCTGGGGCGGGGCGGGGGGGGGGGGGTGGTCTGCTGGAAGGTGACAGTGGGGTGCAGGCTGGGCCACCCCAGGGATTGCTGGGTGTGGAGAAAGGAGCATCAAGTCCCCCTCCTTCCCCTCCCCCCCACTTCCTGCCCAACTGCCCCCACCCCGAGCCTGTTCAAAGGCACCCCCACATGTTGGTGCAGCAGCAATCCCACTCTGGTCCCCCGTCTGGCACCCCCTCACCTTTTGAAGGAAGCCGAGCTCTCTCCTCTCCGACTCTCAGCTCTAACTCGGCCAGACCCGCAAATGGACTTGGGAGTGCTATTTGCTTTCTCCTCCCTCCTGTGCACCGCACCACACTACCAGGGCTTCTTAGAGCAGCACTAGCTTCCCGGAAACCATGTTTCTGAGATCACGCATGCGTAGTTGCTCAGTCGTGTCCGACTCTCTGCGACCCCTATGGGCCGTAGTCCGCCAGGCTCCTCTGTCCATGGGATTCTCCAAGCAAGAATACTGGAGTGGGTTGCCGTGCCCTGCTCCAGAGGATTTTCTCAACCCAGAGATCAAACCTGCGTCTCTTACATCTCCTGTATTGGCAGGCGGGTTCTTTACCACTACCGCCACTGGGAAGCAATGGTTTGTTCCATTGTTCTCTTTCTCCTGCTAAGCAACAAAAGCTTTTAAAGGTACCAGCTGTGAGACAACTCAGGGCTCTATGTGTGCAGATGAGGGGGAGAGGGAGCGCCCAGCATCTGGGCGAGCTTCCCACATAGCTGGTAAAGGAGCCATGGAGAGGTGGTAAGCCACAGGCTCAGAAAATGGAGCCAAAGACCCCGTAACTTGGAGCCCTTTGGAGAGGAGGCTGAGCTCCTGCGTAAACACAGCTGCAAGTCCAGTCCCTGCCCACTCAGTAGCCTCCAGCTCCTACTGATCAGAGTCCCTGTAGCCAATAGTTTTGGCAGCAGACGTTTACTCTGGGAGGTCCCAGCCGGGAGCCTTCAGTCCTGGGAGACTTCCTGGAGGAGGTGACAATTGGTCTTGGGAGGGCAGTGACTTGGG
This sequence comes from Cervus canadensis, assembly GCF_019320065.1. NCBI lineage: Eukaryota > Metazoa > Chordata > Mammalia > Artiodactyla > Cervidae > Cervus > Cervus canadensis. The sequence continues at coordinate 37,532,297 of NC_057417.1, forward strand.
GAGGGCTGTGTCCTGGGGAGGGCTAGCTAGCAGGAGGAAGCCTGAGGCTTCCTGGGGACAGGTCCTGTAGGGGGAGGCCCCGAGTCTCTGACACATACAAAACACCACTTATCTTACCATTCACCCCCCACCACCCCTGTGTCATCTACTTCCCTATGTTGGCAGAGAATACAGCCTGCCTGATGCATGTGCCTTGACAACCAGGAGAACAGAGTTGCTCTTTTAATGCAAGGTTTTTTCACCATTACTTCTATCTATCCTATAGATGGGCATTTAGGTTTTTCCCATTTTTTTCATATTATGAATTTGTGCCAATACTATGCATGCACGGATGTGTCCTTCTGATCTTCAGCTGGCATCATGCTCTGTGGCCTCTCCAGGGAGTGGCTCCCACCAATGCTCTGAGGGCTCTGCAGTGTGGGGTACCAGCTGAGGGAGTGCCACTTTATATTTTTGTAAAATATGTTTACATCTTTATAAAGAATGTTTGCATTTTTATAAAATATTTATATTTTTATAAAATACATTTATATTTTATAAAATATGCATATTTTTGTTATATGCTTATAATTTTTAAGTGATAGGATTTTGAGTGGTCTTTTATAAGATATAAAATATATAAAATGTTTATATTTTTATGAAATACATTTGTAATTTTTAAGTGATGGGATTGTGATTGGTTGGTCTTTTATTTTCAGTGTTTAGGGTTTTTTTTCCCTCAGTATTTTTTAAGATTAAAAATGTGTCATACTTCATTTGAATTTTCATGAAGGCTCAACTGCTAAGAAATAAAGGTAGTGCTCTAAAAAAGCTCTAGAAACCCCCAAGTTGCAGAGAGCATCCACCCAGAGAAGAAAAGGCTGGGGAGCACAGTGCATCCTGGTCTGTGGCTTACCTGTATGCGTGAGCTTCCCAGGGCTGCCATAACAAATTGCCACAAACGATGTGGCTCAATACAACAGGAATTTGTCTCCCGCAATCTGGAGGCCAGAAGTCCTAACTTGAACCATTGCAGAGTCTCCCACCCTTCCAGAGGCCCTGAGGGAGGCATCTCCCAGCCTCTCCCAGTATCTGATGGCTGCTGGCGTCCCTTGGTTTGTGTTTGCATCCCTCTTATCTCTGCCTTCATCTCCATAAGGCCTTTTCTCCTGTGCATCTGTCTCCTCTCTCAACTCATGGTGATTTCGTTTGGAGATCCTTCACTGGTGACCTCTGCCAAGCCCCTTGCTCTAAACAAAGTCACATTCTGAGATCCCAGATGAACACGAAGTTTGGGGGGGCCACCAGTCAACACACTACACTGTAGGATACAAATTACATTTCAAAGAAAAAGTAAGAAATCTTTTTGGGGACTTTCCTGGTGGCTCAGGGGTAAAGAATCTGCCTACCATTGCAGGAGACGCAGGTTTGATCCCTGATCTGGGAAGATCCCACAAGCTGTGGAGCAACTGAGCCCAAGCGGCAAAACTGCTGAGCCTGTGCTCTAGAGCCCAGGAGCCACAACAAGAGAAGCCACTGCAATGAGAAGCCAGAGCACCGCAACTAGTGAGTAGCCCCCACTCACTGCAACTAGAAAAAAACCTGAGCAGCAACGAAGACCCAACAAGGCCAAAAATAAATAAATAAATACAATTTTAAAAGAAAAAAAAAATCTTTTAGGAGGTTTCAGGAAGATTGGAGGGGAAGCCCAGAGGCTGGGAGCCTGGAGAGGAGACTGTCTGTAGAGTCCAGAAATGAAAACACTTGTCCCCACGGTAACCCGCATACTAATGATCACAGCAGCACTATTCCCAATAGCCACAATGTGGAAACAACTCAAAAGTCCGTCAGTGAATGCACGGGTAAACAAAATGTGGTATATATACAATCAACGGGATATTATTGTCATAAAAAAAAAGAATGAAATGCTGACACATGCTACAACATAAACCTTAGAAACATTATGTATTAAGCTTAGAAGCTTAGTACAATAAGCTGGGTGTGAAAGGACAGATAGACTCCACCCTGTGAGTGCTGGGGTGGGCACAGTGGGCCTAATATACTTTCCCAGCTTTAAGAATGCAGAAACAGCCTGGATTGGCAACAGAGACATCAATGGTTTAACGAACAGGGGGATCTTAACACATCCGAGCAGGCCTTCCCTGGTGGCTCAGACAGTAAAGAATCTTAATGCAGGAGACCTGGGTTTGATCCCTGGGTTGGGAAGATCCCCTTGAGAAGGAAATGACTACCCACTTCAGGATTCTTTCCAGGAAAAGTCCATGGATGAGGAGCCTGGCAGGCTATACAGTCCATGGAGGTGCTAAGAATTGGACACAAGTGAGCAATTTTCACTTACGTGTCTGAGCAAGGTCCTGGAGCAACCACCTCACCATGTGGGGTTGACAGTGGGCAGGACAAAGTGGCAGCCTTGGCTCCCAGGCACACTCCTTAGTGTCCCTTTCATAAGAACAATCAGTAGCTGGGGCCTGGGGTGAGGTCAGTCATGCTTAAGATGCAAGTGAAGCAGGCGCTGGCCAGAGAGGGCGCGCACAGAGAGCAGAGAATGGCTGTCTTGAGGGCCGATCGAGCAATGAGGAACCTAGAACTGATGCAGGGAGGGGTCCCCTTCTAGGGCCCGACAGTGGGCTCTTGTCTAACACTCAGAAGTGAATTGTCTGAGGAGACACACATGCTGGCAAAGCAAGAGACTTTACTGAGGAGGGGTGTCTGGGCAGAGAGCCGCAGGGGAAGAGAACTCAGGGGTCTCGAGGTTTGCAGTCTCGGGGTTTATGGTGATGGGGTTAGTCCTTCTGACTCAGGGTGCTTCTTGGTGGCGAGCACGTCGCTCAGCCAAGCTGGATTCCAGGAAGAAGGATTCTGGGAGGACACGTGGACTGGTGTCTCCTTTTGATCTTTTGCTAGTTCTTTTGTTTGGAGGTGGCTTGTTAGTTTCATGTTCCTTATTAGGATCTCCTGTTGTAGAATAACTCATGCCAATGGTAACTGTGGTGCCTGGCCAGGATGGACAGTTTCAGTCAGAATAGGCAAATTCATAGAGAGAAAATACAGTAGAGTTTACCAAAGGCTGGGGGGTAGGAAGAAGTTACTGTTTAACGAGTACAGAGTTTTAGTTTGGGGGATGAAAAAGTTCTGGAAATGGATAGTGGTGATGGTCGCACAACACCATGAATGTATTTAATGCCACGGAATTGTACATTCAGAAATTAGTTTAAATGGTAAAATTTACATTCATGTGCACTTTACCACACACAAAAGAGCTACACTGTAGTAACATTCCTGACCTATGAGGTTAGCCAAAACGGAAAAGCACCGCAAGGTAGTCTGTTGGTGAAGCAGCAGGAAACAGGCCCTCTCATATTCTGCCAGTGGGAATGCAAACTGGTACAACACTTACAGAGAGGGATCAGTCCTTACTAACAAAACTATGTTTGTCTTTACCTTTTGCCCTAGCAATCCAACTTCTAGGAATTTACCTTGAAGATATTGTTGTTGTGACCCTATAGCCTGTAGCCCAGTAGGCTCCTCTGCCCATCGGATTTTCCAGGCAAGGATACTGGAGGATTAAAAAAAAAAAATGAACACTGGAGGGATTGCCATTTCTTCCTCCAGGGGATCCTCCAGATCTAGGAATCGAATCCCAGTCTACTGCATTACAGGCAGATTCTTTACCACTGACCCACCTGGGAAGCCTACCTTGAAGATATACACTCCAACAAATATGAAAATATGTATGCACCTGGTTACTCATTGCGGCATGGTTTGTGATCACAAAACACTGGCAACAATTTAGGTGCTCATGTATAAAAGAGTAGGTCTTCCCTGGTGGCTCAGATGGTAAAGAATCTGCCTGTGATGCAGGAGATCTGGGTTCGACCCCTGGGTTGGGAAAATCCCCTGGAGAAGGGAATGGCTATCTATTCCAGTATTTTTGCCTGGAGAATTTCATGGACAGTGGAGCGTGGTGGGCTATAGTCCACGGGGTTGAAAAGAGTTGGACATCACTGAGCAACACACACTTTCACACTTTCACAAACTAGAAATTTCATGAGAAAATTGGTTGACTCCTTCTTAACCAAATGATCAGAATCAGATCAAAGTCAGTGTTGGCAGTAATGGAACTACCGTGCAGAACGTATCTCTTCCTACTGTACACAGAGAACATGTATCACTTCCCTGATCTTCCTGCCAAAAATGTGTAACCTGCATTTTAAAAATATGATGAAACATCAGACATACCCACATTGAGGGACCTTCTACAAAATAAATGGCTTGTACTCTTCAAAGATGGTAATGCCATGAATTACAAAGAATCAGCAACTCTTCTGGATTAAGATGTCTAAGAACACAACATTTATGATTTTGAATTTTCTTTTGCTATTCAGGGTATTATCAGAACAACTGATAACACCTCTATAGAAAGTTTCTAGATTATTTCAATGTTACTTTTTTTTATTTTGAAAACCACACTGTGGATATGTAGGCTTCCCAAGTTGCACAGTGGTAAAGAATCCACCTGCTAATGCAGGAGATGTGGGTTCAATCCCTGGGTTGGAGAGATCCCCCTGGAGTAGGAAACGGCAGTCTGCTCCAGTATTCTTGCCTGGAAAATTCCATGGACAGAGGAGCCTGGTGGACTACGGTCCATGGGGTTGCAAAGAGTCGGACACAGCTGAACAACTGAGCACACAGACTGTGGATATGTAAATGAATTCATAGTTCTCATAATTCATCCTTTTCTCATAGGAATAGGATGTTCTCACAAGCATTAAATGCAGTGATCCACATACAGAACTTAGCACAAAATATTCAGTAAATACAGGTGAAACCATTCACCTCAGATTGGGACTTGAACCCATGTGCCAGGATTTGAACCCAGTCAAAACCCTGCTTGGGACTCAAACCCACAGCTTTCCAACTGAGATGGCACGCCTGGTTTCAGGACCTAATAAAGCTCAGGTTCCTGGTGTCTCATGGCAAAGAGAACTCAGTGAGATCAGGATGGTGGGGCGGGGGTGCGAACGTGCGCCTGTGGCTGATCCCTGTGTGGCAGGGGCTACCACCTTGTTGTGAAGTGATTGTCCTCCAATTAAAATAAATCAACAAACTTAAAAAAAAACCAAACCCTCAGCAAGAGACAGTGATATGTAAGAAGTTAATTTATTTAGAGAGAAACTCAATCCACAGAGTGTGGGCCATCTCAGAGGGTGAGTGCAACCTCAAAAGGTCGTGGTGGCTTTCATGGACTGGGTAATTTCATAGGCTAATGAGTGGGAGGATTCGTCCAACTAATTTGGGGAAGGGGCAGAGATTTCCAGGAATTGGACCACTGCGCAGTTTTTGGTCTTTGATGGTTGGCCTTGGAACTGTCATGGGGCCTTTCAGTGGGTCATCTAGCTCACTGATATATTAAAATGAGTGTATACTGAGGCTCACATTCTAGACAAAGTTGACTTGTGTGCCATCTTGAACCCATTTAATTCTAATCAGTGTTTACCTCGGGGCCTCAGGATATATCATTTTTTTCAAAGATTGTGCCCCACCTCCCCCCTCCTATCTCTTGGGAAAAATATCATTGAGAATTTGGTTACAGGAAAGGGCCTTACTGACGGTGGTGGGTTTTAAGAAACTATCACTCTTCACCCTCACCTGAGAAATATCAGCTTAAGCCCAGAAAGGACAGCCTTTTTCACTTTGCCATAAATCATTCCGAAGGTGCGTCCAAGCTCCAGCAAGCACTTGCTAGGAGTTCAAGAAGGTAAGATTACAACATCAGTCTCGGCACCTTTAAGCCAAAGCTACAGCTCCTACACCAAGCGGCGGGTGTCCCGGTCCAGCATATGAAGTGAGTTTATCTTTCCACGATTACAAAGAAAACCTAGTAACATCAGATACAAAGTCAAAGGGACCACAGTTCATTAAGTGGCTGCTGCTACAGGCTGCCCCCACCCCCACCCCCACCACAGATAACCAGGACGACTGGCCTGCCTGAGAATCTCAGCTTCTCCCAACTCTGCTCTGAGGGAGACTGCCTGGTCCTCAGGCTCAAGCAAAACGGACTTAAAAACATTAACCTAAGACATTCTGCAGAGGGCTGACAAACTTTCGGCGGGGGGGGAGGGTTGTAACATTTTTGCCCTGCCACGTAACACGCCTCATGTTCTGCAGGAGAAAATTGCACCTCTGTCTGGCCCCCTTACTCGTAGTCATAAAAAAAAAATCATTCCTCAGGGGCAGCCAGCCCGGTTCAGCGGACGGAAGCTGCGAACATCCCCCTTTGCTGGCTCAGCTCTTGGCTCAGGCCCTGGGCCTGTAGCTGGGCTCTGGGATTACCGGGGTGTCCGCCGTCCAGGGTCTGGGGGGCGGGTACTCTTGGGTCCAGAATGATGGGTGCAGCACGGCCCCCGGGCTCACCCCGGGAGGCGTGCGGTCACTTGGAGGCAGCGGTGTTATTGGCCTCGGGCCCACTGCCTCCTAACATGGTGAGACAAAATGGCGGCCTCGTGGCGGGGGGGGGGGGGGTGGAGAGCGAGATACCTACGGGTTCCACGCCAGGCTAGAACTACAACTCCCAGGATGCTCTGGGTCGAAAGCGGGCGCCATCGAGGGCTAGCGTCGCTAGGCTGTGTGTCCTCTTGCTCCCAGTCGAAAACCCCCTGGAATGCGTTGCTTGCTCCGGGCCGCTCCCCTGCCCCTCCTCGCAACTGGCTGACGGGAATGGTAGTTCATCGACAACAGAGTTGAATCTCCTTCGGGACTCAAGAAACTACACATCCCGTGCTGATTCAGCGCCTGCGCACAAGGCCGCGGAGCGTACTACGGTTCCCGGCGGGCCTTGCGACGCGCGCGGCTGCGTGCTGACGCGTTTAGTTGGTCGTGCTGACGTGCAACGCGGCCCAGGCGGGGTGCGAGTGGCGCAGTCGGAGCCCGCTGCGGCCCCTGAGGAAGCGAGGAGGCGCCGGTGTCGGCTGAGTCGGGCGGACCGGCGAGGCAGAGCCGCGGCTCCAGGCCCCGAAGGACTCAGGAGCTCGATCTGCGGCAGCACCTCTCCCCCTCGGAGGCGGCGGGCGGAGGCGGCGGCGGGTGAGAGGGTGAGGGAGCGAGCGAGCCGGGTGGGGGAGGGGCGGCGGCCCAGGCGCCAGGCCAAAGCGCGCGGAGAACGGCCCAGGCCGCCGCGCGCACGCGCGCTCGCCGCCCCTAGCTCGCGCGGACGTCCCTGCTCGCCTGCCTCCCCTCCCCCTCTCCCGCGGTTCTTGTCGCGCGCGGGCTTTTATTCCCCCTCCCCCCTGGCAACGGCGCGCGCCGTCGAGTGCACTTGGGCTCGCGCGCGTTCTCGGCGAGAAGTGGGTAGCGCGCGACTCGGGCTTCTCGTCTCCTGGACGCGTGCGGCGACGAGGCCCTGTTGCAGCTGTTCTTGCCGACATCTTGTTTTCGGGGAGGGGGCTGCGGCGGCGGGGGCCGGCTGTCGGCTCCTTTGCCCCGCGCCTCTCCGGTGTCCGGCCCATCCGTCCCTCCCCGGGGCTTGGGCTCTGGCCCTGAGCCTCCCAGACTACCGGGCGCCGCGCAGCCCCCTCCCCCATCCCTCAAGGCCGAAAATAGGTCTTGGCGGCTCAGCCTGTGCAAAGAAGGTCTTGAACTAGATGCCTCCTAGCTTTAGACAATTTGGATTTGAATTTGTCTGCCATGAAGTATTAAGAAGCGAAGCGTTCAAAACGTTTTTGTTTTGTTTTTAATTAAGTATTCAGTCTAGGTATGTTAAGGCACACCACGTGCTCTTTTCTTTTTCTGCATCTCTTCATGATCTCCAAAGTTGTGTTGAAGCTGGGTAGGCGGCTGCCAGCCCTTTCTTGAGGAGAAAGCTCAGGGTTTTGTTATAATTTGACTCAAAACTCTTCCAGACCTTGGTTTTCACGCAAACGCTTATGTAAGATATCGCTTGGGTCAAAAATTTTTAAAGTTGTGTTGTCTTTGCTTTTGAGTGTGTTGAGTCTAGGCCTCCTTTACTGAGCTGGTGCTTCAGCTTTTTGGGTTCCATAGTCCCTCGTCAGCTACTATGGTGCCCCAGTGCTGAACTTGATGTGCTTACGTATTACTTAGTTTCATTTTTCTGCACTCTCCGCTCCCTTTTTGGTGCATTTCTTGGCTGTCATAATACTGAATTTTAAGACTCCTTTTGTCTTGTTAGTTTGACATGTGATAATTCTCCAACAGAAAAAACTGCTTTTTATCTTCTTTTGCAGCTTGCTTTTACTGTCTGCCTTTAGCTTGGGTGACTTTTGCATGCCCATAGTCCGTGGACCCCAGTTTAAGTATCTCCATTTAGGTTTTGGTGATTTGTGTATATGTATTTTTGATACACTTCTGTCCATCTGTCCTTTTTGAGCATTGTCTTGGATGCCATGGTATTTCTGTTTTTTGTTTTCTTTGCTGGCTCATTCTCTAAAAGTAGTCTTTTGTGATTGAATACCCTTTGCTTAGCAGCTGCTGGTTATCCTTCTCCAGGGAGTGGGAGGATTATTGTGTGAGGTGGTATGGAAGTGTGGGTGAATGGTTAAACTGAAGAATTATTTGCAGGTCAGAAGCTTTCTGCAAGGGAAGCAGAAACTAGGTAGGGTATAGAGAGCCAGAGAAAATCTAGCTTAAGAGTAAGGAGAAATTTTGAGAAAGTAAAAGCAAAGGTTGGAAGATTTCTTGCACTATAAAGAAATTTTTCATTTCTTCACACAGTTCCGCTTACCTTTCCTAGATTTAGCATCATCTTTTACCCCATTATGGTTATTTTTTTGTTTTGTTTTCAGATCTCTAGAGTCTACAACTGGGATTGGGTAGGGACCCAGCCTTAGAGTTGGGGGCGGGGTGGGGGATAAGGGGTACCAAACTGTTCTAGAGTTGAGCTGTTTTTTCATTCAACATCTACCTGTAAAGGGGGAGGTTACATTTTTCCAGGTATTTGTATAATGTTTCTTCCAGAGTATTTTAAATGAAACTTCCCTTTTTATCCAGTTCTGTGTTTTTTTCCTTCTGCCTTCACTAATCTCTCCACTTTGTTCCTTGGGTTCTTTCCTGGGGTCCTTTTCACTCACATTTCCCTTGTGAAACTATCTCGGACAGGAGGAGTTGAAGAAAAAAAGAGGAGAAAGGAATAGCAGGAGAAAGGAATAGAGTCTATATAGTCAAGAAATTTAATCAGAAAAAAATTAGCATTTGAGGGTTTTTTCAGAGTCATGTGGGCCTGGATGAGAAAAACTAGGAAGTAAGGTAACGAGGGGACTGTTAAAGAAAGTCAGCAGTTTGATATTAATGAAGGTGAGGGAGAAAGAGTGGGATTTTTGTGAATAAGTGTAGGGAAAGGAATGTAGAGAAGGTATGGGGAGCAGTTGACTAGAGGAGGCTGGTTTGATATAGAGAGAGCGTTGAGTTGAAAACATAATCTTTTAACAGGAGCTAGGGAGAATTGGGTGAGCCACAAACTATATGAGAAATCCTATTGGGAAGGAAATTGAAGAAATAACATATCAGTCAGGATAGTTGATTGGACATGCCCCTTACCTGAGAGATGAAGTATATGGATTACGTGTCCAGGCTCCATGTGTTTCTGCAGTGCGTGCTGGCCTTTTAGGTTAGGCCTCCTTTGGGATATCTAGGGGTTCTTGAGTCAATTTGCATTCATAAGTTCTGGCTACCTTCAGGGTAGCTAGCCTGAAATGCTTAGGTCAGTTCTTAGAAGACTAGACTTGACTGCAGGGCCTTGTGTGCCACAGATCTCTCTCTCTCTCTGTCTCTGTTTTTATTTTTCTATTGGTGTTTGTTGTGCCCTGTTTGGAGGCCTCAGTAAGTTGCCAGGGGTTAGGAATCAGAGTAGTTGGTAAAGATATCACATGTGCATATTGGGTTCAAAGGAGAATAAAAGGGTAGTGTGGAGCAATTTGGGAGAAATGGAATCTTTGGGGTGGGTAAGGAAAAGCTAGGTACAAACAGAAGTGGCTCTTGCACACTGAGGGTAAAGACTGTAAGAGCTGGTCTTGATTTGGCAGAAAGAAAGTGAGGGAAGGATGAAGGAAGGGTTTGTTTAGGAGACCAGGAAGATTATGCAGCCAAAGGAGGTTTAGTGTGGAGAGACCTGTTGAAGTAGGGTTGCAGAAGAGCAGGGATTTGGGTGGTGGTGAGTGGCTAGTTTGGGGCCAGGGGCCTGACCCGTGTCTCCCCGCTCCCCTTCAGGAGCGGTGGTGCCCCCCCGGGCACGGGGCCATGTACAACGGGATCGGGCTGCCGACGCCCCGGGGCAGCGGCACCAACGGCTACGTCCAGCGCAACCTGTCCCTGGTGCGGGGCCGCCGGGGTGAGCGGCCTGACTACAAGGGAGAGGAGGAACTGCGGCGCCTGGAGGCTGCCCTGGTGAAGCGGCCTAATCCTGACATCCTGGACCACGAGCGCAAGCGGCGCGTGGAGCTGCGATGCCTCGAGCTGGAGGAGATGATGGAGGAGCAGGGGTGAGGGAGGTCTTGGGGAGAGCTACGCACCCAGCGAGTGCAGAGCCGGGAGTTAGGTGGGCTGTAGGGAGCGATGGGCAAGTTGAAAGAGGCCTGGAGAGGAGTGAGTTGTAGGAGGGGAGGCGGTAAAGAAGCTAGCGAGTTGAAAGGAGTTGAGGGGCAATTCAAAGTGGAACCTGTGTGTGGAACATAAAAGGGAGCCTGAGGGAGTCTGAATTATTTAGATGAAGGCACGGGGGAAAGAAGGGGGCCATTGAGAAATACATGCTTTAAGGGAGAAGTGGGGAAGCAGACCAGGCAAGACACAAGAGCTCGGTAAGCTGATACGTGTTGTCATTGGTAGAGAAAAGGAAGGTGAATAGATGTAAGGGTTGAGGTCTTGGAGAGTAGCAAAGGAAGGAAAACAGGAAATTGGAATAATACCTGGATAAAGGGGATCATGAGTTGGGTAGGGAAGTGAGATTTGTGGAAAAGGAGCACGTTCAGGCAGAAAACCTTTTAGAGCAGTGGTTTTCAAACTTCAGCAGTGGCGTCCCCCCTGTTTTGTTTTTTTTTTTGTTTTTGTTTTTTTTTTTTAACAATGCATGTTACTTTGGAATCCCACGAAATGAAAGACCTGTTCATGTTGATTGAAGTTGGGGAGGAACACTTGGAACTCTGCCTGCTTAACTTTCCTCTTTTGGCCCCGGAGTGTAGCATGTTTAAAATCCACTGTTCTAGAGGGTGTAGTCAGTGGAGGGAAGAAATTACAGGAAAAGAGCAGAATTTAAGAGGGGGGCCCTTTGGGTGACAGTGAGTGAAAGAGTCTATGTGTGCATGGACAGGGAGGGATCCTGCTGGGAATGGGGATTGTGACCCTGGGTCTGGGGAGGGTGTCTAGGCAGGCTCTAACCCTGAAGGCTTTTGTTCTTCAGGTACGAAGAACAGCAAATTCAGGAAAAAGTGGCGACCTTTCGACTCATGTTGCTGGAGAAGGATGTGAACCCTGGGGGGAAGGAGGAGAACCCAGGGCAGAGGCCAGCGTGAGTGTTTCCCTCTCCATTTTCTCTGGACTCGCTTCTGCGTTCACTGTTCTCTCTCTTTATTGTGGACTGTTTCCCGCTCTTGTCTGCCTTTTCTCCTGGCTGTTTGGTCCATGCCTGCAATTGTGTGAATATGACTCTGCATTTTGTTGTTTATCTCCTTTAGACCTTTGACCTTTTCTCCTCTAGGGTAACTGAGACTCACCAGTTGGCAGAATTGAATGAGAAGAAGAATGAGCGACTCCGAGCTGCCTTTGGCATCAGTGATTCCTATGTGGATGGCAGCTCTTTTGATCCCCAGCGTCGCGCTCGAGAAGCTAAACAACCAGCTCCTGAGCCTCCCAAACCTTACAGGTACACGAGATTAGTGTTAGTTTCTCTTCCTAATTCTAAGCGCTTTGCTCCATTTTTTTGTGTGTGAATTATTTCTTCTCAAATTCTTCAGATTTTGTTCTGAAGTTGAAATGTCTCAGAAAATTCATCTTGGCACCCATCTTTGCTTCTTTTCATCTTCACTCAGCCTTGTCCGGGAGTCTAGCAGTTCTCGCTCACCAACACCAAAGCAAAAGAAGAAGAAAAAGAAGAAAGATAGAGGACGGTAAGTTAGTTGGAAAGTTATTTTAGTAGCCAGAGGACCGCACCGTAAGGCTTTTTTCTCTTTGGAAATAGAGAATTTTATTTCTAGGAAGCAGGAGGGAGTTGTCAGGAAAGTCAGGGAAGACGCGTTATCATTCAGGTCTCAGCTGAGAGAGAAAATACGTGTGCTGCTTCAGTGGGGAAAGGCAGCTCTTTTGATCCCCAGCGTCGTGCTTGAGAAGCTGAACAACCAGCTCCTGATTGTGTAGCTCCGCAGAACCGATCAGAGTTTTGAAACTGTTCTCTTCTGAAGTTTGTTGCTATAGGTACTTACGCTGCTTAGAGAGTAAAGTTCTGGGTGTAGATCGGGCACATAGGTGCTGTTGGAGTGGTTCTGTGCACCCTTTTGAGGATGGATTGTAAGTAGGGTCGGCTAGGGAAGGAGGCAGGCTGAATGACCGTGTTTCTGAACCCATGTTTAGCAGGTCAGAGAGCAGCTCTCCTCGACGAGAGAGGAAGAAGAGTTCTAAGAAGAAGAAGCACAGGTATGAGGTGGGAGTACATGGGACGATGGGAGAAGCTTGGTGAGTTCAGGCATAGATAATGGTTTATGTTTTATTTATTTTTTATCCACAGGTCAGAATCTGAATCCAAGAAAAGAAAGCATAGGTAAGAGCTCTTTGTGGCATAGGGAGCATGGTGGCACATGGAGTGGTGAGCCATTGCTCTGTGATGGCTTTGTTTGCTCTTTTTTTTCCTCCTTAGAATAAAGCTCACTTCCTTGATTTCCTGCTGTTGATTCTCCTGAATAATTCTACTTGTCGTTTTTTTCTTTAAAAATGATTTTTATTTTAAATGATCTTGCCTTATTTCCCAGGTCTCCTACTCCAAAGAGCAAACGTAAATCTAAGGACAAGAAGCGGAAGCGGTGAGTAAATTAGAGGGAAATTTGCTTAATGGGTAGATGAGTGCTGCTTGGGAATTGGGCAGTCCAGTAGAAGGTTGAGGGATGGATAAGGGGAGCCTTGTAGACGTGTGACTGTGCCCTGAGCTGTGATATTGGTCTTTCTTCAGATCTCGAAGTACAACTCCAGCCCCCAAGAGCCGACGGGCCCACCGTTCAACTTCTGCTGACTCTGCTTCTTCTTCAGATACTTCCCGCAGTCGGTAAGGGGTGGTCCAGGAGGAAGGGAGGGAGAGGGACTTGTGGGTTAATCAATTTAATATTTATTGAGCGCCCACGGTGTGCTAGGCGCTGCACAGACCATTCGGAAGACACGGTCCCTGCCCTCTAGGAGCTGACAGGCTAAAGCAACAGGATGGACAGACATATACATTTCCCCTTCTCTTTTTTTTGTTTTTTGTTTTTGTTTATTTTATTTATTTTGTTATTTTTTGTTTTGTTCTGATATATATGGACTGCCAGAATAGGGGGGGTGGTGGTTTGTTCGTGGTGTCTGGGGGAGGAAGGAATCCTTACCCTGGCTTCCTTAATCGGGGAAGGCTTCCTGAAGGAGGTGGGCTCAGAGGTGAGTTGTAAATGAAGCGGGTAGGGAATGGACTGGGTGGAGGGTTCTGGGAGGTTTGGGGGAGGTAAATACGAAGGGATAGAGGGAGAACATTTTTGGGGATTGATGTTGAGAAGGAGCAAAATGAACTGGACCTGAATTTCAATATGAGTAATTTGAATCTTGTGAGTGAGAGAAGGCATTTTGGAGGAGGGTTATAGTCAGGAAAGGTAGATGGGAGCTGGGGAGGGGGTTTTTTGTTCTCTCCTGAACTGATTTTCTTTCTCTCTTCCCGTCCTCAATTACCTCCCTCAGGTCTCGAAGTGCTGCAGCTAAAACCCATACAACTGCCTTGACTGGACGAAGTCCTTCGCCTGCTTTGGGGCGTCGAGGGGAGGGAGATGTACCTCCCAGGGAACCAGGTACTACCAACATAGGGCAGCCTAGTAGTCCGGAGCCTTCCACAAAGCAGCCCAGCAGTCCCTGTGAAGACAAAGATAAAGACAAGAAGGAGGTATGTTCCTCAGTTAATGGATGTTCTTGGGGTTGCAAGGCTGTGGATTCTGGATAGCTGTTCAAAGTTAAGGGAGGAGTAAGATCAAGTTTTGTTTTCTGATTTGTGTCTTGGTATTCATGAAGTTCTCTTGCATCTGCAAATCATTTAGAATTGTGAGTTTCAAACTTCACTAGGTATTAATAAATAGGTTTACCTTACTGTTCTGTTTGTAAATGTAAGATAAAACTCAGAACAAAAAATTTTCTTTACACTTACTAGCCTTTTACTATTCAGTGTCTCTAGTATTTATTTCATTAAATGCTGGTTGTAGCTTACTAAAACTTCTCAGTCCACTGAGTTGCTGCTTGCAGTATGAAAACTACTTTTGGAAAGATCTTTTCCATACCTTTTCTTTTATATTTGCTATACTAATTCAAACCCTAATCATGTTTTCTTATTTCAACCATCACAATATATTTTTAATTGCTGTTTGTTAAAGTTGTAGCTCTCCTGTTATTTTTCACGTTCTCCAGAGTTGCTTTTCCAAACTGCAAGTTGGATCACCTCAGAAACATAATTTATTTCCTGTTTCTCTTGGCTTATGTTTTAAGGTTTTTATAACTTGGTCTCTTTTTCTGTGTTTTCCTATACTTTATCCTAGTTTTTGTTATTCACATGCCATGTTCTCAAACCTTTTTTTCCCCTTTAATATAGTTATTTTTTAAGGGTGAAGTCAATCACTTTGGGAAATTGCATTATCTTTATATTTAAAAATACTCTCTTCTGCATTTAGCATGTTATAGTGGTTGTGAACTAATAGTATGTTAGATTGCATTGTTTTTTTCTAGATTAGAAGACTCTTGAGATTATTATAGACTCTGTTTTCATATGTTTTTAACTGTATTTTGTATTATGTGATTATTGAATGAATGTGACTGCCTGTCGTGAGAAAAAGGTGTTTCATTGGAAGGGGTGTTGGGACCTTACAGATGATAGGAAGTTTTGGTGCTTACATTATCCCTACCCCTACTCTCTTTTCCACTCTTAGAAATCTGCAGTTCGACCTAGTCCCTCTCCGGAAAGGAGCAACACAGGGCCAGAACCACCGGCTCCCACTCTGCTCCTTGCTGAGCAACATGGCGGCTCCCCACAACCCCTTGCAACAACCCCCTTAAGTCAGGAGCCAGTGAACCCTCCTTCTGAGGCTTCTCCAGCCCAGGGTCATTCACCACCTAAATCTCCTGAGAAACCTCCCCAATCTTCTTCAGAGAGCTGCCCACCATCCCCTCAACCTACCAAAGTTTCTCGGCATGCCAGCTCTTCCCCTGAAAGCCCTAAACCGGCACCAGCTCCTGGGTCCCGCCGAGAGAGTTCTTCTCCTGCATCCAAGAGTCGCTCGCATGGCCGAGCAAAACGGGCCAAGTCACATTCTCATACTCCTTCCCGTAGGGTAGGGAGGTCCCGTAGTCCTACCACCACTAAGAGGGGGCGGTCTCGGTCTCGAACCCCTACCAAGAGAGGTCATTCTCGGTCCCGGTCACCTCAGTGGCGTAGGTCACGTTCTGCACAGAGGTGGGGACGATCTAGAAGCCCCCAGCGACGTGGCCGCTCTAGGTCTCCTCAGCGACCAGGCTGGTCCAGGAGCAGAAATGCACAGAGAAGAGGCAGGTCTAGATCAGCAAGACGAGGCAGGTCACACTCTAGATCCCCTGCAACTAGGGGCAGATCTCGTTCTAGAACACCTGCCCGGAGAGGCAGGTCTCGGTCTAGAACACCCACCAGGCGGAGGTCACGATCTAGAACACCAGCCAGGCGGAGGTCACGATCTAGAACACCCGCCCGGAGAGGCAGGTCTCGGTCTAGAACACCGGCTAGGCGCAGATCTAGGACCCGATCACCTGTACGACGGAGGTCTCGTAGTAGATCACCAGCCAGGAGAAGTGGCAGGTCACGTTCCAGAACCCCAGCCAGGCGTGGGCGCTCACGTTCTAGAACACCAGCAAGACGAAGTGGCCGGTCACGCTCTAGAACGCCAACTAGACGAAGTGGCCGGTCACGCTCTAGAACCCCAAACAGGAGAGGGAGATCTCAGTCTAGGACACCAGCAAGACGGGGAAGATCCCGTAGTAGAAGCCTAGTTAGACGGGGAAGATCTCACTCCAGAACACCACCAAGAAGGGGCAGGTCTGGCTCATCATCAGAGCGGAAGAACAAATCCCGCACATCACAGAGAAGGAGCAGGTCCAACTCAAGTCCAGAAATGAAGAAATCGCGGCTTTCTTCTAGGCGGAGCAGGTCTCTCTCTTCACCAAGGTCCAAAGCAAAATCCCGCTTGTCTGTGAGGCGAAGCCTTTCAGAGTCCTCTCCGTGCCCTAAACAAAAGTCTCAGACACCACCAAGGCGCAGTCGCTCCGGATCATCCCAGCGCAAAGCTAAATCTAGAACACCACTGAGACGAAGTCGCTCTGGTTCTTCTCCGCCTGGTAATCAGAAATCTAAAACACCATCAAGGCAAAGTCATTCCAGTTCATCTCCTCAACCTAAGATGAAGTCTGGAACGCCACCAAGGCAAGGGTCCATAACAAGTCCCCAGGTAAATGAAGAGTCTGCAACGCCACAGAGACGGAGCCGTTCTGAGTCATCACCTGACCCTGAGGTGAAGTCTAGGACCCCTTCAAGACATAGCTGCTCTGGGTCTTCTCCTTCTAGAGTGAAATCTGGCACACCTCCAAGACGGAGCCGATCTGGGTCGTCATCTCCACAACCCAAAGTGAAGGCAGTGACATCACCAAGCCAAAGCCATTCTGGCTTCTCTTCTCCAAGTCCTAGTAGGATGACATCTAAAACACCTCCAAGGCAAAGCAGATCAGTGTCTCCATGCTCTAAGACAGAATCTAGATTGTTGCAAAGACACAGCCATTCTAGATCTTCCTCTCCAGATACCAAAGTGAAACCTGGAACACCACCAAGACAAAGTCACTCAGGGTCTACTTCGCCATGCCCCAAAGCTAAGTCCCAAACTCCACCAGGGCATAATCTTCTTGGATCAAAGTCCCCATGTTCCCAAGAGAAGTCTAAAGATTCACTAGCACAAAGTTGCTCTGGATCCTTCTCCCTCTGTCCAGGAGTCAAGTCTAGCACGCCACCCTCATTTCTGCAACAGAAAGGACAATCTCCAACTTCACCAGACTCCAGATCTGGTACTTCAAGCCCAGAAATGAGACCAAGTTATTCTGAATCTCCATATCTGCAGAGCAAATCTCAAACACCTCCTAAGAGCAGCTGCTCTAGGTCCTCATCTCCAGTCGCTGAGCTGGCACCCAGATCTCCCACAAGAGGTGAATTGTCAGCAAGTCCTAAGCTGAAATCTGGAATATCTCCAGAACAGAGAAGGTCCCAGTCTGACTCTTTCTCATATCCTGCCATAGACTCTAAACCTCTTCTGGGGCAGAGCAGATTAGAGCCGTCTGAATCAAAAGAAAAAACCAGCTTAGTCCTGCAGGAGGATGTTAGTGCATCACCTCTAAGACCAAGAGACAAATTGAGTCCTCCTCCAGTGCAAAATAGGCCTGAGTCCTCACCAATACTCAGAGATACCCCTAGAACTCCATCAAGGGAAAGAGGTGGTGTTGGGTCATCTCCAGATGCAAAAGACCAAAGTTCTGCATTAGCTAAGCCAAGCCAAGATGAAGAATTAATGGAAGTAGTAGAGAAACCTGAAGAATCCTCAAACCAAGTCCTGCCACATTTGTCTCCAGAACTTAAAGAAATGGCTGGAAGTAATGTTGAATCATCTCCAGAAATAGAAAGGCCTGCTGTACCTTTGACTCTTGACCAAAGCCAGTTGCAGGCTTCTTCGGAAGAAGTCCCTGCAATGGCCTCAGCTTGGAGTGGGCCACACTTCTCTCCAGAACATAAAGAACTATCAAACTCTCCTCCCAGGGAGAATAGCTTTGGATCACCTTTAGAATTTAGAAACTCAGGAGGCCCTGTTGCAGAAATGAATACTGGATTTTCTCCTGAGGGTAAAGATTTGAATGGACCTTTTCCTAATCAGCTAGAGACAGATCCATCTCTAGATATGAAGGAACAATCAACAAGGTCCTCCAGACACAGCAGCTCTGAGTTATCCCCAGATGTGGTGGAAAAAGCAGGAATGTCTTCAAACCAGAGTGTGTCTTCGCCAGTACTTGATACTATACCGAGAACACCTTCCAGGGAAAGAAGTAGTTCTGCGTCTTCTCCTGAACTGAAAGATGGCTTACCCAGAACCCCCTCAAGGAGAAGCAGGTCTGGGTCTTCCCCAGGACTTAGAGATGGATCTGGGACTCCCTCCAGGCACAGCCTATCTGGGTCATCTCCTGGAATGAAAGATATACCTAGAACACCATCCAGGGGGAGAAGTGAATGTGATTCCTCTCCGGAACCAAAAGCTTTGCCTCAGACCCCTAGGCCAAGGAGTCGTTCTCCATCTTCCCCGGAGCTCAACAATAAGTGTCTTACCCCGCAGAGAGAGAGAAGTGGGTCAGAGTCATCAGTTGAACAGAAGACTGTGGCTAGGACACCTCTTGGGCAGAGACGTCGGTCTGGATCTTCTCAGGAACTCGATGGGAAGCCCAGTGCATCCCCTCAGGAGAGAAGCGAGTCGGACTCTTCTCCAGATTCTAAAGCTAAGACACGGATGCCACTCAGGCAGAGGAGTCACTCTGGATCCTCTCCGGAGGTGGACAGCAAATCCCGGCCTTCTCCTCGGCATAGTAGGGCTGGCTCGTCCCCTGAGGTTAAAGAGAAGCCAAGAGCAGCACCCAGGGCACAGAGTGGTTCTGATTCCTCTCCTGAACCCAAGGCTCCTGCCCCTCGAGTCCTTCCAAGACGAAGCAGATCAGGTTCATCAAGCAAAGGCAGAGGCCCTTCTCCTGAAGGAAGCAGCAGTTCCGAGTCCTCTCCAGAACACCCTCCAAAATCCAGAACTGCTAGAAGAAGCTCTCGGTCATCACCAGAGCCAAAGACTAAATCTCGTACTCCGCCACGCCGTCGCAGCTCCCGGTCATCTCCTGAGCTGACTCGGAAGGCCCGGCTCTCCCGTAGGAGCCGTTCTGCATCATCCTCACCAGAGACCCGCTCTAGAACTCCCCCAAGACGCCGAAGAAGTCCCTCAGTATCTTCCCCAGAGCCAGCTGAAAAGTCGAGATCCTCACGCCGGCGGCGTTCAGCATCCTCTCCACGCACTAAGACAGCTTCAAGGAGAGGCCGTTCTCCTTCACCAAAGCCTCGTGGGCTCCAGAGGTCCCGTTCCCGCTCGAGGAGGGAGAAAACCAGGGCCACCCGACGTCGGGATAGGTCTGGATCTTCTCAGTCAACCTCTCGGAGAAGACAGCGGAGCCGGTCGAGGTCTCGGGTTACTCGCCGTCGGAGGGGAGGCTCTGGTTACCATTCAAGATCTCCTGCTCGGCAGGAGAGTTCCAGAACCTCCTCTCGACGTCGCAGAGGTCGCTCTCGGACACCCCCAACCAGTCGGAAGCGTTCCCGCTCACGCACATCACCAGCACCGTGGAAACGCTCCAGGTCTCGGGCTTCTCCAGCTACTCACCGGCGATCCAGGTCCAGAACACCCCTGGTTAGCCGGCGGAGGTCCAGGTCTCGAACTTCACCAGTCAGTCGGAGACGATCCAGGTCTAGGACATCAGTGACTAGACGAAGATCCCGATCAAGAGCTTCGCCCGTGAGTCGAAGGCGATCTAGGTCCAGAACACCACCAGTAACCCGCCGACGTTCAAGGTCCAGAACACCGACCCGCCGGCGTTCCCGTTCTAGAACGCCACCAGTGACTCGAAGAAGGTCCAGATCTAGGACTCCACCCGTAACCAGGAGGCGATCTCGAAGCCGAACCTCCCCTATCACTCGCAGAAGATCAAGATCCAGAACATCCCCGGTCACCCGAAGGAGATCACGATCTCGCACTTCTCCAGTAACTCGAAGAAGGTCTCGCTCGCGAACCTCTCCAGTGACACGCCGCCGATCTAGGTCCCGAACTCCTCCAGCTATTCGGCGCCGCTCCAGGTCTCGAACCCCATTGCTGCCACGCAAGCGTTCACGAAGTCGTTCGCCACTTGCTATTCGCCGCCGTTCCCGATCACGTACTCCACGAACAACTCGGGGCAAACGGTCCTTAACAAGATCTCCTCCGGCCATCCGCAGGCGTTCTGCCTCTGGAAGCAGTTCCGATCGATCACGTTCTGCTACTCCTCCAGCAACAAGAAACCATTCTGGTTCTCGGACACCACCTGTAGCTCTCAATAGCTCCAGAATGGGCTGCTTCAGCCGTCCTAGCATGTCGCCAACTCCTCTTGACCGCTGTAGGTCACCCGGAGTGCTTGAGCCCCTTGGCAGCTCCAGAACACCCATGTCTGTTCTGCAGCAAGCTGGCGGTTCCATGATGGATGGTCCAGGTCCCCGAATTCCTGATCACCCACGAGCATCTGTACCTGAAAACCATGCACAGTCGAGAATTGCACTTGCCCTGACGGCCATCAGCCTTGGCACCGCGCGGCCGCCTCCGTCCATGTCTGCGGCTGGCCTTGCTGCGAGAATGTCCCAGGTTCCAGCCCCAGTGCCTCTCATGAGTCTCCGAACGGCCCCTGCGGCCAGTCTTGCCAGCAGGATCCCTGCAGCCTCTGCAGCAGCCATGAACCTGGCCAGCGCCAGGACACCTGCCCTGCCCTCAGCAGTTAACCTAGCTGACTCCAGAACACCAGCTGCGGCCGCAGCCATGAACTTGGCTAGCCCCAGAACAGCGGTGGCACCTTCGGCTGTGAACCTCGCTGACCCTCGTACTCCCACAGCCCCAGCTGTGAACCTAGCAGGAGCCAGAACCCCTGCTGCTTTGGCAGCTCTGAGTCTCACGGGTTCTGGCACAGCCCCGACTGCTGCAAACTATCCGTCCAGTTCCAGAGCACCCCAGGCTCCAGCCCCTGCAAACCTGGTGGGTCCTAGGTCTGCACATGCCACAGCACCTGTGAATATCGCCAGCTCAAGAACCCCTCCAGCCTTGGCCCCTGCAAACCTCACTAGTGCTAGAATGGCTCCAGCCTTGTCTGGTGCAAACCTCACCAGTCCCAGGGTGCCCCTCTCTGCCTACGAGCGTGTTAGTGGGAGAACCTCACCACCACTCCTTGACCGAGCCAGGTCCAGAACCCCACCAGGGGGCCCAGGTTCCAGAACCCCGCCATCTGCCCCAAGCCAGTCTAGAGTGACCTCTGAGCGGGCTCCCTCTCCTGCTTCTAGAATGGTCCAGGCTCCCTCACAGTCTGCTCTTCCTCCAGCTCAGGATCGGCCTAGGTCCCCTGTGCCATCTGCTTTTTCTGACCAATCTCGATCTTTGCTTGCCCAGACCCCCCCTGTAGCAGGGTCTCAGTCCCTTTCCTCTGGGACGGTGGCAAAGACCACGTCCTCTGCTGGTGACCACAATGGCATGCTCTCTGGCCCTGTCCCCGGGGTGTCTCACCCAGAGGGTGGGGACCCACCTGCCTGTGCGGGGGCCCAGCAGCCTTCCACATTGGCTGCCCTGCAGCCAGCCAAGGAGCGGCGGAGTTCCTCGTCCTCGTCGTCCTCTAGCTCCTCCTCCTCCTCGTCATCGTCCTCGTCCTCCTCGTCCTCCTCCTCTGGCTCCAGCTCTAGTGACTCGGAGGGCTCTAGCCTTCCCGCTCAACCTGAGGTAGCACTGAAGAGGTGAGGGGGCTTTGTAGAGCTCTTGTCCGGGGAAGGCTTCGGGGATGGTTGGTGGGAGTGGGGAGGGGGAAGCCCTATCCAGAGGTTCTTTGCTCTTTGAGAAGAGGTACGGGGACCCTGACCCTTAAGTTGGGGGTAGAAGAGAATGCTGGGGTGGGGGTTAACGGGGGGAGGGATGGGACAGGTAAAAGTCGACGAAGGTTAATTCTCTAGAGGATAATGATAAGTTTTCCGTCTCTACAGAGGACAGAACTAGAGGAAATGGACTTAATTTTACAGCAGGAGGGATGGCAGTTAGACCTCAAGAGGAACTCCCTGGGCTGGAAGGATCTTCAGAGGTCATCCTATCCCTCTCCCTGCCTCCAGGCAGGACGGCCCCTCCCCCAGCCAACCCGCACACACAGTGGCCTCCCCAAGCTGCGGCTCTCCTCTCCGAGGACGGAGACCACCCAGCTCGGCTTCCACACCTGAGCCCAGGGGCCTTATTCCTCCTTCAGGGACATTCTTGAGGTTTAACCTTGATCCCTTTTGCTGCGGGCCCCAGCCTGTTGCTTGTGTTAGCAGAGGTTGGGTCGGCTGGGGCCACGCTCTCCAGAGAATGCGCTCACAGGCTCCCGGCTCAGCTCTCAGCTCGGAGAGCTCCCAGGGCCTTCCTCAGCACCCCTCCCCCACTGCCGTTCCTCCAGGCCAAGGAAGGTAGGGTTGGGGCTGGGGCAGCTTGTCTCCACGTGACACCCTCTCCTCCCACAGGGTCCCCAGCCCTGCCCCAGCACCCAAGGAGGCTGTTCGAGAGGGCCGTCCTCAGGAGCCAGCCCCAGCCAAGCGGAAGAGGCGTTCTAGCAGCTCCAGTTCCAGCTCCTCCTCCTCCTCCTCCTCATCCTCCTCCTCTTCCTCCTCCTCCTCCTCCTCTTCCTCATCCTCCTCCTCCTCTTCCTCCTCCTCCTCCACTTCTTCCTCCCCCTCCCCTGCTAAGCCTGGCCCTCAGGCCTTGCCCAAACCTGCAAGCCCCAAGAAGGCACCCCCTGGCGAGCGGAGGTGAGTGCTGCCTTGCTGGACACAAGGGTGGGGTGTGACCCTGGGGTGTGTCTGCTCGTACAGGAGGAGTTGGGCTCTCCTCTCCCTGCCTGCTCTTGTGCCCTGTTCTGGCGGAGGGCTGCGCCATCCAAGCGGGTGCGTGAGCCAGAATTCGGGAGTCCTAGGTTCCTTTCCCTGCCCCTGACATATAGCCTGGTCCCAGGTCCCAGGGATTCTAGCTTTTACGTCAACCTGTTACTGTTACCAGGGCTCTGGTCTGGCCACCGTCATCTTCTCCCGACTCTGTCCACAGCCTCTTCCCTGTCTCCCTGCCTCCACGCCATTCTCTTCCACACGTAGCCAGAGGGATCTTTCTAAAACCGCACATCTGGTTACTCCCTTCACTCCACAAATCCTTCCGGGACGCCCTGTGGCCTGCAGGATAAAGCCCCACCTCTGCGGGAATGGCGTGTGAGGCTCTTCACCAACTGGCCTTGCCTGCCCTGTGTTCTCCTCTCCTGCCCGCCCCCACACATGCCCTGTGCTCCAGCCACACTCAGCAGCGCCTTGCAGTCTAAGGAGAACCCATGCCTTTGGACATGCTGTTCCTCCTGCCTGGAATTCCCTTGTCCGCCTGGTGAACTCCTCGTTCTGCAAGACTCCGCTCAAACAGCACCTTCGAGAAGACTGCCCTGCCCCTTCCCTGCCCTGCCCTTGTCTTCCCTCCCCTGGGTCCCCAGACCCTGTGTACACCCTGTGTACAACTGTGGGGCTGCTTCCCACACATGGGGCCCAGCGAGCCTCCCTTGGCCTCCCTTCACCATCAGACTGAGCCCCTCCAAGGGCAGGGACTGTCTTTATCTTTGCGTCCCCCGCTGCACCCCGTGCCCCACCTGTTGGGGGACTCGGTGGATGGTGTGCGGGCGGATGGGTGAGTGAGCGGATGAAGGTGGGTCTGAGGTTGGCCCTGTGTGGTATGAGGTTTGGCGGTCAGGACCTGGGGTGGGGAGGGGGTGGTCCTGAGTGTCAGCTGCTGGGTTTGGAAGAGTGTGGCACTATGGAGAGCTGCTCTGATCCCCAGGTCCCGCAGCCCCCGGAAGCCAATAGACTCCCTCCGGGATTCCCGGTCCCTCAGCTACTCACCCGCTGAGCGCCGCCGCCCCTCACCCCAGCCCTCACCGCGGGACCAGCAGAGGTACAGTTGCCACTGTGCTCTCCTGCCAATAGCCCCGTCTAGCTGCTGCTTTCTGCAGAATGATGTTTAAAGGCTCCAAGGTACCAGGTGTTGGTGATGTGCTGTGTGTGGTCTCATGACGGTTCTCCGTTGCAGCAGCAGCGAGCGGGGTTCCCGGAGAAGCCAGCGTGGGGACAGCCGCTCCCCTGGTCACAAGCGCAGGAAGGAGACACCCAGCCCCCGCCCCGTGCGGCACCGCTCCTCGAGGTGAGTCCTCGTCACACTGCGGGGCTGGGCTCACTGCGGAGAGCGCGGGGCTGCCTGGGCCTCTGCACTGATGACTTTCTTCTTCCGTTTCAGGTCTCCGTGAATCCTTTCAGGGGAATTCCATCCTGCCCCAAGTTCTGGAGCTGTGGGGCGCGCCCTCCTTTTTTCCCAACAGAGCCGGGGGATGGGGTCTTGTCTGCCCTCCCCTCCCCCCCACCCTGGCAACATCCAGTGGGGGAGGGCTCCCTTATTTCCCTCCCTCTCCTTTTTTTTCTTTGTTCTGTGAAATGTTAATCTCTGTGAGTTTTTCCTGGTTCACATGTTTTGGGGGGTTTGGGGTGGGTTGGGAATGAGAATGGGAGTTGCGGGAGGGGAGGATACGGTTTGGGACTCCCAGGTCTTGACTCAGAAAGGACTTCGGAGGCACTGCCCCCCTTTAACCCTGAGTTCCTGGGGGGATGATGGTTTGGAACCTGCAGACCTGTGTGAGTTACACCCAGAAGGAAGGGGAGTTGAAATCAGTTGGCTCCTCCTGGCCTCCCAGTGAGGTTGTGGCCCCTCCCCCCCAACTTTTCTTCACGTTTCTTAAAGGCATTTTGGTTTTTTAAAATCTGTACAGCAAGAGCAACTTTTTCTGTCAAATAAAAATGAGAAATGCAGGAATTCGGTCTACAAACTTTATTGGGGGTGGGAGGGCTAGGAGAGGAGCTGCTTTTGCTTTCTGGCTGCATCACCTGCCCCCAAGGGCCACGTCTTAGGGGAGCCTGGTGAGGCTGCCTAGGCTCCGGATCCCCCACAGAACCCAGCCAGCATGCTGGGAGGGGCTGCCCTGGAGAAACAAAGCGCAAGACCCTTTTTGTTCCCAGGCTGAAAAGGCTGGGCTGGAAGAGGCTGAGGGTGAGCCACATTAACAGGGAGGGGGATGCCTGAGTCAGGAGAGGGTGTGCAGAAAAAGGCAGCAACCAGGTGGACACCCAAATCTTTTATTGAGAGGGGACAGGTGGGGAGACCTCTCACTGCACAGCCTGTTCGTTGGCGCTGCTTCCTGAGTCCTGTGGCTTCATCACATCCGGCAGCTCAGGTGGGCTGGAAAAGGGCTCGATGCGCAGGGCCTCGAACGCCTCATCTGGGGGAGAGGAAAGGGGGCCTCGCTGGAGTTGGGGTGGCCTCCCCTGCCCTCCCCCAGCCTGGCCACGCGGGGGCCCTCTTCCTTACCCTCTGTCTCCTTGAGTGAGCCTCTGGGCTTATCTGCATCCACCTACAATCTCCCCCATCTCCCCATTCCCTTCACACTTCTTCCTGCTTCACATCATGCCATTATGTTGCTCCACATGTTTTCCTATGCTCCCCATGTTCCCACATCAAGCTTTTTCTTGCCTTGCCCTCTGCCATTTAGAATGGCTGCTGCCTCCAGGCACCCAAGGGCATTCAGATACCACCTCGTCCCTCTTCAGAGAAACCTTCCCCAGGCACCCTATACAGTCCCTCTATGTTCCCAATGCCCAGGACACACAACCACCAGTTGGGAATGCCCCGTTTCTCAGGACCACTGCTCTACTAGGAACAGCGGGTCCCAGGATGCTTAACCTATCTTGTTCTCAGAGCAACTGAACTGCACTTTTTCTTCTGCATGAAAAACCTCTCCACCTGGCTCAGGATCTCAACCAATTAGGCTCCCTGGCCAATCGGTTGAAACTGGCCTCTACTGGGGAGATGATTATCTCTACTAGGAGCCGGAGATGCTAAACATCCTGCAGTGCAGATGACAACATCACCCAGAATCATCCAGCCCCAATGTCAACAGTGCTGAAGACACCTGGCCCAGCTTAATCACCTCTCCCCATTCTCTGGAAATGGTCTGCAAGGTGCCATTTAGCACTTGACACTGTCATCACACCTCCCTACCTACGCAGCCACTTTGGGGGGTAGAGACCTGTGTCTCTACACAGGGAGACAACCCCCCCACCCAGAAGTGCGCTTTGTGAGTAGAATCAGCCTGTCTTCAGTCCACACCACAGCCCCCATCAAAATGGCAATTCCTTACCTGAGGTGCTGCCACCCAAGGTGCAGTCACCACAACGTATGCCACAGCTGGGGGTCATGGGGAAAAACCACCTCACTGCACTGTGACAGTTTTCACCTGCAAGATGGTTGAGGTGCTGCAAGTCCATAGAGTGCCTTTGTTCAAATCAGAGGAACAGATACTTTCTCTTGGATACATGCACATACTTGCAGCCTGGCCTAGCTTAGGAAGAACACATGTACTTTCAGCTCTCCCCTACCTGCCTCACAGAACACGTTTATAGAGCACACTGCACCTGCCTGCCCACCACTGAGACTCAAGGGAACCCACAGAAAGACCCAGAATTGCCTTTTCCTGAGCACTCGTGGGGTCTGGGTGCACGAGGGCTTGCGCCCTGTGAGGCTGGTCCTGGAGTCCTACTCCTTTTTGGAGACCACGCCAGTCTGGGAGGCACGGGGCATGAAGTAGCTGTTCGAGGACACGGCTGCTGAGGCTTCACTTGCTTTGTCCTCAACAGAACAGGATATTTGTGAGGCTAAAGTGTAACTGAGGCTATATGCTCCCTCCTGAGCCCTCGCTAAGATTTCTTACAAGCTATAAAAATAAACTTGTAACTTCATCCAAATTCACCAGCCCCTGGGTCTACAGCTGTGAAAAGACCCTATAACCCCTGTTTAAATTTTCAGAGACAAAGGATAAAATTTAAATCTTTTTCTTGGGAAAAAGAGATACACTGGAGCAACATAACCACCCCCACCACTCAGGTATCTAAGCTTTGGTCAGGCTGGCACGTGGTTGAGGACAGGACCAGCTCTGAGGGCAAGAAAGGGCAGAACCCAATCTAACCTCTGCAGGCTCAGCTCACTCACCCTTAAAATGATCCTAATAAAAGTCTGCCCAGTACAGAGATGCACCATGGAAACAGCAGGTGGCATGGCTCAAATAAGGTGGCCCCGCTCAAACAAGGGCCTGGCAGCCTGCATCTGGGCTGGGGGGTCCCCACGAGACTGACAGCAAGCCTGGGCATCCGAGGCTCCCAAATGGGGACGGCAGTGCTTACCCCTCAGGGCTAGCCAGAGGACTGGACCGGACAATAGAAATAAAATGCAGAGTGCAGGGCCAGGCCCTTAGTCTTCTGTAAGTGTAAGCCAGTACTGTGACTAAGGATCTGTGAATCTTCCAAGTAATGGGTTTCAGTTTCCACAAGCATCTCACATGCTTCACATTGCTTGTATTTGGTGTACCGGGAGACAGGGTTCACGAGATTTGGAGGAACAACTACAAACTGAACACCCCTTTCACTGGCTGTTTCCACCCTGTCGCTGCCCCTCTCACCTGCCCTGAAGGCTAGCCCCACAGTGGCAGGGGCCTGAGGCCGTGCTGTCTGACTGGTGAAGCCACACTCGCCCAACGTCTTGCCGTCGTCCAGAAGCTGGTCGTCCTGAGGAGAGAGGAAGGCAGGGTCTTAGGAGAGGCCCCAGGAGGGGCAAGGCACAAAGACTTCTCTAGTCAATAGCTACACTGAAAGTCACAAGAGGGAAGAGACACAGCCCCAAGTAGGGCCCAGAACCACCCCAGAGTATGTAAGTTTCCAGGGCTACACCCAAGACTCTCCATATCAGAATCTCCCAGGATAGGGCTCTGGAACCTCCCCTGCTCCCCACCCCACCCCCTAACTCTAGGTGAATGCAATTCCAAGTGCCAGTGAACCAATCTGGCCACAGGTAGATTTGGTTGTACCCCAGCTCTACCACCTTGGACAAACAGGTTCCTCTTTTTGATGTGAAGTTTTCTTATCTGTAAAATACAAGTTATTGGAATTCTCAACTCATAGGGCAGCCAAGAGGCTTCAATGAGCAAAGGACACACAGTAGAAGGAACTCAGGCAGCAGGAAAGGTCCTTATCACAGAAATCCCAGTAGATAAGGAAAAAAAGCCTTTACAGACAAAGGGAGTGGAGCAAAAGATCAGTTTCCAGGCAGAAGCAGTTCAATGCACTAGGGTGAGCGACCTCTTGCTGACAGACTTGAAAGAGGGGCCGACACTCCGGACTGCCCCCAAAACGCCAAACCCCAAGCCATCCTTGCTGAGTAACTGCGATCGGTTTGTAAGGGGAAACGGAGGAGGGCAGGGGGCTTTTAGAACATCACCAGTAAACCGGGGAGTAACAAACAGTTGTTGGGGGAAGAAGTGGTGGGACCTGACGCAGTTCAACACCCTCCGTTTCTTTACATTAAGGAGTGTCTGGGCCGAGGGGCGAGGGATAGGCTTTCAGAGGATTAAGAGCATCGCGGCTGAAATCCTGACTCTGCCAACGACCTTGGATTGGTCAACTGGCCACCTCCGAGCCTCAGTTTTCTTCACGGCCGAGCTAGGAAGTCAAGCGCCAGAATGTCGCAGGGGGACCGTAGTAAGAATGAGATGAGACGCCGGCCCTCGGCGCTCAGCATAGGGTCTGGCGCGAGCAGCTCACGCCCTCCTAATCGAGAACCCCGGTGCAGTGAGCGCTATCGGGGCTTCACCTCCCCGAGTTCAAGCAACGGCCCCACGCGGGGGAGTTCCGGCCCGCGGCGGCCGGTCGCCGATGTTTACATCAACGACGCTGCCGCCGTGCGCCCCCGGGCGCCTGCAGCCCCCGGGCGCCTGGAACCTACGGGACAGCACCTTGTACAGCCGCTGCTCATCCGGCGGCCGCTTGAGGATACCCTCGACGATGCGCTTCAGCTCGAACACGGTGCTCGACTCCTTGGCGTCCGTGAAGATGGTGGTCTTGTGGCGCCGGATCATGAGGAACACGTCCTGGGGGCGGCGGGCCGGCGTGAGCGCGGAGCCGGGGCCCCCCCGCGCGGTCCCGCGCCCCCGCCGCCCCCAGCCCCGGCCCCGGCCCCGGCCCGGCGCCCCTCCCCCCGCGCCCGCTCACCATCGCGGCGGCTGCCTCTCCCCCTCGACGCGCCGGCGCGGCCGCGCTCCGCCCCGTTCCCGGCAGCCCGCGCGCCGGCCCCAGCGTGCCCCGCGCCCGACGGCCCCGCCCCGTATCGCCATTTTAAGTAATCCGCCAAGGGGGCGCTCCGGCCGCGTGTCTGGCCGCCATCTTGGCGCCGTGGCGCGGGCGGGGCCGGTTGGCGGAGTGGCGGAGGCGGTGGGAGTCGGGCGGGGACCGAGCGCGGGAGGGACTGTGGGCGGTGGAGCCATCTTGGTTGTGGCAAAGGCGAGGTCCGCGTGTTGATGCAGTCAGGCGGAGGCCTGGGCGCAGGTCCATCCTTCTTGCAGGGAATACAGGGCTGAAGTTCGCAAGTGTAGGGTGCCTCACGTCCCAAGGAGAGTGTATGAATGGTATGTCTTGGTCATCGCGGCGTCAAGACAGTCACATCACAGAGAGACCTGGGCTGCCGTAGACGTGGTATTCATCACAGTCAGACCTAGTAGTCTGACTCATGATTATGGAACTCCCTGGTGGCCATTTTGAGCAGGTGTTAAATTCTGGATCTTTCGGCCACCGTATCAGAAAACTGTACTGTCTCCCCCCACAGCCTAGGTTGTGAGGATTATTTAAACCAGTTTAGCGAGGCTTTAGACCCTGTAAGGACCCTTGGATGCTGTTGTTGGTGTGAGGCAGTGTGAAAGCAGCTCTTTGCAGGAAACTGCCCTCAGCAGGAAGCTCCTTTTCTTGTTACTAGCAAAGCTAAATTGTAAACAAGTTTTGAACCAGCACACACATCCCCTCCTTGAAACCATGCTTTACCCATCTCTAGGCTAAGCACACCTTTCAAATTTTTAATCGCACAGTGTCTTGCCATATTAGTTCTTTCCGCAAATCAAAAAAGGAGAAATGAAGAATTTAGCAGGTGACTGGATTGCTTCCCTAGCCTCTACTTCAGTAATCTGAACAAACTATGAACAAGATAGCCTCTAGAGGAAGAGCACAAGAAGTTGACTACATGGGTGAAACAGGAGGGAAGCGGGCAGGCACAACTTTTGAAAGAATGACATAACCAGAGGGCATAGCATAAACCGATTAGAACCAAATGGGTCCAAGGTAGCAGACAAATCAAGTTGACTAGACCTTGCTCCTCAGTATAAACTAATTATAACACAGCAGCAAGCTAATGTGAGCCACCATGACAGTTTGACCCTCAAAGATCTCAAAGGTTGACCCTCAAAGACCAAAAAGTGGGCAGTGGCTCAAACCCTGGAAATCTCCAACCCCTTCCCCAAAATAGTTGGAATAATCCTCCCACTCACTAGCCTGTCCCTGGAGTAGGAAATGGCAACCCACTCCAGTATTCTTTTTTTTTTTTTCCACTCTAGTATTCTTGTCTGGAGAATCCCATAGACAGACTAGCCCGGCGGGCTACAGTTCCTGGGGTCGCAAAGAGTCTGACACGAGTGAGTAACACTAACACATTAGCCTATGAAATTACCCAGCCCATAAAAGCTAACCACACCATATTTTAAGGCCACAGCACTCACCCTCTGCTGTGAGGGTGCACGCTCACATAGCCTGCACGCTATGGAGTGTGTTTCTTTCTGAATAAATACATTTCTTAGCTATTGCTTTGTGTCTCACTGAATTCTTTCTGATATGAGGTTTGTTAGGTCCTGAAACCAGGTCTGAGATCTCAGTTCGAAGACTATAGGTTTTGGCCGGGTTCAAGTCCCAAACTTGTGAGTTCAAGTCCCAAGCAACGTTTTGGCTGAGTTGGAGCCCCAGCACATGGATTCAAGTTCCAATCTGAGGTAGTTTCATAGGGTGATGATGACAATTCTGACACACAATCTCAAGGACTAACTGAGATTTCTTCCCTTTAAAAGTTTTTGGGGGAGGTTGAGTCCACTATCTCCCCAGATTGCCAGCATTCTGACCTGCCTCTTGAGAAACTTGTATGCAGGTCAGGAAGCAACAGTTAGAACTGGACGTGGAACAACAGACTGGTTCCAAATAGGAAAAGGAGTAGGTCAAGGCTGTATATTGTCACCCTACTTATTTAACTTATATGCAGAGTACATCATGAGAAACGCTGGGCTGGAAGAAGCACAAGCTGGAGTCAAGATTGCTGGGAGAAACATCAATAACCTCAGATATGCAGATGACACCACCCTTATGGCAGAAAGTGAAGAACTAAAGAGCCTCTTGGTGAAAGTGAAGGAGGAGAGTGAAAAAGTTGGCTTAAAGCTCAACATTTAGAAAACTAAGATCATGGCATCTGGTCCTATCACTTCGTGACAAATGAATGGGGAAACAGTGGAAACAGTGGCTGAGTTTATTTTTGGGGGCTCCAAAATCACTGCAGATGGTGACTGCAGCCATGAAATTAAAAGATGCTTACTCCTTGGAAGGAAATTTATGACCAACCTAGACAGAATATTAAAAAGCAGAGACATTACTTTGTCAACAAAGGTCTGTCAAGTCAAGGCTATGGTTTTTTCAGTGGTCATGTATGGATGTGAGAGTTGGACTATAAAGAAAGCTGAGAGCAAAGAATTGATGCTTTTGAACTGTGGTGTTGGAGAAGACTCTTGAGAGTCCCTTGGACTGTAAGGAGATCCAACCAATCCATCCTAAAGGAGATCAGTCCTGGGTGTTCATTGGAAGGACTGATGCTGAAGCTGAAACTCCAATACTTTGGCCACCTGATGGGAAGAGATGACTCATTGGAAAAGACCCTGATGCTGGGAGGGATTGGGAGCAGGAGGAGAAGGGGACAACAGAGGATGAGATGGTTGGATGGCATCACTGACTCGATGGACTTGGGTTTGGGTGGACTCCGGGAGTGGGTGATGGATAGGGAGGCCTGGCGTGCTGTGGTTCATGGGGTCGCAAAGAGTCAGACATAACTGAGTGACTGAACTGAACTAATTAAAAGCACCTTTCTTTTGCCACCAACACTTGTGAGTATGTAATTGATTTTGTGAGTGGCAAGCAGTAGGACCTCCATTCGATAACTAATTAGGCCATCGAACAGCCTAACTTGTTAGAAGCACCATGCATGGCCAAAGTTGGTGTTCCGTCTTCCCAGGCAGAGGGTGCCCTGGGCACCTACCTACTCTTCTGCCCAGGTCCACTGTAGCTCTTGAAGGGCATGTGGACTTCACTTCCCTGTCTGGCCACCCCTCATCCCTACTAACAGCCTAGGACTTCCTCCTTGGACACTCTCCTGTGTCACCCCAAATTGCAGTTACGCTAGAGCAAGGCAAGGAGGCTTTTCTCACAACCTCTCCCAGGGAGAAGGAGAATCTCATCCGGGTCATTGCTGGCATGTGCCAGAGAGGCATGCTGTGGCAGCACTGAGAAATGAGCCAGTGGTGATCCTGGATGCTGAGCAGCTCAGCAGTTACCGAGGCCACAAACTGGTAATTCTGTGGAGTGGGCGGAATCTGAAGATGCTGCTGCCTTGGCCCCTGAATCAGGCTGGTGGCTGGCCATGCAGGCTCTGGTCTCAGACCTGCTGAGATTCAAATCCTTGCTCTGGCACTAAGTGTGCAGCCTTGGGCAGTTAACCTCACCAAAGGTGAGGTTAACCTCACCAGTTTGCACCTCTCTGAAGAGGCAGAATAGCTGTTTGTAAAGTTTGTGGAGTCTTACTGTAAGCAGATGGGGCGGGGGGGGGGGTGTCCCTGGAGAAAGTGAACCTAGTATGGTTTTATTGACAGAAGAGAAGCCATTTTTGGCCTAGGCCATTTTGTGATCTAAGCCTGGCCTCAAGGCAACCCCCTTCATGAATATGCATGTACCCTTAGCTTAAAACTTCCCCACTTCTGCTGTCCAGGGAGACACTGCTTTTGAAGAGATACCCAAAGTGTTCTCCTCACTTGCCGCAAATAATAATGAATCCTTACTTCTTGGTTGTGTCTTTTTGCTCGATACCCACTAAGAAGCAAACCCAGCTTTTGGGTAATATCACCAAGAGTTAGTACTCAATAAATATAGATGTTTCCTAAACTATAGCCATAGTTATCATTTTTGACTTCTGACCTCTGGCTCCTCAGGAGTCCTCTGAAGCCCCTTTCCTTCCTGGGTCTCCTCCCTGCCTAGGCCTCAAGGCAGCCCTTCCCCTCAAATGGGATCTCTGTGCACCCTACGGTGCTGTGGTGGGGGGTCGGTTGCAGGAGATAACTTCCGTCCTCGTGTCAGTGAGTACAATGACACCTCCTGCAGGGAGCGTGGGGTCAGGAGAGGCTTGAGGGAGGTGTAGAGGTTCAGCCCCCAGCCCCCAGCTCTGTAGCTGGGTGCAGACCCTCCTCAAGATGGCAGGTGAGGCAGCTGGCTAGCTGCTCTTGCTTTCCTGCACAGGAAGTCCGCCTGGGTCCTTTCTGCCCTGTTGCTTCAACCACTCAAAGCTCACCATGGAAACTCTCCCTGGCTTCTAAACTAAATGTGTAGGGTCTCAGCTGGTGGACCTTCTCCTTTGCTCTATTTAAATTTCTTAAAATGTTATTAATAAATAGCAATCGTCAGGGACTTCCCTGGTGATCCAGTGGCTAAGACTGTGTGCTCACAATGCAGGGAGCTGGGGGCTTCCCAGGTGGCTCAGTGGTAAAGAACCGCTTGCCAATGCAGGAGATATAAGAGACACAGGTTTGATACCTGGGTCGGGAAGATCCCCTGGAGGAGGGCATGGCAACCCACTCCAGTATTCTTGCCTGGAGAATCCCAAGGACAGAGGAGCCTGGTGGACTACAGTCCATGGGGTCACAAAGAGTTGGACATGACTGAAGGGACTCAGCACGCACGTACTGGGTTTGATTACCTGGGCAGGGAACTAGATCCCACATGCTGCAACTAAGACCCAGTGCAGCCAAATAAACAAAATACTTATTAAAAATAAATAGTAATTGTCAATCACTGCTAGTTACTAGTGTGTCTTTCATTTCTAGCATTTTACAACTATTTTCTATAAGGGAAGTGACGTAATTCACTGTGGAATTTGAGTCCATGGCCCAGATTCAAATCTGGCTTCACATCTTGCCTGCTGTGGGTCGTGGGGCACATAACCTAGCCTCGTTGGGCCTGTTTCCCTATTCATGAAACGGGAACACCTCCCGAGTGTTTAGGGATCAGTTGAGAGCCCACCAATGCCTGGCACAACCCGCGTGCTCGCTGGGCAGATGGCTTGCTGTCATCTGAGTCATTTTTACTCTCCCAACAGCCATAATGGGGCAGATGTTACCAGGTCAGATCACAGATGGGGAAACAGGTGCATCAGTACTCCCGGGAGAGGCTGGGCCATCTGGCTGCAGCGCTACCAACTGGAGCAGGTGAACGGCTAAAAATACCTGCATGGACAGAAGCCCAGCGTCCTGTCCCCGGCAGGGGTGGTTCTCGGGACTACTCTGAATGCCCCTTCTGGCAGGTGAGGCAGGCTTTCTGAGGCCCGCGGGGACGGGGTGCAGCGTGAGACTGATGCTGGGCCCAGTTTACCCCTCACACACCCCCTCTGGGCTCACTGGCCTTGCTGATGGGCGGGATGCAGCGGCAGAGGGTGCTGTCCACTGAGCCTGCGGGCACAGAGGAGCAGTAGAGCCTGCACTACACCTCCTGGGCCCTTGTGCTGCCATTCCCAAGAGCCGCAACTGTGCCCCCGAGCCCGCGCTCTGCAACAAGAGAAGCCACCGCAAGGGGACGCTCACGTGTCGCAGCCAGAGAAAGACTGTGTACAGCAGTGAACGCCCACCACAGCCAGAATTTAAATAAATAAATAAAATATATAAATTATATAGAAATAAATTATATATATATAAAAGAAACACTGAGCTCTGAATGGGGACCCATTACTCTGATCATGGCAGGCCCAAGACTGAAGCATCCTGGCTTTTAGTCCCTGGCTTGTTCTGGTCTCAGTGCCTTGGGAGGTGTCTTGAGGATGTTCTCTTGGCGGGCCCCAGGCTGAGGGCGGGATGGGAGGACAGTCAGCATCGCCCAGCCGGGGCTACTAGGGCCCCACTGCGACGCGCTCACAGCCTTTCGCCTGGCCCGCCATGGCCAACCTCTGCCTACGATGGAAGGCACTCAGCCTAGGGGAGGCGGCAGCCTAGAGCTCACTCGCTGTTCACAGACCCACCCTCCTTCCCAGCCGGGTCTGGCCCAGCAGCCACCACCTGCTGCAGTCACTTTTTTCCGCTGGGAGAAAAGAAAAAAAAAGGAGGCGGAGTTCCCTGGCGGTCTGCTGGTGGGGACTCAGTACTTTCACAGCAGAGGGCAGGGGTTCAATCCCTGGTTGGGGAACTAAGATCCCACAAGACACATGGAGTGGCACAAAAAAAGAAGAAAGAAAAGGAAGGGAGCCACGGCTCAGGCCTGCATGGGAGCAGCCACACTCAGCGCCGTCCAGCCAGGCTGCCCCTTCAGGGACAGCCCCCCTTGATCCCCTGCCCCCCTCGCCCCTGTCAGCTCCGGAGGTTGGAGTCTCCAGGTTCTGTTCAGGTTCCTGTTCCTCCTGATGCTCTAGAAACTGAGCTCTGTTACACAGGCGGATGACCCTTGGCCTGGGGGTGAGAAGATGGCAGAGGGGGCAAGGACACCAGGTACCAGCACCTGAGGGTGATCAGGGAGCTGAAAGGGCCTAGGCCGGTCTCCAGGTGCAGGCGGGGCAGGGAGGTCCTGCGCCGGGAAGCCCAGACCCACCCAGGGCACGGAAGGGGGGAGTGGCAGAAAAAGCTAAGGACAGCAGAAACTACGGCCAGGCCTACCTGGGGGCCCCTCTTGGTAAAGGGCATGATGCGAAGTGCCCCAGGCTCCTGAATGTGTGGGAAGGCCAGGCCTGGTGGCCACCACCGGCCTCCTGGGGCACCTTCACTACAGTGGGGCAAATAGGAGTTTTCTACTGCTATGGCAGATGACTACAGACACAGCAGCTTAAACACTAATTTATTACATCACAACCCTGTGGGTGGGCTCAACGGGGTTCCTGTTTAGGGTCTCACCAGGCTGAAATCAAGGGCATAGACTGTCAGGGCTCTGGTCCGCAGGCTGGGGGAGGAGTTGTTGGCCTCCAAGCCTGTTCAGGTTATTGGCCAAATTTGGTCCCGTGCAGCTGTCGTGCCGAGGCACTCCTTTCCCTACTGGCTGTCCGCCAGGGGCCACTCTCGGCTCCTCGCTACGTGGCCCCTCCACCTTCAAAGCTAGCAAAGGACAATCGTCTCCTTGGGGTTGGGTCCTGGTCACGTTTGAATCTCTCTGACTCCTTCTGGAAAAGAGGGGCACACAGACCAGACCCAGCACTAACTCACTTGCCTGTCTCTGGATGCCCTGGCTGGAGTTCAGGGTGGCTGAATAAGAGCAGGAAGGGAACAGAGGGCATGTGAGACCCCTAGACACATGGGAGGCTCCTAGAGGAGGGTTGGCAACTCGCATTTGGTGAGCTCCACGGAGGATGCTGGGGACAGACAGACGAATGGATGGATGGGTGGCTCCTTGGCTTTATCAGGCCTCTGAGCCTTCGGTCAGAAGGATGAGGGATGTGTCGGTCCCCAGACAGACCGGGCAGCCGAGGGTCCCCAGAGTCTGGCTTCCGGTCAGTCACTGCATCAGATGTTGAGGTGAGCCTGAATCCAAGGGCTGTAAGTGGCCACATTGGTATAGACCCCTGGACGGTTGGGCAGGGCACAGCCCTTGCCCCAGCTCACCACACCCACCAGGACCCAGCGCCCAGACTTCATGCAGACCAGGGGTCCTCCAGAGTCACCCTGCAGGAGAAAGGAGAGCTTAGGTCCCAGCCCCCCAGGGACTCTGGGTCCCAGGCTGCCATCCCTCAGTGGTGCCTCTGGCTCGGGGTTCAGTACACTGAGCCTGCAGGTGGTACATCCTGGGTCCCGGGTTCTAAGGAGATAGGGTGCTGGCCACAGAGGCGTGGGCCCCAGACGTTCTAGGCAGCTTCTCGCACCTGGCAGGCATCCTTCTGGCCCCCAACGTAGCCGGCGCACAGGCTCCCTGGCAGTACTATGTGCTCGACCCAGGGCACGTTGGTGCCCAGGTGGTAGAGGTGGTCACAGGTGCGAGCGTCCAGCAGTGGCACCCTCACTCCCTGCAAGGGTCGCCACTCCGGGAGCGGCACTGGAGGAGAAGGGGGAGGTCTAAGAGGCGGCAGAGACTTCCCAGATGGCACTAGTGGTAAAGAACCCGCCTGCCAATGTAGGAGACTTAAGAGATGTGGGTTTGATCCCTGGGTTGGGAAGATCCCCTGGAGGAGGGCATGGCAACCCATTTCAGTATTTTCGCTTGGAGAATCCCATGGACCAAGGAGTCTGGTGGGCTACAGTCCGTGGGGTTGGAAGAGTCAGACACCCAGGAAGAGCCTGCAGAGGGTGAGGTGGAAAGCAGGTGTTGGTGGGAAAAGCCTCACCTGCCAGCCCAGGGTTCCCTGGCCTGACAGGGAGGATGTCTGGGTCCCTGGAGGTCAGAGCGAGCTGGGAAGAGAGCCCCTGGCCCTCCCCCAGTGCCCCTGTGCCCTGCCTTCTGCCTCACCTCCTGGGCGGAGGCTGCCCCAGCCAGTGACCCAGCAGGGTGTGCCAGGCGGCGGGCGGGCCCCAGGCTCGGGCAGGCAGACGGGCTGGACTCGGGTGCTCAGGGGTGCTGGGCGGCGCAGCAGCAGCAGCGCCAGGTCCCCGCGGGCCCCGTCCTCCGAGTAGTCCGGGGGCAGCAGCACCCTCCTCACGGGCGCCAGGAGAGCAGGGGGCGAGCTGGGACCCAAGTGCAGCGCCCCGAGGCGCACGCGGTACTCAGCGGGCAGCGCCTTCCTGCGTGACGGGGGCGCTAGGTCTAATTAAAGCAGCTCCCCCTCCAGCCCAGGAGCGCTCGTCCCCGCCGCCCTCTCTCTTAGAGCCCGGGGTGAGACCTGTGCGAAGTCTAGGCGTGGGGTCCCGGTGGCTGTGGGACGCTGGAACAAGGGCTGTGCCCTGCCCAACCACCCGGGGGTCTGTACCAACATGGCTACCTACAGCCCCCGGATCCAAGACCTTCCCTGGGTCTTGCTCCACCCGCCCCGCCCCGGCAAACCTCGACGAGGAGCCCTAGGGGTAGGGGACCGTCCCTCGGCGGGGCCTGGCTGCCTGCTGACCTGGGGAAGCAGTGTGCCGCCGTCAGCACCCACTGCGGGGCGATGAGCGAGCCCCCGCACACGTGCGTCCCGCGGTGCTGGATGCTCGCCTGCCACGGCCACTCTCCGGCCCGGGCGTCCCGGCCGCCCACGATACGACTGGACACCCGAGGCTGCCCACAAGCTGGCAGGACAAGGGGACTGGGGGTGGGCAGAGCAGTAGGGGACGGGGAGGCGGGGGGTGGGGTTCAGGAGGGGGTGGGGCGGGGTTCGGGAGGCGGGTGGGGCGGGGTTCGGGAGGTGGGTAGGTGGGGCGGGGTTCGTGAGGGGTGGGGCCGGGCAGACGGGGGGCGGGGTTATGGAGGGGTAGGCACAGCGGGTTTCCGCGGCTTCCTTACCTTCAGACGCCAGGTTCCCAGCTGCTCCTGGAGGTGGAAGCAGGGAAGGGACTGGATTACGGGTCTGGTGTCAGGTAACGGGGTGACGGGGAGGGCGGTCACAGATTAGGAAGGAGGGTGGAATGTATATGTCGCACTGACTTGATGCCAGATTTTTGTGCAATCGGGTACAGGATTAAACCCTCCCCAGAGCCCTGTGAGGTGGGGACGTACACCCATTACACAGACGAGCACAACCAGATTCAGAGAGCCCAAGGTCAGTGACAGAACTTGAACCTTTGGAGCCAGTAGTGGGAGTGTGCTAGGTCACTTCAGTCGTGTCCGACTCTATTCAACCCCAGGGACTGTAGCCCACCAGTTCATGGGGTTCTCCAGGCAAGAATGCTGGTTCTCCAGGCAAGAATGCTGGAGTGGGTTGCCATTTCCTTCTCCCGGGGATCTTCCCCACTCAGGGATTTAACCTGCGTCTCCTGCATTGAGGCAGACTCTACCGCTGAGTCACTGGGGAAGCTCTGGAGCCAAGAATAGGATGCCTGAACTTCCCCGGTGGTCCAGTGGTTAAGAATCTGCCTCCCAATGCAGACTGGGAGACAGGTTCAATCCCTAGTCGGGGAAGATCCTACATGCAACAAGAGAAGCCACAGCAGTGAGAAGCCCACACAGGGCAGCTAGAGAAAGCCTGGAAGGAGCAAGGAAGACCCAGTGCAACCAAAAATAGAAAAAAGAGTAGGATGCCTTAGAGTGCTCTAGAGGAAGCAGGAAGGCTGGGCAGATGGAAGCCAAAGCTCCTGTGGTCAGCACCCCCAGCCCGCCCCCACTCACCCAGCCCCAGTAGGAGCAGGACCTGGAGGGAGGAAGCCCACTTCATTCTGTCTTCAGGGCTGGGCCCAGTAAGGGTGGTACTGCCCAGGACTAGCCTGGCTGGAGCCTGCCAAGAGAAGAGGAGGATCTAGCCCCCCACCCACCCTGAGCTCCTTTTGTCTTCCTTCAGACCCTGGTTGGTCCCAGACCTAGCCCTGTGGCCCAGGCTCTATGCCCTATGCCCAGGCCCCAGGGACCACCCC
This sequence comes from Cervus canadensis, assembly GCF_019320065.1. Lineage (NCBI taxonomy): Eukaryota > Metazoa > Chordata > Mammalia > Artiodactyla > Cervidae > Cervus > Cervus canadensis. Next base: position 37,572,089 of record NC_057417.1, read on the forward strand.
TGCCCCCCCAAGGGCTGCACGATTTGGGCGCCTTAGGTCTCCAGGCAAGCCCTGGAGCCCAACCCCTCCCCCATCTTGTATTTCCCTGATAGGTGCCCCCCAACCCTGTTCCCCGCAGACCCGTATCCTTTTCTCACCCTTGCAGCTGGTGTCCTCCCTGCTAACTGGGCTGGGGGAGGATCTGGGAGCTTAAAGAGCCAGGAGAGGGGTGGGGGCCAGGAGTTAATTAAGGAGGTCAGGGCGGGGCTGCGGCTTCCTCAGTCCAGCCTTGAACAAAGATGCTTTGAACAGTGCTTTTGCCATGGCAGGAAAGGGACACCTGGGTTTCTCGAAGGAAGCCTGGCTTGGGCCAAGGTGCACAGAACTGGGGGTGGGAGCCTGAGTCCAGCCAGGCAAGGGTGGAGTGGGGGGTGGGGTGAATGGCATGGGGTGGGGGTGGGGGCCTGGGCTGCATCCAGCCCCTGGAAAGGCTCCGGAACCTCCTTTTACCAAGTCAGTGCCCCCTCCAGCAGCTGTCCACTTGGTTCCCCGTCCTGGGGGCCTTTCTGTCCAGCACACCCCCTCCTTGGCTGTGTCCCAAGGTGATGTGTGACGGGAGATCTGATTCACGCCTGTTTGTTTCCCCTCCATGAGGCAGGGTCTGGGTCTCTGTCCCTGTCTTAGCGCAGGCTGCCAGGACAGCACACCACAGTGTCAGTCGCTCAGTCGTGGCCAACTCTTTTGTGACCGCACGGTCTGTCCATGGAATGCTCCAGGCAAGAATACTGGAGTGGTTTGCCACTGCTTTCTCCAGGGGATCTTCCCAATCCAGGGATCGAACCCGGGTCTCCTGCATGGCAGGTAGGTTCTTTACCGTCTGAGCCCATAGACTGGGGCTCAAGTTCCATTCTGGAGGCTGGACGTCCAAGAACAAGGAACTGGCCAGATGTGAGCCTCTTCTCTTGGCTTGTAGGGGGCTGCCCTGCCATCTCACTGAGTGATCACACAGCCTTCTCTTTGTGTCTGCTGGGCATGAAGGGTAGTGGAGGGGCGGGGAGATGCTGCTGTCTTTTTATCTTTTCTGGTTGCACTGTATGGCATGAAGGATCTTAGTCCCCTGGCCAAGGATTGAACCCAGGCCCCCAGCAATGGAAGCATAGAGTCCTAACCACTGTACTGCCAGGGAAGTCCCCTGGTGTCTCACTCTTTTCTTTAAAAAAATTATTTATTGGCTGTGCCAGGTCTTAGCTGTGGCAGGTGGGATCTAGTTCCCTGACCCGGGGTCAAACCTGGGCCCCCTGGATTGGGAGCTCAGAGTCCCAGCCACTGGACCATCAGGAAAGTCCCTGGTATCTTTTTCTATAAGGACACTAATAAGTCCACCCTATTACTTCATTTAATTACATCCAGAGTCACTGGGGTTAAAGATTCAACATATAAATTTTGGCAAGTTCACACACGTTCTTCCCAGGTGGCTCAGTGGTAAAGAACCCACCTGTCAGTGAAGGAGACACAGGAGACACGGGTTCAATCCCTGGGTCAGGAAGATCCCCTGGAGGAGGAAATGCTAACCCACCCCAGTATTCTTGCCTGGAGAATCCCAGGGACAGAGGAGCCTGGTGGGCTACAGTCCACGGGATCGCGAACAGTTGGACACGACTGAGCACATGCACAAATATCCAGTCCCCAATGGCAAGAGCAGTGCCATCACGGAGTGGGCGCTGAGTGTTTGGGAGTAAGTGGGAGGGGCCAGCAGGCACGCGGGGTGGCGAGGGTGAAGGAGACGAGTGAGGGGAGCTAGTGGCGAACCAGCCCCAGTCCTTCCATGCAAAACAAGGGAGGGCGGCCCCGGGCCTGACTTCCACTGTCCACGTTCCAGGACCAGGCTCAAGCCCACGCTCCGGAGCTGGTTTGTAGAATGTCGTCCCTCCCACCCCCGAGACCTTGGGAGAGTTTCCTCTTCTGTAAACCGCCCACCCCCCCACCCCGAGGTGGTCGTGAAGTTTAATGGTTAGCCCTTGCAGAGCCTGGAACCGCGCCCGGCTGATGGAAACGCTGTGGAAGGGCCACGAGAATAAAAGCAGCGCCCTCCCTGAGGTGCCTGACCTTGGTTACCCCAGATTCAGCCGCCACTGGGGGCCTTGGCTGCAGTGGAGCCAAGTGGGCAGAGCTGGGGCAGCTGGAGAGGCTGGTGGGATGGAGAGTGACCCATGACCCTGGGGACACACAGCCATCTCTGGGGCCATACCTTGAGAGGGGGTTCACTGGAAGGCTGGATGCCCAGTCCAGCAGGGAAGCTGGGGGGGGCATCTACCTGTTGCAATTTGGGAGGCCTGGAGGACACTTGAGGGCAGGGACCCCGAAACAAATTCCTCCTGAGGAACTGGCTTATGGTGGAAGGATCTGGAACTGGTTGACTAATGGGCAATCAAACCTGAGAGGAGTAGGAAGGGAACCCCTTCCCAGGGGTTTACCCCAACCCAGCTCCATGCCTCAGATCAAGAAACTGAGGCATAGGCCCCTGCTGGCCCACATGCCCTGTCTCACCCTTGAGTCACCCTGCACAAACGGACCCTGGACAAATGTCATCTGCTTGCCCGTCTCACCACCCTCCTCCTGGGGGCCAGGCGGAGGAGGCCAGCTTTCTCTGCTGCCGGACCTGCCCCGACTCCCAGGTATGGGCAAATGATCCAAACAGGGCCAGCCTCCCACCATGGCCCCTAGGTAACAGTGATGGGTCAAGAGGTGACATGTGACCCCAGACCAGCCAATCAGAATCCTCCCCTGAGATTTTCACCCTGGAGGAGGGAGGGAGGGAGGACCATTGGGGCCCAGGCAGGGGAAGCCATGGCTGAGGCCACAGGCAAGGACTCTCAGCTGGCTCGAGAGCCTGGAATCTTCCAGACTGAGGAACAGTGCCCTGTAGAATTGGAGCTCCTCATTCCAGCCATCCTTAGGCTCGGTGGGCTGCCCTGTATCCTTCTAAACCAACTCTCCTTCACTCATGCTGGTTCTAAGGGTTGTAAGGCTGCTTCCAATCAAAGTCTTTAAGTGCCAAGAATGAAAACAAAGTAACATTCAACAAAGGTGGAGGGGAGGTGTGCCCAGAGCTGGCTGCCCTGCCAGTGTGTTTCAGGATGGCAGCACCCAGCCCACCGCATGCAGCACAAGACTCGTCTCTGATGAGCGCCCAGCCCTGCTCTTGGCCAGACTCCCCGGCACCCTGCAGACCTGGCAGCAGATGAGGTGGGGGGTGGGGTGGCCTTCCCAGGACCTAGGTGTTTTCCCACTGATGTCCCAGCGCAACACGGGCCCCCTGGGAGGGCTGCAGCCTGAGCCCACCCCATGCCGACCCCAACAACAGGAGTCATGCAAGGAGGGACAATGGTGTGGGGTGAGCTGGGGCGCAGGGAGGGGTGCGCAGTGGCACCGGGCTGGGGTAAGTGGCCCTGAACAGGACGCTATGGGGAATGTGTGCCTGGGCGGGCTTGGCGGTATTTCAGTGGACGAGACTGTCACGCAGGCACTAGGCCACCAGAGGGTACTCGGCCTGCTGCTGGAGGAGGGGCCGTGACACGCTGCCAGGCAGGCCTGCGGGCCGTGTCACGGGGCAGCTGGGTCTGGGGCCTGGCGCTTCACAGGCATTAAATCACGCGGTCCTCCGGTAACACATGGGACACCAGGCAGAGAGCGTTCTGTGTGGGGCCAGCCCGGAGGGCCTTTGTGGGAGATGAGCGGGAATGCCCTCAGGTTTTGCCTGCTCCGAAGGACAGATGGCAGAGGGTGGAAATCTCAAAGCAGGTGAGTCCCACTTGGGAAACATGGAAGACACCAGCCACCAGGTGCCTGCTGGCCCCTCTGAGTCACGCACACCACACAGCCTGAGGTCGACATGGGCTGCTGTGAGCTAGGTGAGTTAAGGATTCTGTCACCTCTCTGGGACTCAGCTTCATCATTTTTAAAAAAACATTTATTTACTTTTGATGCCGAAGAATTGATGCTTTTGAACTGTGGTGTTGGTGAAGACTCGTAAAAGTCCCTTGGACTGCAAGGAGATCCAACCAGTCCATCCTAAAGGAGATCAGTCCTGGGTGTTCATTGGAAGGACTGATGTTGAAGCTGAAACTCCAATACTTTGGCCACCTGATAGGAAGCGCTGACTCATTGGAAAAGACCCTGATGCTGGGAAAGATTGAGGGCAGGAGGAGAAGGGGACGACAGAGGATGGGATGGCTGGATGGCATCACCGACTCGATGGACATGGGTTTGGGTGGACTCCGGGAGTGGGAGATGGACAGGGAGGCCTGGCGTACTGTGGTTCATGGGGTCGCAAGGAGTTGGACACGACTGAGCGACTGAACTGAACTGAACTGATTTCCTTTTGACTGTGCTGGGTCTTCGTTGCTGCGTGGGCTTTCTCCCGTCGTGGCGAGCGGGGGCTGGCTACTGTCTAGCCGTGCTGCTTGGTCTTCTCGTTGTGGTGGCCTCTCTCGTTACGGGGCATGGGCTCAGTAGTTGTGCTGCATAGGCTTACTGGCTCTGCAGCATGTGGGATCTTTCCAGAACAGGGATCATACCCATGTCTGCTGCATTGGCAGCCGGGTTCTGTACCACTAAGCCACCAAGGAAGCCCCTCATCATTTTTAAAACTTATTTATTTTATTAAAAAATATTTATTTATTTGGCTGAGTCAGGTCTTCACTGCAGCCTGTGGGCTCAGTAGTTGGGGAAGGGGAAGCTCCAGCTTTGGGGGCTGCTAAGGGGCATGAAAGTGGTGTCACAGCCGATGTGGCTTTTGGGCAGGCAGGAGTGAGGAGGACACCCCTCCCAGACTCCTCCGCCTGCCCCTCCACAGTGACCAGCCCTAGCCGGACCAGAGCTTCTAACACCTTCTGTGCTCACAGCACCTGTGGGTCCCATGAAAACGCACATCTGCCTGAGCAGTTCCCAGGGGCCCCAGACAACCCTGCTGACCTGTCCGTTGGCCACACTGAGGCTGTGTTCTGGGAGCCCAGTGGGGCCGGGGCAGACATGCTTGATGCCGCCCCCTCCATCCAGGCCACATGACGGAGCTTGGAGCCTCCATGCCCCCAGGACAGCCCTCAACCACAGGGAGTCAGGAGAAAAGTGCCCACACCGGCTCTTTGTCCCCAGGTGGTGCTGAGGTGTGTCTGTGTGAACTCTGAGTGGGGGGGGGGGCAGCAAAACTGTGCCTCAGCTGCCACAAGGGTCAAATGTCACTGGCTCTCACCCCTTCTGCCTCAGTTTCCCTGCTCTTCACTGGGGCTTCTTGGCATTGCCTCCCGAATGAACTACCCGCACCCTTGAGCTGGTCCCAGCTCAGCCTTTGGGGACCATGGTGAGACCAGAGTGTCTGCGTCTGTGTGGTGGAGGACACGGTATGAGCACTGGGGAGTCTGGGGGCATTTCCACCACAGCACCCCCACTCCAGCCCTCCGAGCCCCCAGCCACCCTGGTGCTACTAACGTCCTCTCAGATTGAATTACCTGAGAGGGTTCTGTTGTTTGCAACCCAGACCTGGATGGATGATGATTTAGGAGTTGAGGAGTGGTCTTGGGGTGGACAGGACGCAGGTGACCATGAGGGCGTCCAGGAAGCCACCCGGAGCCACAGAATGTGCTGCTGGGCATCAACTTGAATATACACACTTTATTAGCAAAGGGGACAGAAGGGGACGAGGCCTGATCCAGCAGGCCGTCCTGCCACCAGGGCGCCCCCAGCCCTTGGTGACTGTGCCCGGAGCTGCGGTAACTACAGCATCCTCATGGACTCAAGTGTGCACAGGCCATCCGCAGGAGGAAGGGAGTCCAGAGCAGAGCCAGGGGGAGCAGCCACCGAGAGGGGCCTGGCCTGGGTGTGCTGCGGGCCATCAGCAACTGGATCCAGTTGAAGTAAAGACTGACATTGGTGTAGACACCAGGCCGGTTGCGCCTACCACAGCCCACTCCCCAGCTCACGATTCCAATCTGAATCCACCGCCCATTCTTTTCGCAGACCAAGGGTCCGCCTGAGTCACCCTGGAAAGCAGTGTGGGTGAGCAAGGCCGAGGGTGGGGCATGAGGGGCCCCAGGAGAGGCTGGGAGAGCAGAGTCTGTCCTCTGGATTTCACATAGAGATCCAAGGAGGTACAGTGAATGTGAAACAGGAAGCTGGATAAATGAGGTCTACAGTGATCTCATGAATAAACTCTGAGGGTGCATTGGTGGGGGGTCAAGGGGGTTGCCCTCAGAACCAAGATGGGGAGGAGTGGTACGGCCGTCACTGGGGCCGGGTACTCACTTTGCAGCTGTCAGCGTCACCATCCTCAGAGCCAGCACAAATCATGTCATAATTGATGTTGCTGCGGTAATAAGGCTGCTGGAACAGGTAGGAACACCTGGATTTGTTTATGATGGAGACCTGCACTTCCTGGAGATTGTAGGGAGGCGGCAGCTCTGCCAGGGGTTGAGGGCGGGAGAGAGAAAGAAACAACCTTAGGCTCTCCTCTGCCATTTGGGGAAACGGGGTAAAAAGGTGGGGAGTGGACTTCCTGGGACACCCACAGTACCCGGGACATGGCTCCTCTGCTCCAGCCCAGGGCCCAGTACATGGTGGACCACAGAAGGGCCCAATGGATGGGGAGGCTGTTACAGCTCCTCCCCCAGATTCAGTTTCCCTCTCCGTGGCATGCAGATGACAGGCCCTGCCTGGACCAGTGGGGAGAGATCCTGGCTGAAGCATACACAGAGGGGAGGGGCTGATGCTGCTGAGCTTGTTTGTAATCAGTATACTACAGCTGCATGATCCGGGCTGAAGAGTTCCCAAATTTGATGAAAGATATGACTCAGTGATAAAGAATCTGTCTGCCAGTGCAGGAGATGTGGCTTCAATCCTTGGGCTGGGAAGATTCCCTGGGGTAGGAAATGGCAACCCACTCCAGTACTCTTGCCTGGAAAATTCCATGGACAAAGGAGCCTGGTGGGCTACAGTCCATGGAATTGCAAAGAGTCAGACATGACTGAGCACGCACACACACATGAATCTATACATTCATGAAGATGAACAAACTCCAAGTAGGATAAACACAAGGAGATCCACATCGAGATACATTTTCATCAAAATATCAAAAGGCAAAGGGAGAATCTTATTAAAAAAAACGTTGAGAGAGAAGACACACATCAAGTATAAGGGATCTTTGGCAAGACTGACAGCTAAATTCCTTCCAGACACCCTGGAGCCCAAGAGGCAGTGGGATGACATGTAAAGTGCTAAGAGAAGAAAACAGTCAACCAAGCATTCAATATCAGGCAAAACTACCTTTCAAAAATATGAAGACGAGATTAAGACATTCCCAGATAACAAATGCTGAGACTGTTCATCATAGTAGGCCTGCCCTTCAAGAAATGGAAAAGGGACCCTTTCAGGCTGAAATGAAAGGACAGTAGACAGAAACTTAAACCCACAGGAAGAAATAGAGAACAATGGTGAAGGTAACTACACAGGTAAATATAAAAGCCGGTATTATTATAATTTTGGTTCATAACTCTTTTCTCTATACAATTTAAAAGACAAATGCATAAAAATAATTATAAACCTCTGTTAATGACTACACAAAATATAAAGATGTAAACTGTGACAATAACAACTTAAAGGAGAAGAATAGAGTTGTATAGGAACAGAATTTTTGTATGCTATTGAACCTAAGTTGGTATTAATTCAAAACAGACTGTTACAAGTTTAAGTTATTAACTTATCTCCAGAGCAATTGCTGAGAAAATAACTAAAAAATACACAGAAGAGGAAATGAGAAGAAAATCAATACAGTATACTAATAAAAATCAATTAAACAAGGAAATAAGAAATAAGATATAAGGCATAGGTATAGATATAAGATATAGATACAAAATATCTATATCTTCTACATCTGACAAAATATAGAAAACCAACAGAATAAAGGAAGCAGTAAATTCTTCCCTATCAGTGATTAATTTTAATGTAAGTGGATTAAACATCAATTAAAAGGCAGAGATTGGCAGAATAGATTAAAAACAGGGATCCAACTATATCCTGTCTGTGAGGTTAGAAGTTATTCCGTCGTGTCTGACTCTTTATGACCCCATGGACTGTAGGCTGCCAGGCTTCTCTGTCCATGGGATTCTCCAGGCAAGAATACTGGAGTGGGTTGCCATATCCTGTCTACAAGACAATAATTTTAGATCCAAATGCAAATATAGGTTGAAGGTGAAAGGTTGGAAAAAGACATTCATGCAAATAGTAACCAAAAAGAGCTGAGGTTGCTGTACTAATGTTAGACAAAATAGATTTTGAGTCAGAACATGTCATAAGAGTCAAAGAAGGACATTACATATTGATAAATGTGTCAGGTCTTCAAGATAAAATAATTATAAATATCTACACATCTAACAACTGAGCGTCAAACTACATGACACAAAATTGATGTAACTGCTGGGAGAAACAGACAGTTCTAGAATAACAGCCAGAGACTTCAATGTCCCACTTTTATTAATGGAAAGAACAATCAAAGAGAAGACCACTAAGAAAATAGAGGTCTTGAAGAGTCAGTAGACCAGAACAACCCCCCCAAAGAAGAGCAGAACACACATTCTTTTTAAGTGGATACAAAACATTCTCCAAGATAGATGTCAGACCACAAAATGAGTTAGAATAAAGTAGAAAAGACTGACCGCATAGAAAACAGCTGATTGAGGCTAGAATTCTGTTCCTTCAACAGCAGAAGGAAAACTGAAAAATTCACTATATGGACATTCAACAACATACTCCTAACCAAAGAAGGAATCATGAGGAAAATTAGAAAGCACTGTGAGATGAATGGAAATAAAAACACAGCATATCAAAAATTCATGGCAGTGAGCAAAAGCAGCTCTCACAAGGAAATTTATAGCTGGAAATGCCTATGTTAATAAAGGAGAAAAATCTCAAGTTCATAATCTAACTTAAGGAACTAGGAAAAGAAGAGCAAATTAAACCCAAAGATGGAAGGAGGAAGGAAATAATAAAGAGACAGATGCAGGTTAAAAAACAACTAGGAAAGGGGAAAACAATAGCGAAAAATCAACGAAAGCAAGAGCTGTTTCTCTGAAAGGTCAACAAAACTGACAGTGAAAGTGAGGACCCTATCACTGACCGTAAAGAAAATTTAAGGACTCTCAGTGAGCACTATGAACAATTGTCTGCCAACAAGTTAGATAACCTCGAAGAAGGGAGCAAATTCCCAGAAACACACAAAATACCAAAACAAATTCAAGAAGAAATAGAAAATCTAGGTAAAGAGATTTAGTCAGTAGTCAGAAATCTCCCAATGAGGAGAAGTTCTGGGCCAGATAACTTAAATGGTGGCATCTATCAAACGGGGTTTTCCCAGGTGGTCCAGTGGTTAAGAATCTGCCTTGTAATGCAAAGGATGAGGGTTCGAACTAGGATCCCACATGCTGCAACTAAGACCCCACAGAGCCAAGCAAGTAAAAAATTTTTTTTTAAACACAGAAAGAAATTAACATCAAACCTTTTTGAACACCACTTCCTAACTCGTTCTGTGACAACAAAGCCCAGATAAGCTATCTCACAAAAGAAACTACAGATCAACATATATGCAACAATCCTCAACAAAATACTAGTAAACTGACTTCAGCGGCATTGTTGTTTGGTTGTTCAGTCTGTCCAACTCTTGGCAACCCCCTGGATCACAGCACGCCAGGCTTCCCTGTCCTTCATATTAAAGGAATTCTAACACCATGACCAAGTGAGATTTATCTGAAGAGTGCAAGGGGGGTCCAATATATAAAAATCAATCAATATACTGCATACTATAGTAATAGAACAAAGGAAAAAACCCACATGGTTATCCTGATTGATGCAGGAAAATCCAACACTCTTTCATTATAAAGATAACCAGTAAGCATAGAGAGAACTTTCCTAACCTGATAATGATCATATGTGAAGCATCCACAGCTAATATCATACAGAATTGTGAAAGACTGAAAGCTTCCCCCCTAAGACAAGGATGCCAGTTTTTTTTTGCCACTTCCACTTAACATTTTATTGGAAGTTCTAGTCAGAGCAATTAGACAAGAAAAAGAAATAAAAACATATTCAAGTTGGAAAGGAAGAAGTGAAACTCTCTTTATTCACAGATAACATGATCTTGTATACAGAAAATCATAAAGAATACACAAGAAAGGACTAGAATTAATAAACCACAAATCTGCAGATCTGAAATCGACATAAAAATCAATTATATTTCTGTACACTGCCAACGAACAATTCCAAAACAATATCAGAAAAGAAAATTCATTTATATAATAGCATCAATAAGAGTAAAATAGTTAAAAATAGATTTAATTGAGGAGATGAAAGATCTGTACACAAGAAGCACTACAAAAGATTGCTGAAAGATATTAAAGAAGATCTAAATAAATGGAAACATATCTCATGTTAACGGACTGGAGACTTAATATTATTTCAATGACAGTACTCTCCTAAAGCAATTTACAGATTCAATGCAACCTCTATCCAAACTCCAAAGGTCTTTTGAGTGGAAATTGACAAGCTGATTCTAAAATTTATGTAAAATATCAAGAGACCCCAAATAACAAAACCAATATTTGAAAAAGTAGAATAAAGCTGGAGAACACACACTTCTCAATTTCAAAGCATAATTGGAAGGTACAGGCATCAAACAACGGAGATCTGGCAAACGGATAGAAACACAGACCAATGGAACATAATTTTGAGTGCAGAAAAAAAAAACAAACCCTTTCTTCTTTGGCCAACTAATTTCTGGCAAGGGTGCCAAGACAATTCAGTAGAGTAGAGAATAGTCTCTTCATCAAATGGTGCTGAGACAACTAGATATCCAAACGCAAAAAAATGAAGCCAGACCCCTTATCAGACACCATAAACAAAGATCAACTCAAAATGAATCAAAGACATACATATCAATGTAACAGCTAAAACTATAACAAAACTTAAAGTCTTCAAGAAAACATGAGAGTACATTTTCATGACCTTGAACTTGAATATGATTTCTTAAACATGACATCAAAAGTTAACGCAGAAAAAGAAAAAAGCAACCAGAACTTCATCAAAGTTAAAAATGTTGTGCATCAACAGACACTATCATGAACTTCCCTGGTGGATCAGTGGTTAAGAATCCACCTGTCAGTGCAGGGGACACAAGTTCAATCCCTGGTCCTCGAAGATCCCACATGCCACAACTACTGAGCCTGCGAGCCGAAATTACTGAGGTTACATGCCACAACTACTGAAGCTGCAGGCCCTGGAATCCATGCTCCACAATAAGAGAAGTCACTGCAATGAGGAGAAGCCTGCACACTGCAACTAAAGAAAGCCCATGAGCAGCAACAAAGACCCAGTGCAGCCAAAAATAAATAATTAAATATATTTTTAAAAAATAGACACTATCATGAAAGTGAAAAGAGATGTGGTCCGTGAGTCTTGGCTCAGCCCTGAGTCTGAAGTGCTATTCCCGAATTAACACCAGGGACTGACAGCATGGAGCAGCCTGAGAGGAGGGAGGTTATGATCCCTATTTCGAGGAATTTGAAGTTATGTAAGAGGATTCAAAACACAACTTTCAGACACTAAAGCCTACCTGTTCGACAGAACTTGGGCGAGGTCTTCATTTCAACTTTCAAATCTTTAGCTCTTTATCCATTTCCTGGAGATTATTGTAACCCTCCTTCCTGGCATCACTTGGCCCTCTGCTCATTATGAACCCCAACAAGCCAGCTGGTCTCACCCCTAGCTACATATTAGAATCACCTGGGAAGCTTTAAAACACCCCAGCATCCATGCCACATCCCAGACCAATTAAATCTATGCAGTGAGACCCAGGAACCAGTTTAAAAAAAAAATAGAAAAAGAAGAAAAAAAGGGGGAAAAAAAAAAAAAGAAACCCACAAAATAGGAACAAATATTTGCAAATCACATCTCTAAAAAGAGTCTAGTATCCAGAATATATAAAGAACTATTACAACTCAACTGCAAAGGCAACTCAATTTAAAAATGGGTTGGGGGTCTTCCCTGGTGATTCAGCGGCTAAGACTCCCTGCCCCAATGCAGGAGGCCCAGGTTCTGTCCCTTCTCAGGGAACTAGCTCCCACATACAGCAACTAAAAAAAAGAAATCCCTCACACTGCAACGAAGATCAACGATCCCTTGTGCAGTAACTAAGACCAGGATCAGCCAAATAAATTAATTAAATATTTTTAAAAATGAGGTGGGAATTCCCTACTGGTCCAGTGGTTACAACTGCTTTCATCATTGAGGATCTGGGTTCAATCCCTAAGATCCCACAAGTCATGTAGTGTGGCCAAAAAAAAAAAAAACAGGGTAAGGTACTTAAATAGGCATTACTCCAGGGAAGATATACAAATGGCCAACTAGCACATGAAAAAATGCTCAACATCACGGGTCATTAGAGAAAATGCAAATCAAAACCACAGTGAGAGGGGGCTTCCCTGGTGGCTCAATGCTTATGAATCCTCCTGCCAAAGCAGATGTAGGTTTCATCCTTAGCCTGGGAAGATCCCACATGCTGCGGAGCAACTAAGCTGGTGGGCCACAACTACTGAGCCTGCGCTCTAGAGCCCAGGAGCCACAACTACTGAAGCCCATGTACCCTAGAGCCCAAGCTCTGCAACAGAAGAAGCCACTGCGATGAGAAGTCTGCACTCCACAATGGGAGGAAAAAAGTCTGCACAACAACAAAGACCCAGCACAGCCAAAAATAAATATTATTATTAAAAAAAAACCACAGTGAGACACCACTTCACACTCATTAGGATGCCCTCCCCCCAAACAGCAACAACCTGGAAAACAGTAAGTGTGGAGGAGAATGGAGAGAAATTATAACCGTCATTGTTGATGGGGATATAAAATGGAGCAGCTGCTATGGAACACTGTCAGCTCCTCAAGAAGTTAAAATAGAATTATCATGTGATCCAGGATTGCACTGCTAAACGCATTCACAAAATAACCGAAAAGAGGTATTCAAGCACAAATTTGTATACTAATATTGACACAAATACCCAAAAGATGGAACGACACAGTCATCAGTGAATGAATGAATAAACAAATTGTGATGCATCCATGCAATGGAATATCATTCAGCTGTAAAAAAAGAATGAAGTTTTGATACATACTATAACATGGATGAACCTTGAAAACTTTATGCTAAGTAAAGGAAGCCAAACATGAAAGGTGACATAGTGGGTGATTCCATTTTACTTGAAATACCCAGAAAACATAAATCCATAGAGACAAAAAGCTGGTAGTGGTTGCTAAGGGCTGGAGGGAGGGCTGTAATGGGGAGTGATTACTTAATGGTTATGGAATTTCCTTTGGGCGTGATGAAAATGTTTTTGAACTTGATAGAGTCAATGGTTATGCACTGTGCATGTTTGAAATGCCATTCAATTATAGACTTTATTTTTGATGTGGACCATTTTAAAAATCTTTATTGAATTTGTTACAACATCACTTCTGTTCTATGTTTTGTTTTGCTTTTTGACTGCAAGGCATGTGGGATCCAGCATGCTGCAGTCCGTGGGGTCACAAAGTCGGACTCGGCTTAGCAACTGAACAACAACAACATGTGGGATGTTAGTCCCCTGACCAGGGATGGAACCCACACCCGCTGCGTTGGAAGGTGAAATCTCGACCCCTGGACCACCAGGGAAGTCTCAAATTATACATTTTAAAATGGTTGATATGAGAAATAACACAAAAAGAAAGAAGGAATGAAGTATTGACACATGCCAAAACAAAAATGAACATTGAAAATGTTATGCTGAGTGAGAGAAGCTAGGCACCAAAGACCGTATGTTGTAGATCGTGTTCATATGAAGTGATCAGAGTAAGTAAATCCATAGAGACAGAAAGCAGATTAGTGGTTGCCAGGGACTATGGCCAAGGACAATGAGGAATAAGGAGTAATGGGTAATAAGCCTGGGATTTCATTTTGAGATGATGAAAATGTTCCATAATTAGATAGTGGTGATACCTACACCACTCTGAGTATCCAAAAAAAAAAAAAAAACCCTCTGAATTTTATGCTTTTTTTTTTTTTGTCATACCACATAGTATGTGGGATTTCAGTTCCCCAGCCAGGGATTGAACCCATGCCCCCCTGCAGTGGAAGGGCAGAGTCTTAACCACCAGACCACCAGGGAAGTCCCTGAATTGTACACTTTAAAAGGATGATTTTTATGCTTTGTGAACTGTATCTCCAAAAATAAAAAAAGCCCGGTGCTTTTCTGAAAAGTGCACCCCAAAACCTCATGCACCCCAAAACTCACACCCCTGCAGGCTGGGGCTGCAGGTGTGGGCAGGGGGGCCTCTGGAAGGGAGGGGGAGCTGAGTGTGTGTGCAGAAAGCCCTGCTCCGCGGTGGGGGAGGAGGGGAGGGCCAACGGCTGAGGGGAAAAAGCGAGGGCAGAGTGGGCACAGACCGAGGCGGGGCCCCTGGAGCTGGTGTGCGGCCGCACAGGGCCTGGTGGATACCGCTCCCCTCCCCCGCCCGTCTGTCCCCAACCTCACTCTCTATCTCACTGATGTCCCCCCAGCCAGTCACCCAGCAGTCATTCCGGTTCTTGAACTCCTCGGAGGAGGACACGATGCAGATGGGCTGGACGTGCTTATTGAAGGTAACTGGGGAGGAGAGCTTGACCAGGGCGATGTCATGCTGTGATTTCCTCCTGAATTGGGGGAATGTGATAATATCCTGGACTCCATATCGACGCAGGAAGGCCCGCAGGCTCCAAATGGATGGCGTGGCAGACAGTTCCCCGAACTGGACTGACCAATCGGAGGGATAACTGTTCCTGGCAAGGGAGGAGAAAGCGCTCAGGGGTCTTCAGAGGGAGGGTGGGCCACCCCAGCACGCCTGGGGCTGCTGAGCCTGAGACCACTGGGACGCTGCCGGGCTCACCCTGGACCCCATTAGCAGGTCCTCCTTCCACAAAGAGGCCAAGGTAGAAACGGGGAGAGCCCCGAGAGCCCCAACCAAAGTCCCACACCTGGGGACTTCGGCAGGAGGGTGCCTCCCCTGCCAGCTCATCTGGCCGGTCACTCAACCACCTGTCGCCTCCAGGGCCCTGCTCTTAAGGGGACCAGCAGGTTCACGGGGGCCACACAGGCTGGGCTCCAAACAGCTTCGGGGACCACTGACCCTACCAGCTGGGCTCCTGTCCAGCACTTAACCTCAGCTCATTCCCCCGGGGGCACACCTCCGCTGGGAGGTGGGGTGAGGAAGGTGGAGGGTGGAGGTGTCATTTGGGGACAAATGGAGCGAGAAAGAGAACAAGACACACAAATGTTCTGGAAGAAACCGCACAGGTTTTCCTCCGGGAGCGCCCCGGGGCCTCGCGCCGGTGTGTAACGGGCTGCAGCCCAGCCTGGGGCTCAGGAGCACACGAGGGTCACGGCCACGTGGGACATGGGCGCGCGTCCTGGCACAGACCCGGGACGTGGGGTCAGCGGGCCCCCTGCCCCCAGACTCACTTTTTAAAGCAGTGCGCGGCGGAGAGCACCCAGCGGCGGTTAAGCAGGCTCGCTCCGCAGCTGTGGACTTTATTCCAGCGCAGGCTGCCCTGCCACGGCCAGCGCCCAAGCTTGGCCTCATTTCCACCCAACACGCGCACCTGGATGCCCTGGAGGCCACAAGGCCCTGGGATGAACAGACGGACACCAGGCTGAGCTGTGGGAGGCAGGCTGATCCTGCCCACCCTCACCCACTGGGAAGGGAAGGGACTCCCGGGGGAACCGAGCGTCCTGGGGTCGTGCCACCCAGGAAGTGTCGAACGCTGGGGACCCGCCCCCGTGGCCCGCGGGCGCCCGCCCCATCCTGCCCCCCGGCCCCCTGGGGCCCATCAGTTACTTGAGAGCATCGACGAGTTCTGAAAACCTGGAGAGGGGAGAGGGAAAGCTGAGGCGCCCTTCGCGCTCGGGCCCACCGCGCTCGGGCCCTCCGCGGGGAAGCGCCTCCCGCACGCCTTACCTGGAAGCAGCAGGTCCTTGTCCCGAAAGGCTGGGGGCAGGAGACGAGATGAGCTCCCCTCTGCCTCCTCGCGCCCCAGCCGCCCCCGTCACCCCGGCTCGCCCCCGCAGCCCTCGCCCGAGCTCACCCTGCTCGGCGATTTCGATCCGCACCAGCAGCACCGCCAGCAGCTGCGCCGCCCCCTGCGGGCGCATGGCCTCGCCCCCCGCCGCCCGGCGCCCTCTCTGATCCCACCCGCTCCAGGGCCCGGCTGAGCGCCCCCTGGGGGAGAGGGAGCCGCGGGAACCCTGGCCGCCCCGGCCGGGCCGTCGACCTGGCTGGTCCAAGGTTTGTTTGGGTACCTGGGACGTCACAGTGCCCGGCTTTGAGCTTGTTACTGGGACTGGTCCCCAACGACGTACCTTGCTGTGGCCCGGGAACCGGTGCGAGCTGCCGACCCCTCTCTCGTCCGCCGCGCTGGAGGCCTGGCCGCCCCCCGCTAACCTTTGTACTAGCCACTCCTTCCTCTAGCAAGGACCAAGGACCTGGCCCACCGTCAGGACTGTCATGAAAGCACAGTCCCAAGTCCTCACTGAATGCCGATTGGGGCCGGGCACTGTTGGGCTGAGCCGGGAGGAGAAGACCCCCCCACACAAGCCTCTTCTTGGGGACTGGTGGTTTGGGGTCTCGTCCTTCCCTCTGCGGGCCTCATGCTGGTCCCCGCGCGTGGCCCAAGCTGCCCCCTAGTGGCAGGTTCCAGCCCTTTTTGTCACCCTCCTCAGGGTGATTTTCAAGTTGAAATCGCCTTTTACAAACGTTCTTACCTGGGTCCTACGGGGAAGGAAATGGCAAAAAAAAAAACCGACAACACGGCGGCGGGGCGGAACATCGCTGGTTATTCATTTCCGTGTCCCTGTCTCTACAGCCAGGAACCCGGGAGGAACCTGTGCCTCCTTGGTGCCCCTATGTGTGCACCCAGTGATGAGTCCCCAGGCATTGGCTTCTGGGGCTGGGGGTCCCTCCAGGCAGGGGAGGCAGTCTGGAGTCTGGACTTGGAGGACTATCCCAAGGAGGTGGGCACCCTCAGGGATACTGAGCCCTGGTACCCTCAGTGGGGCCCAGGTGGTGACTCTAAGGGAATGAGTCGCTGGGGGCCAGAGCAGGCAGAGCAGGGTGTTCTTGACCTTGGGAGCATTGGGGATACACGGGGGACATGCCTGGTGCTTGGGGAGCATAGAACCTTCTCCAGAGGTTGAAGCTTGTCTGTCAGCACCCCTCCTGGACTTCACACGCTGCAGAAGGGGCAGTGGGCGTGGGCTCCGGCTGGTGGGCTCAGGGGCACACTTTGTGCAACAAGGGGTGGGGTTTCCCCTAAGAAGGCCCCCTCTGTGGTCTTTGTTAGACAGCGCTTGTGACTGGCCAGTCCCTGTGAGTTCCCCGGGTCAGGGCTGGGTGCAGCCCCTTGCAAGAGATGAGGCGCAGTGCCAGCACCTGCCTCCCCCGCACCCAACGGACCGCTTACATAGGTCCTGCTCTGGTCCTTGACAATGGTCCCGGAGCTCTCGCTTCCTCCTGACCGCCAACCTGCCTGTCCCCTGCCCCAACTGTCCTTTCCTGGTGAACACCAAGCTTGCTCCAGCCTCGGGCCGGCCTCTTCCTGCGGACTTCTCGCCCAGATGGTCACAGGGCAAGCTTCTTCTGAGCCTTCAAGTCAAGCCCATATGACCCCACTGACTGTCCTTCTCACTGACCCGTTGTATTTCCTTCCTGAAAGTGAAAGTGAAGTCCCTCAGTCGTGTGCGACTCTTTGCAACCCCATGGACTATAGCCTACCAGGCTCCTCTGTCCATGGGATTATGCAGGCAAGAGTACTGGAGTGGGTTGCCATTTCCTTCTCCAGGGATCAAACCCGGGTCTCCCACATTGCAGGCAGAGGCTTTACCATCTGCACCATCAGGGAAGTCCATTTCCTTCCTAGAACTGAGCAATATCCAAAATGATCTTGTTCCGTCCTTTGCATGTGCAGCTGTCGACTGCCTCCAGGGACTGTGTGTGACACAGCTGGTGAACGTTCAAGGAACTGAAAGACTGATGGAGGTCCCAAAGGACCCCCGCCCCTGCCTCTTCTCCCTGACCCTGGACCTACGGCCCTGCCCTATGCTCCCTACGCCGGTGGCTGGCTTACATTTCTCCAGCCCGTCCTTAGGCTTCCCTGGAAAGATAGGGGTTGGAGAAAGAGGAAAAGAGATATGGAGCAAGCCCAGGGACTTCCCTGCTGGTCCAGTGGTTAAGAATCCACCTTCCAATGCAGGAACCCTGATTCCCTGATCAGGGAACTAAGATCCCACATACTGTGCAGCGCAGCCAAAAGATTAAAAAAAAAAAAAAAGTACCTATCTTGGATTGCTCTTCACATCAGCCTAGCCTGCAGGCAGCTCCCCCTCCAAGGGGCTCCGTGGGTCTCTGAGAAGCCCCGAATACTTGCGTATGTGCTCACTGTCAGTCATGTCTGACTCTTTGTGACCCCGTGGACGTACCCCACCAGGCCCCTCAGCCCGTGGGATTCTCCAGACAAGAATACTAGAGTAGGTTACCATTTCCTTCTCCACCCAAATGCTTGATTTAGGCCAAAGTCATGCTTAGTACTGCATTATTGCTCTTTCATTTACCTGATCTCTTGATTTCTGAGAGAAAAAAAACTGTGGATTTATTAGTTTCTTGAGTATTGAGAACATTTTTGTCTTATTTTTATGTATAACATCTTATGTTTTACTTTTATTATTTCAAAATAAAAATTGTTATTGGGGTATAAAATGCTCTGTTATTGGGGTATAAAAGCTCATGCCTCATATCTTTTCAGAGGCTTGTAACTCTTACCAATGTAAAATACCCCTGTGGCTCATAGCTCATTCTCAAGACTTTGAGCCTTGGGTTCTATTTTATCTGCAAGTATCTGGTACGTGATAGTCCACAGCCACTTTCATCTTGCTTGCGACTTTCCCACCAATATATATCCTTAGTCAAAACAAAATAAAAAGATGTTTAGAAAGAAATGGAAAGAAACAAAGTGAAAGTGAAGTTGTTTAGTTGTGTCCAACTCTTTGCGACCACATGGACTGTAGCCTACCAGGTTCCTCCATCCATGGGATTTCCCAGGCAAGAATACTGGAGTGGGTTGCCATTTCTTTCTCCGGGGGATCTTCCCAAGGATAAAGCCCGGGTCTCCTGCCTTGTAGGCAGACGCTTTACCATCTGAACCACCAGGGAAGTCCTAGAAAGAAATTACAAGAAGTTAAATTTCTTAATCTACTTATGTGTGCATGCTAAGTCGTGTCTGACTCTTTTTGACCCTTTGGAGTGTAGCCCGCCAGGCTCTGTCCATGGGGTTTGGTAGCCAAATACTGCTGTGGACTGCCATGCCCTTCTCCAGGGAATCTTCCCGAGTCTCCTATGTCTCCTGCACTGGCAGGCAGATTCTTTGCCACTAGCACCACCTGGAAAACCCAACCTACTTATGCTTGGCCTTTATTGGAATAGACTTGCTGGAATCCTTGTAAAATAGTAAAGTACCTCCACTAACAGTATTACAGATTTTTGTTATTGGAAAAAACAAACAAACAGAAGTTTCATGATTTACTGACACCTTACGGGGATAAAGAAAGACATGTCTTGCCTGTTTGTGATTTTTTGTTTCTTTGGTCCCAGAAATTATTTTGAGAATGTCTAGCTTATCAGAATTATGTAAGAGCCAGTGCATTTACTAATCTGATTTACTAATCTGATGTAAAGACATCCTTGTAATCAGCTATACCCCAATCCAAAATAAAAAGTTTTGTTAAAGAAGAATAAAAAAGAATGAGATGATACCATTTGTAGCAACATGGATGGACCCAGACATTATCATACTAAGTGAAGTAAGTCAAAGAAAGACAAACATCATATGATATCACTTATATGTGGAATCTAAAAAGAGAATGAAACAAATGAACTTATTTATGAAACAGAAACAGACTCACAGATATAGAAAATAAACATATGGTTACGAAAGGGGGGAGGGATAAATTCGGAGTTTGGGATTAAAATATACATACTGCTATATATAAAATAGACAACCAACAAAGACCTCCTGTATAGCACAGGGAACTATACTTAATGTCTTGTAATAGCCTATAATGGAAGCGAATCTGAAAAAGAATGTGTGTGTGTGTGTGTGTGTGTATAAACCTGGGACTTTCCTTTTGGTCCAGTGATTAAGACTCTGAGCTTCCAACTGCCAGGAGGTACAGGTTTGATCTCTGGTCAGGGAACTAAGATCCCACATGCCACACGGCAAAGCTGACAAAGCAAACAAAAAACGGAGTCACTTTGCTGCCACCTGAAACTAACACAGCATTGTAAATCAACTATAGTTCAACTGAAAATTTTTTAATAAAACATAAAAATAAAGACACGCTGACACTCCTGATCAAATGTCCCTTAGAACTCACAGCCATTCAACAACTCTTTTGTTATTTTGTTGGTGGTGTTAATTTAATGTATCTCTTTTTGGTGTGCTGGGTCTTCCTTGCTATGCGGGCTTTTCTCTAGTTGTGCCGAGCAGGGTCTACTCTCTACTTGTGGTGCTCGGGCTTCTCTTTGCAGCGGCTTCTCTTGTGGCGGAACAGGGGCCCTAGGGTGCTCGGACTCCAGTAGTTGTGGCTCCCAGGTTCTGAGGCACAGGCTCAGCAGTTGTGGTGCACAGGCTTAGCTGCTCTGCATGCAGCATGTGGGATCCTCCCAGATCAGGGATCGAACCCATGTCTCCTGCACTGGCATGCGGATTCCTCACCCCTGAGCCACCAGGGAAGCTCTCAATTACTCTTTTTGTGCTCACGAGTGTCTGCTCACCTATTCAGAATGATACTGAGGAGGTAAAAATAGATATGGAACCAATATCATGTACAGACATGCTTTTTTTTTTCTCCCTTTGGCTGCGGTAGGTCCTTGTTGCTACTGGTGGGCTTTCTCTAGTTGCAGCCAGTAGAGGCTGCTCTTTGTTGAGTTGCACGGACTTCTCCTTGCAGTGACTCCCCTTGTCGCAGAGCATGGGCTCCAGGCGCACAGGCTTCAGTAGTTGAGGTACACGGTCTTAGTTGCCCTGCAGCATGTGGGATCTTCCCGCGTCACTTGCATTGGCAGGAGGATTTTTAATGACTGGGCCACCAGGGAAGCCCCCCGACCTGCCTTTCTAATGATTTGCTAATGGGGATTCTAGAGACAGGCCTGATCGTCACCTTTTCTCAACCCCCTATTTTATTTCACTTAAAGCACTTTTTATTGTGGAGAAATGGATAGACAAGAACCACTCTTTCTTCATTATTTGTTTGGCTGTGGCAGGTGTTAGTTGTGTCACGCGGGGTATCTTCCTTTGCTATGCACGGACTGTCTAGCTGTGTCTCTCAGACTTCAGAGTGAGCTTCAGAGCTCTCAGACTTCAGTAGTTGTGGCGACATGTGGGATCTTAGTTCTCCAACCAGGGATCAAACCCTCGTCCCCTGCATTGCAGTGCAGATTCTTAACGACTGGGAAGTCCCAACAAGAACCAGTCTTGACTGTCACTCCATGTCTCTACATTTCTCTCTCATGTAATATGTCCCCTTTAAACTTTGGCTCTAAGTTCTCCATGTTTCACTACTCTGTCTTCAAGTTTGCCAATTCATTTTTTAGCTATGTCCATTTTCTTATTCAGGTGTTTGGCTAAGCTGCTTTACTTCAGCAATATTTTAAATTTCCAGACACTCTTTCTTGTTCTCTGATTGCTTGGTCTTCTGTAGTATAATTCTTATTTAATGCTGATAAACACCTCTTCAGGCTTTCTGAGGAAACCAGTTAGAATTTTTCAAGCTGTCTGCTGTTCCATGTAATATCTCAGTTTCCTCTGGAGTCAGTTCAGTTTATTTGAATAGATCCTTCCACTGCATGCACACATTTTCTGTGAACATTTCTTCATTCTTGATTGCTGTGCAGTAAAAGGTTAACTGAACAGGTCTAGGATGGTCAAACCCTGCATGGTCTAAAGAAAGGACTGGCCCTTTAACAGCTCTTAGGAAATAACATCCAGCCCTTGGAGAGTCCTGCCTGAAAAGGCTGTCTGTAGATCTGGGGTCCTGGGGCCTCTCCAGATAGGTGCTAATGATGTAATTTATGGTGGGGCCTTGGGTCAGACTGGATCAGCTGGACCTCTGGAGGGGCTGCAGTCTGAGAACTAAGGTCAGCCACGTGGGCACTCCATACCTTTGCGATGAAATCCCGATAGAAACTCCAGACACCAAAGTTTAGGTGAGTGCCCCTGGTTAACAGCAGTTCATGAGTGGGAAAATTAAGCAGTGCCCATCCGACCCCTCTGGAAGGGGACAGCTGGAAGCCTGCACCCGGTCTCTCCCAGACTCTTCTCTGCACCTTTGGCATGTGCCGATGTTATCTGTATCCATTCACTGTAAGGTACCATAGTCAGGAGAGGAACAGCTTTTCTGAGTTCTGTGAATCCTCCTAAAAAATTATTGACTTTGACTCTGTGCCCACAAAGTGACTTTGGTGCCCGCAACAGTGTCCACAAGGAGTGGAAGCAACCTGTAGGCTCTGCAGAGATAGATGACGCTCCGTGTGCGGCAACGGGCAGACAGGGAGGTTAGGAGCCCCCTAGATGGTCAAATCAGGCCAGCGTTTATTCTGTGGGTCCCGGGAAGGTCATCACTTTTAACAGCAGATAATACAGTGCCCAGCCCCAATCGGCACTCAGTGAGGACTTGGGACTGTGCTTTCATGACAGTCCTGACGGTGGCCCAGGTCCTTGCTAGAGGAAGGAGTGGCTAGTACAGAGGGCAGCGGGGGGGCGGCCAGGCCCCCAGCGTGGCGGACGAGAGAAGGGTCGGCGGCTCGCACCGGTTCCCGGGCCACAGCAAGGTACGTCGTTGGGGACCAGTCCCAGTAACAAGCTCAAAGCCGGGCACTGTGACGTCCCAGGTACCCAAACAAACCTTGGACCAGCCAGGTCGTCGGCCCGGCCGGGGCGGCCAGGGTTCCCGCGGCTCCCTCTCCCCCAGGGGGCGCTCAGCGGGACCCTGGAGCGGGTGGGATCAGAGAGGGCGCCGGGCGGCGGGGGGCGAGGCCATGCGCCCGCAGGGGGCGGCGCAGCTGCTGGCGGTGCTGCTGGTGCGGATCGAAATCGCCGAGCAGGGTGAGCTCGGGCGAGGGCTGCGGGCGCGAGCCGGGGTGACGGGGGCGGCTGGGGCGCGAGGAGGCAGAGGGGAGCTCATCTCGTCTCCTGCCCCCAGCCTTTCGGGACAAGGACCTGCTGCTTCCAGGTAAGGCGTGCGGGAGGCGCTTCCCCGCGGAGGGCTCGCGTGGGCCCGAGCGCGAAGGGCGCCTCAGCTTTCCCTCTCCCCGCTCCAGGTTTTCAGAACTCGTCGATGCTCTCATGTAACTGAAGGGCCCCGGGGGGCCGGGGGGCAGGATGGGGCGGGGGCCCGGGGGCCACGGGGGCGGGTCCCCAGCGTTCGACACTTCCTGGGTGGCACGACCCCAGGACGCGCGGTTCCCCGGGGAGCCCCTTCCCTTCGCGCACCCCAAAGATGAGGGTGGGCAGGATAAGCCTGCCTCCCAAAGCTCAGCCTGGTGTCCGTCTGTCCATCCCAGGGCCTTGTGGCCAACGGGCCATCCCAACACGCATAGTGGGTGGAAAGGATTCAGCGCTCGGGCACTGGCCGTGGCAGGGCAGCCTGCGTCTGTGGGGCTCCCACTTCTGCGGAGCGAGCCTGCTCAACCGCCGCTGGGTGCTCTCCGCCGCGCACTGCTTTGAAAAGTGAGTCTGGGGGCAGGGGGCCCGCTGACCCCGCGTCCCGGGTTTGTGCCAAGACACGCGCCCCTGTCCCACGTGGCCGCGGCCCTCGTGTGCTCCTGAGCCCCAGGCTGGGCTGCAGCCTGTTATACACCGGCTTGAGGCCCCGGGGCGCTCCCGGAGGAAAACCTGTGCGGTTTCTTCCAGAACATTTGTGTGTCTTGTTCTCTTTCTCGCTCCATTTGTCCCCACATGGCACCTCCAGCCTCCACCTTCCTCACCCCACCTCCCAGCGGAGGTGTGCCCCCGGGGGGAGGAATGAGCTGAGGTAAGTGCTGGACAGGAGCCCAGCTGGTGGGGTCAGTGGTCCCCGAAGCTGTTTGGAGCCCAGCCTGTGTGGCCCCCGTGAACCTGCTGGTCCTGTTAAGAGCAGGGCCCTGGAGGCGACAGGTGGTTGAGTGACCGGCCAGATGAGCTGGCAGGGGAGGCACCCTCCTGCCGAAGTCCCCAGGTGTGCGACTTTGGCTGGGGCTCTTGGGGCTCTCCCCGTTTCTACCTTGGCCTCTTTGTGGAAGGAGGACCTGCTAATGGGGTCCAGGGTGAGCCGGGCAGCGTCCTGGCGGTCTCAGCTCAGGGAGCAGCCCCAGGCGTGCTGGGGTGGCCCACCCTCCCTCTGAAGACCCCTGAGGGCTTTCTCCTCCCTTAATAGCAACCAAAATCCCTTTCACTGGTCGGTCCAGTTTGGGGAGCTGTCTGCCACACCATCCATTTGGAACTTGCAAGCCTACTACAACCGTTACAATGTGGATCAGATTTTCCTGAGCCCCTTCTATCTGGGAGCTCCGGTGTATGACATCGCCCTGGTGAAGCTGTCCTCCTCGGTCACCTACACTAAGTACATCCAGCCCATCTGTGTCGTGGCCTCCATCTCCGAGTTTGAGAACAGGAGTGACTGCTGGGTGACCGGCTGGGGAGACGTTGAAGAAGAGCTGAGTGAGTCTGGGGACAGCCGCGTCTGGGCCAGGCGAGGGTGGCAGTGTCATCGCCCGCGGGTTCTAGCTGCGCCAGCCTCACGCGGCAGCCTGCTCGGTGCTCTCTCCACGCTGGCTCTCCACTCTTGCCCCTCGCCCATAGACAGGGCTTTCTGTACCCTAAGCTCCCCTTCTCTTCTGGAGATTATGAGCCAGAAACCAGAGAGGAAGACCCAGGCTAGCACCCCCAGCCTGCTGGGTGTCTGTTGGGTGCTGCGGGGGGAAGGGGTGTGTGTTTCAGGAAGCCCTTCTTTCTACCCCAGCAAGGTGCTCCCCCCAACCCCCTCCATCCAGCCTCCCACTCCAGCTCCCCCACCCCTTCTGCACTGACAGGGACGGTGGGAGTGGGGAGCCCTCCCATCCGGGAGTGCCAGCTCATTCATTCTCTCTCCTTGAAACTTCGAGCCTCGCTCCAGCCTTGTTCCCACTCAATCTCTGCGGGGCTCCGTGTGCTGGCATTAGTGAAAGTGAAAAGTGAAGTTGCTCAGTCATGTCTGACTCTTTGTGACCCCATGGACTGTAGCCTACTGGGATCCTCCGTCCATGGGATTTTCCAGGCAGGAGCACTGGAGTGGGTTGCCATTAGCTGCCACCCATTTCTCTCTCACCAGGAGTCCCTCGAAACTGCTGGGCCCAGGCCCCCCAGAGGGGCTCACGGGTTAGACTGCTGGTCACGCTGCTCCCTGGCCTATCGCGGCCCTGCCTCGCCCTCAACCACAGCAGCCGTGATAGACCACGCTCCCCTGGTGCACCGTGTGTCCCAACACAGTTCTGGGCTCCAAGGACTCTCTTCCTTCTGAAGTCTGCCTGCCTAGAGGCTGGCAGCATCTTTATGCCTGCTTTACAGACGAGGAAGCCGGGAGAGGCCTGGAGAGTTTCCCAGGCCCTGGGGATCCATGGAAAAGCCAGGACTCCTTGGCCCAGAGAGGGTAGCCAGCCACACACCTGGCATTGCCAGCGAGGAGAGGGGAGTCGACTGGAGACCTGCCCCATCCTTTTCTTGCACCCCAGGGGGCTGGAGAAAGTGCCCCAGTGTAGACTTCTTGGGTCCAAAGGGCTGGACGGCCATGAGCTGAGCGGCCCAGCCAGCCTGACACTGCCCCTCTCCCAGCTGACAGGTGATCACACCCAGCGCCAGCTGAGCCCTCACTCCCACAGGTAGACGGTGACTTCTTGACCCCACCCCCAGAGCTGATGTACTCTGTGCTAGTGGGGAAATCTTGGGCAAAGCACTTCATCTCACTCTGCCTCACCTTCCTCATCTGTAAAATGGGGCAATAATAGTTCCCACCAGAGAGGCTAGTTCTGAGGCTTAAAAGCATTCCTATGTGAGGGCTTAGCAGAGCGCCTGGCAGCCAAGAAACGCTTGCCTCACCAGCGTTCAGTGTTAATGGGGTCACCATCCTCTGCAGGACAAGGAGGTGATTCAGGTCTAGACTTTGGACAGGGCTGGGTTCGTATCAGGGCTTTCCAGGGGGCGCTAGTGGTAAACGACCCGCTGACCCATGCAGGAGCCGTAAGAGACCCGGGTTTGGTCCCTGGGTTGGGAAGACCCCCTGGAGGAGGTCATGGCAACCCACTCAAGTATTCTTGCCTAGAGAATCCCATGGACAGAGGAACCTGGTGGGTTATGGTCCATAGGGTTGCAAAGAGTTGGACACGACTGAAATAACTTAGCATGCATATTCGGCTCTGGTGGCTCCTGGTGCTTTGCCAGGATTGGGGGAGGGTGACCTTCCTCCTGAATCTTTCCTTACCCGAGACGGAGGCTGATTGCACTGCATCCCAGGAGTGCTGCAGGAGCGCCTGGTAGAGCTCTGGGCTCGGGCTGGGCAGGCGCGTTGCAGGGGGAGAGAGAGCGTGCCAGGCTGCCCCACATCCGCAGGCACTGGGCGCTGGACTGTGCAGATCCTAAACTGTCCCAGCTGCACCAGCCCCACCCTGGACATGCTAAGGTCTCTCCCCGGGGGCTGGAGCGGGGGCTGGAACAGGGCCTGTTGTCTGTAGGCTACAGTGAGGGAAACTATAACAGCCTGTCCCTCCTCTAGGCCCTTACGTGGTGTGTTCATCACCCACCACGTGCTGGGTGCTGGGCTAGAGCAGAGGAGTCAAGGGCAATGTCCCAGGTACTGTGGGTGCCCCAGGGTCCCCCCGGCGCATGCCTTCGTAGCCTGTGCCATTCTGATGGCAGAGGAGAGGCTCAGGACGCCATCTTTCTCTGTTCCCTCAACTCCTCCGCAGGTCTGCCATATCCCTACACCCTCCAGGAAGTGCAGGTCGGGATCATAAACACCACCATGTGTAATCACCTGTTCTCAATGCCTGATTTCCGCACTGACATCTGGGGAGACATGATTTGCGCTGGCGACCCTCAAGGCGGCAAAGATTCCTGCTTTGTGAGTGTCCCTCCCGTCCCCAGCTCGCGCTTCTGGGCCCATAGTACCTCATCACCCCAGGCACCCCCCTCCCCGCCCCGGCCAGAAAACACCCTGCATCCCTGCCCTCCATCTGGGCCTCGTGTCCACCCTGGGGGCAGGGGTAGGGACGACTGTTCCACTTTGCAGATGCAGAAACTGAGGCTTGCTCACTTCTGTGGAGGGGAGGTGTGGGATTTGCACCCCGTCTGCCCAGCTCCACAGCCCCTCCTGCTCTCCCAGCCTCTCTGCTCACCCCTCCCGCGCCACCCCAGGCTGGGCTCACCCATGCTGGTCCCCAGGGTGACTCAGGTGGGCCCTTGGTCTGTGAAAAGAAAGGGCTGTGGTATCAAGTTGGAGTCGTGAGCTGGGGAGTGGGCTGCGGTAGGCCCAACCGGCCGGGTGTCTACACCAATGTCAGTGCGCACTACAAGTGGATCCGAGAGGTTTTGGCCAAAAACAACACTTGCAGGCTGGACCCCTGCCTCCTGCTGCTGCTCCTTCCTCTGCTCTGGGCTCTCCCATTCCTACGGCTGGCCTGAGCCCAGCCGACGACCCCCGAGAGTTGGGGCCATCTGCTGAGTCAGGCCCAGTTCCCTTCTGTCCCCTTTGCTAATAAAAGTGTATATGTTCAAGTTGACACCTTGCCGCACTTTCAGTGGCCCCGGGTGGCTTCCTGGACACCCTCATGGTCACTCGCGTCCCGTCCGTTCCAAGACGACTCCTTAACTCCTAAATCATCGTCCACCCATCTGTGCTATGCGGGTTTTGGTTGCAAACAACAAAACCCTTTCAGGTTAGTTCGATCGGAAAGATCATTTATGAAAAGACTCTCAAGAGTCTTCTCCAGCACCACAATTTGAAAGCATCAATTCTTCGGCGCTCAGCCTTCTTTATGGTCCAGCTCTCACATCCATACATGACTCCTGGAAAAACCATAGGTTTGGCTGGGGAGGCTTATGTCAGACCCAGTGTTGTCCTGGGCAGATGAGACCAGGGATCTCCCTCTGGGCCAGAGTTAGTCCCCTGAACGTGGAGAGGGCAGGACGGAGGAGGAAGGTCCTGGGAGGGGGGCAGTAGGGCCCAGATATGTCACCAGCCCTGTTTGCCCAGGTCTGGCCCTCAAGACACTGTGTCCCCCACTGATCCCTTCCAGGGACCCATACGGGGACCTGGGCCTGGCCTGGCCAGGAGTCTATAGAGCCAGCAGGGGTGGAGCCCAGGAGCTTCTGAGCCGATACCAGGAAGATGGGCAGGCCTGCCCTGCAGCCACATGTGGTGAGGGGACCTGGGACAGGGGAGGGGGTGGGTGTGGGGGTGTGATCTCTGCTTTCAGAGCTGATGACCCACGAGTGACCCAGACAGACCTTCTCGTGGCTGGGAGGGAGGGGCATCTAGTCGACAAATAAATGAACAAAACCAAGAAATATTCACATCTCCCCTCTTTTTTCAGGATGGCCTCTGAGGGCTTCACACCCCTGTCCTGGGGGAGGAGGTCTCCCACACACAGTGCCCACCCAGCTCTGGCCCGCCCAGGCTGCTGTGCAGTTCGCGGGCAGCACCCCCTCCCGGCCACGAGAGGAAGTTCCCACGCCAACCCTGAGAAGTGCTGGGGGCAGAGCCAGAGGTGGTGCCCAGCGCCCAGCCCCCAGCCCAGCTTCAGGTGGGGTCCCCCGGGCTGGATGATGGTGCTCTCCCTTCAGAAGGAGCAGCAGGCTGCAGCCAGCCACCACGACATCCTCACTCCCCTCAGTATCCACCTCTGAGAATCTCACCTGAGACTGGTGGGCCTCTCAGGAAGCCTCTTATCTGAAGAAATAGCCCCCTCAGGCCATCAGGAGGCCCCGTGGGTGGCCCCGAAGGTGTTATTTTGATTTAAACATGTCACAAATTGTACGGCGGCCTGGGAGACACACCCAACTGTCTTCTAAACTGGAGGTACCAATAGTATGTTCCCACCAGCTATGAATGAGTTCAGCTTCATTTTTTATATCTAAAAATTAGTACCTTTCCTACAGATGGTTAGAATAAAATGAGTTAACTTATAAATGGCTTAGAACAATATCCGGTGTAGGAGAAGCAAGTTTCCCTGGTGGCTCAGTGGTAAAGAATTCATCTGCAATTCAGGAGATGCTGGTTCGATCCTTGGGTTGGGAAGATCCCTTGGAGGAGGAAATGACAACTCACTCGAGTATTCTTGCCTGGGAAATCCCAGGAACAGGGGAGCCTTACAGGCTACAGTCCATGGGGTCGCAGAAGAGTCAGATACAAATGAGTGACTGAACAACAAACATAGAATAAGCACTATGCATGGGCTCTCATCACCACCACCACCCCGACCACCACCATCATCACCAACATCACCATCGTCACCCTGTGACCCAGCCAGCAGGATTCTGAAAGGAAGAGAATGCCCAGCTCCTGAGGCCCCAGTGTGAGCACCAGAATGACCACCTTACTTCTCTTTCTCTGGATCGGTTCTGGAACAGCCCAGTCTTCCTCAGCCGTGGCTCCATTTTAGCAGTGGTTCCCAACATGTGTACCATGGAATGTTATTTCCCAGGGCTGTGAATAGACTTCATTTGTAAAAGGATCCTATGATCACCGACGTTGGGGAAAGTTAAATCTTTTAAGAGATTTTTTTGATGACCTAGGACCTATTAAACAGAGTGAAGTGACTCAGAAAGAAAAAAATAAATATCGTATTCTAATGCATACATACAGAATCTAGAAAAATGGTGCTGAAGAACTTATTTACAGGGCAGCAATGGAGAAACAGACATAGAGAATAGACTTATGGACATGGGGAGTGGGGAGGAGAGGGTGAGATGTATGGGAAGAGTAACAGGGAAACTTACATTACCATGTGTAAAAAGGGGCTCCCTATCAATCTCGAGGGGTGGGATGGGGAGGAAGATGGGAAGGAGGTTCAAAAGGGAAGAGATATACCTATGGCTGATTCATGTCGAGGTTTGACAGAAAACAAAATTCTGTAAAGCAATTATCTTTCAATAAAAAAATAAAAAATATAAAGAAAAAAAGAAAAAATTAGTTTTTCAGAATAAAAGTTGTAATAATAAAAATTTTTTTGTTGCAGAACTTTCCAATGACTTTTATTTGCTAAAATGCATCAGGAATCTGAAAGAGAAAATATGGAGGGTTGCGTTTCCCACATTTCTTGACCATAGAACCCTCACTTGTGAGGGATTTCTCAAGGGATGTGTGGATGCTGCCCCACCGTCTCTAGGGCCAGGCTGAATCTTCGCAGTTCCCTTCTCAGGTGGATTTTTCTCCAGTACAATTTCCTTTCCTTTCTGCACCTGTCCCTCCCGGGTGCCCCATCTGACACGAGGGGGCGGTAGTGAGCTGAGATCCGGCTGCTCAAGCCGGCCCGGTGTTTATCTAGAAGTCAGGAAATGGCACAACATTGACATTTTCCTATTTTACTAAATACAGCCAGTAGATGAAAATACAGCGAATTGAGGTGCCTGAAACAATGCTCATTTCCATGCACTCATGTCTGTGTTATGACAGCTCTGGGCCCTGCCTTCCCATCGCCCTCACCCTCATTGTCATTCACCAGCTGCCCAGGTTCCCTGCATAGAGTCCCTCTTCACGGGGGTCTCCCTTTCTGTCCACCTCCAGGAGATCTCTCCGCTACAGAATCCGATGGCAGAGCCACCAGGTCATCTGACTAATAAAGAGGCTTGTTTTTCCTTTTAAAGTGGGAAGCAGATCAATGGCTTGAAGAATTGGCACGTGTCCTGTCTGGGGCTGCTCATCACACCCCCACCTTGGGCAAATGTTCAGATAATGGGGAAAATCGCTCTGTAGAACCGGACTTCTTAGCAAAGTAAAAGTAGCTTTATGATGATTATCAAAATAATGCCTTCCTGTTAGAAAATAAAAATCAAAGGAGCTCAAAGAAGAGACTTTAAAAAAAATCACCAGAGCCAAACTTGTAATCAGTCTCCTAGTGTTGGATAGTTGAAAAGTTGTTGTCATTAAAAACGATATCTTCAGGAAAACCTTAATTTATAAATTCAGCACACCTTCCCAATCACTTTCACTCGTTTATTTATTTGGCTGCACCAGGTCTTAGGAACGGCATGCAGGATTATTTAGTTGTGGCAGGTGGGATCTAGTTACCCGACCAGGGATCGAACCCAGGCCTCCTGCGTTGGGAGCATGGAGTCTTAGTCATTGGACCACCAGGGAAGTCCCTCTCATTGTTTCTTTCTTTTTTGTTTTCATCATTTCTTAGGATAACTTTTCTGTGGGCGCAATGTTTTAGCCAAATGGGCTTCACGTTTGTAAGGTTTTTAAGTTGTGAGAAGGTCCTCAGTACACTCCCCCAGGGAAGTAAGAGAACCCACTCCCCACATTGTTCCTGACCCTGAGAACCTCCAATTTCATATCTTTTGAGAACTTATAGGTTAAAAATGTATCCCATTTAAAAAAGAACAATCATCTTTACTTTGTAAAATTAGTACAATCCTATTTAAAAAATGGAAGCGGTACGAAAAAGAACAGAGGAGAGAATAGAAAAATGTCCTAAATTCCACCATCTGGAAGTGACCCTAGTTTTGTTTGAACATTGTTCCAGAAATAGGTTTGGAAAGACAAGTTCAAGGGCAGGCAGATGGAAGGAAAGATAAGCAGGTGGGGCACATGGAGACCTGCTTCTCTTAGACACTTCCAAACTCTAGAAAACAACACGATATGTACAAACAGAGTAATTCGCCAAGAATGCTGGACCCCAGCAATTCTTAGTTGGTGAAGCCTCTCAAAGATATAAGCAGAGGCTTCCCTGGTGGCTCAGTGGTTAAGAATCCGCCTTGTAATGGGGATTACAGGGGACACCAGTTCGACTACAGGGGACACTGGTTTGATGTCTGGTCCGGGAAGACCTCATATACAAGGGAGCAACTAAGCCTGTGTGTCACAACTACCAAACCCACACGCTACAACTACTGAAGCCTGCACGCCTAGAGCCCCCGCTCCACAACGAGAGAAGCCACGGCAACGAGAAGCCCATGCTCGCAACTACAGAGTAGCCCCCGCTTGTCGCAACTAGAGAAAGCCAATGCATAACAATGAAGACCTAGAACAGACAAAAATAAAAAGTTAATTAAATTTAAAAGAGAGAGAGGTAGGCAGATGGGCTTGCATTGACGTGGGTCTAGGGGCTTGTAGGCAGGATACAGTGGATCTGGGGTTCATGAGAGGCTCTCAGAAAACCTCAGGCTGTTTGGTTAACTCCCTGCAGTGGGTTGGACCAGAAAGCAAGCCCTCACCAAGAACTGAGTCCCTTGGAGCCTTGATCTTGGACTTCCAGCCTCCAGAACTGTGAGAAGTAAACCTCTGTTGTTTGAGGCCCTCCCCCTCCCCCCGGTCTGCAGTATTGGTTACAGCAGCCCAGGCTAATTGACACACCAGGTGAAAAGCATTTGTGTCAGGGCAGCCTCGGGGAATTGAACCTGGAGATCTTGCCTCAGTCAACCTGACCCTTGGGTGGAGGTCATTTTATTTTCAGCACTTGCACTAATGGGACTTTAATTACATATGAGATCAGACAAAAACGTATGGCCAGGCTACCTGGCATTCCATTAAAAGTACTGAGTTTCTCTGCTGAAAGCTGGAGATAAATGTTTTGCTTAGAGCATTCAGTGAGATCTTTAAATGAGTGAGTAAAGAGGGAGAATCGAGAGCTTCAGAAATACACAGCTAAGTTGTCTCTCCGGAGGGGCCACTTGGTGTGGCAACAGCCCCCCAAAGGCAAGCAAGGGAAAGTCGTTCAGTCGTTTCCGGCTCTGCAACCCCATGGACTGCAGTCCGCCGGGCTCCTCTGTCCGTGGGATTCTCCAGGCAAGAATCCTGGAGTGGATAGCCATTTCCTTCTCCAAGGGATCTTCCCAATTCAGGGATGGAACCCGGGTCTCCTGAATTGCAGGCAGAGTTTTTACTGTCTGAGCCACCATGGAAGCCCCACCAGGCACAAAGGCCAGCTTTGGACTTCTCTCGGGACCAGGACAGAATGCCCCTTCCCTTCTTGATCTCCCCGCTACCCTACTCAGCAGGATCTTCCATCTGATTCCTGGGGCCTCGGACATCAGATGGGGCCGCCTGCAGAACCCAGCATCCCCTACCCTGCCCCGGGAGCCTGAGCCTGGGACGCAGGATCCAGCCTCCAAGCAAGCAAGGCAGGGGCTCCCGGCTGAGGGGCCGCAGGGAGGCGCCCACCGGCCCTGAGTGCGCTAGGGCCGAGGCCTCAGTCGGTGTCCTGGGGCTGCAGAGGACAGCGGGGAGGGAGGCAAGGGATGTCAGACCTGACCCGCCCCCAACCCACATGCCAGTCGGCCCAGCATCTGCCCCAGCTGGGAGAAGGGGACCCAGTTGTTCCGGGCTCCTGGCAGACTGAGATCCGGGGCACGCCCACAGAGGGGATTATGGTTTCAATACTCCTAAACCCCCTCGTGCGCAACTCTGATCCCCAGGGACAAAGGGCCTGTGTTAAATCTCCCCAGTGGGCTCAGAGCCAGCACTGGGCCAGGGTGACCGAGGGGGCGGGGCTTCCAGCGTAGGTGTGCATGTTGCACATGACCGTGCAGGGCAAGTGCAAACTCCTGGGTGTAGGGATAGCCGGGCAAATGTTAGAAGGTGCATCCTGTGTTGCACACATGCATTTGTAAGCACGTGTGTGCATGTGTGCCCCTAATAACCACGCGCCTGCCATCTATGATAATGTGCTGCCCATGTGTCCTCGGGCGAGTCCCGTCACCCCTCCTCGTCCAGGCCGGCAGCCAACACTTCCTCCAACTCCCACCCCAGGTACTGCATCCCGGAGTCCCAGCCAGACAGACCCTGCTTTTGAGCTCACACCCTGGCAGTCTGCAGTGAGAATGAAGCCTCCTAACGGGCAGCTTTTTCAGAAAAAGTGCCCGACGCTGGGCTGGGGCAGGAACACAGGCCCCTTTGTGCCGCCTCTGGGCCCCTTCGCAGCTGTACCTGCCGGGGTCCTAGGCCTCCTGCATCTCTGCCTCCCCAGGAGGGTCCGGGGCCCCGGGAGGGCTTCTCTGCCCCCTGCAGCTGGCTGGCCCTGCCCTTCCCCAGAGGCACCATGTGGCTGGAGGCCTCTGGGGGCACGTGTGGAGCTCTGGAGTACAGGTGAGGGCCTCACCTTTGCCACAGGAGTCGGGGGGGTGCCTGAGCCCTAAGGAGCCTGTCCAGGGGGACCAGTGCAGGCCTGGAAGGAGGGGCCAGCTTCTGGACAAAGCTGCCCTCTGCTCCACGTGTGCCGAGGTGCTCGGTTGTGTCCGACTGTTTGTGACCCTGTGGACTGTAGCCCACCAGGCTCCTCTCTCCATGGGATTCTCCAGGCAAGAATTCTGGAGTGGGTTGCCATGCCCTCCTCCAGGGGACCTTCTTGACTCAGGGATCAAAGCCATGTTTGTGTCTCCTGCATTGCAGGTGGGTTCTTTACTGCTGAGCCTGCAGAGAAACCCAAAAGGGTGATAACACGTGTTTGTTGGCAATGGCATTGACATTTCATGAACTTTTCAAATCTCACATTCTTCTTCTGAATTTCTACTAATCATTTAAAACGTAAAATGTATTCTCAGCTCACGGATTGTGTAAGAAGCAATGGCAGGCGGGACTTGGCCTGCGGATCAAAGTGTGCTGACCCCTGGCCCCGGGTCATGATGTAAGTAAGGGAGGTGGCAGCTAGACAGGGCCTCCACCCCGACACCAAGCCCCCAGCACGACCATCCCGGTGAAGCTGGAGTCCCCGGCTCCTGGCAGCCAGCCCTTCCCCAGGAGGCTGTGCACACACCAGGCCACTATCTGCGCCCCTTCTCCTTGTCATCACGGGGGGTTCTGGACCCTGAACCCAGTTCGACATGAGGCAGGAGCCCTGGGCCCCACGAGGCTCTGTGGGCAGCTACCCTGAAGCACCCCTGTGAGGCTGACCCTCTTTGGTCAACTGGGAAGGGCTCTCAGACACCTCCCCCACCTCTGAAGTCAAGGTCAAGTGCAGGGGCCTAGAAGAGAGACCCAAAGGTGAGAGGAAAATACCGGTCATTGTCTCCTTGTATTTGTGTAGGCTGCAGGGCCAAGACAACCACAGAGCTCATCCGGGAGCCTCCCCCTGGATGGCTCTGGGGATTCCCCCAGGAAGACCCCCTCCCAGCTCCTTCCTGCCCCCTGCTGACCCCTTTGCTCCTTCCTCCTGGAGGAGGGCCCATATGGCTCAGGAGGGTATAAAAGGCCCAGTGGAGGACCTCCAGGCACCAGCAGACTCCCAGCACCAGGACGGGACCACAGGACTCTGCAGCCCAGGTAAGGCCCCCCCCTCCCAGGCTTGGTGCACGAGGTCAGGGGAGGCCCCTCTCTGAGATGGGATGGGCTGTCCTCTTCCCCCCAGGAGCCCTTGACTCTCCAGCCAAACGCCATGCTGCTGTGGCTGACCCTCGCCCTCCTGTGGAGCCCCACCTGCTGGGCACAGCGTAAGTCTGGCTGGGGGTCCCCCCAGCCCATCCCCCTGGAGGCCCCGTCCCTCCCCTCCCTCCGTCCAGGGCTGAGGTCTGGGCCAGCCCTTGTCACAGATGGACTCTGCTCTCAGGCCTGCCCCTTGTCTGGAGGGGCTGTGTCCTCCTCTGGGCAGAAACAGCCAACATGTCACTGTGTGTTTATTTTTTTTCTCTTCCCCACCTGGTTCTTTCATCTAATAGAGGTGTATGGGCCTGGAGGAGGTACCTATTTCAGTACCTCTAGAGATTTCCAAAACAATATCACCGGAATTCGAGTGTTTGTAGGTCCTCTGGGCCTAATCAAGAGGTGAGTAGGAGCAGGGCCTGAAGCCCCTCACTGCATCCCAGCCCCTGCCCCCGTCTCGGGAATCTGGGGAGGGGGCTGGTCCCTCCTCCCAGCACCCTCACTGGGGTCCTGATGTCTCCTGAGTCAGCTGAGGTCTTGGGGTCCTGGAGCCCCCAGCCAGCACCTTTTGTCTGTCCCTCTTCCTCTGCTGTTTCCTCCCCTGCTCCCCAGCCCTGTCCCCTCCTCTCTCCTCCTGCAAGTCCGGCCTCTGCTTCCTGGGATGACCGAAAGGGAGGGGGCCTTCTCCCCACTGTCTCCTTTCAACCCCAACTCAGCTCAACCGGAAATGGTCTCTCAGTTTGAGAATACTTATGGAAAAGCAGAAGTTCTGCCCAAGTTAGGGTCAAAGAGAAAAGGAAGGAGGACCGCTAATTGAAAAGTAGAAGCGTAGCGGCAGCAAGTCCAGAGTCTTCCCCTAATGGTTAAATGAGGGCTTTGCTCCAGGCCTGGGGTAGATATTTGCTCTGCATTTACAGGGTCCCAGGGACCTGGGGAGAAGGAATGGGCCAGAGCAGCAGGCACCATGGGGGCCAGTGTGTGGGCGGGGCCAGCGTGTGGGCGGGGCCAGGTGAGGAGGGGACACTCTGGGATGGACACTGAGGTGGGGGAAGGTCACAGATACGGGTCACCTGCTCCTGGGACCCCCACCTGGTCTAGTGCAGTGACTGGGGCTGCAAATGCTGGGCCCGGGGTCAGCTCCCCGCTCTGAGTCGTGAGACCAGCTGCACCTCCTGAGGGCCCTGGTGACTGGGCACCTCGGGGAGCTCTCCTGATGGAAGATCTCAGTGACTGCTCCACAAAATCACTCTCACACTGCAGATGAGCAAACTGAGGCCCGGAGATACTGGGTAACAAGCCCCAAATCACAGAGCCTGAAAGTGTCAGAGCAGGGGTTGAGACCAGGAAGGCAAAAAAGTCATGTGCTCAGGCCTTTATGCTGCAGTGATAGGCCTTGCTGGTGACATTTGAGGGGGGGCAGTGTTTAGAGGATTGGGGATTTGCGGGTCACCCATATCCTGGACCTTCAAAGCTCCCCCTTCCTCTCAGTATCCAGGTGAGATATGGCTCTTCCTGGAGTGAGAAATACGGAGCCCCAGGCGGGACACCTCAGGAAATCATTCTGCAGCCAGAAGAACACATTACAGGAATCTACGGCTCCTATAGGAGTTTCCTCCGCTACTTGGTCATATACACAAACCAAGGGCACTGGTTCCCATTTGGGAAGGAAGTTGGCAACACCTTTGCTGTCTTCCCTGATGACAGTGACAAGGTGCTCACCAGAGTCTACGGCCACTACAGGCTTCTGGGCATTACCAGCATTGGCTTTGAATGGGGTTATCCTTGATTCTTAAACAAATAGCACCTCAACCGAAGAGAAATGACCATTCCTGAGCTCCCAGGTCTGATCTGTGGGTTACCCTGCCAAGGCCATCTGGTTGATGGTGGGTACAAGGCGGCAGGGACCTGAGTGCAGCCCTGAATCAGAATCCACCAATAAATCCAGCTTCTGAAGCCACAGTGGGTCCAGGGTGCTCTTTGGTCTGGGATGTGAACAAAGCCTTCTGAGCTCGTGGGGACGAGGCCTCTGGGTTGGAGCTGTAGGAGGAGGCAGGAGGGGGTCCGACAACCCAGGGCTGGGTGATTCTGACAGGATGCAAGGCCTGCCCATGCAGACCCTGGCTGATCCCATAATCTCTGAGGATTTGGGACTCCCAGAGGCCCCATCCCGGCTCTCTGCTGCAAGGCCATCCAGGGAGCCTGAGCTGTCCAGGCTCAATTCCAGGATTCTCTGAGTGTGCAGGGGCTTGGGGAAGCCACTCAATCATTCATTCACCCATTCACTCACTCAGCATACAGTTGCCAAGGCCTGGGCCACAGATGGATCCTTGGACACCAGAGAAATGAAGAGCCCAGAGATCAGCCAGGGGCTCCCCATGAGAAGTGGGTATAGAAGCTGATGGAGGCAGCTGCCTGTTGCAACTGCACTGATAGTAACAGGTCTAGCGCCTTGTGTTCAGGCACAAGCCCATTGGAGGGTGTGCTTCAGGGAAGCCTTCCCAGAGGAGGCACTATCTGCGCTAAGTATAAAGGCTGAGTGAGAGCTGGCCAGGAGGGGTTAAGGGAGGGAGGCCTTCCAGGCTAAGAGATCAACTCAGGAATGGCCAGAGCCAGACATCCCCAGGACCCCACTTCTTGAAAGGCGGGCATCTGTTATAGCCCGAAGGGAAAGGAAAGCAGCCCCCAGGCCTGGCACATTCTCTCAACACCTCCATCAGACTGCAGCAGCCTGCCCCTCAGCCACGGTGCAGAGGCCGCCCTGTCCCCCCTCAGCTCCCTGCCCAGCAGCCCTAGAGGGACAGGACTTCTGCTTCCCCATTTGCAGAAGGAGACAGCACAGGCCCAGAGGGCACAGAGGCTCTGCCTGTCACAC
The DNA here is from genome assembly GCF_019320065.1 of Cervus canadensis. Taxonomy (NCBI): domain Eukaryota; kingdom Metazoa; phylum Chordata; class Mammalia; order Artiodactyla; family Cervidae; genus Cervus; species Cervus canadensis. The sequence continues at coordinate 37,610,675 of NC_057417.1, forward strand.
GGCACTAGTGGAGGAGTCGGGATTCAGGGGGAGGAGGTCTGGCTGCAAAGTCTGGGCTCAGACACCCAGACCAGCGAAGGTTTCCAGACAGATCCTCATCTCTTTGAGGAGATCCTCACCGACATGTTCCTCTTCTCTAATTTTAAATTTAAATGCCTGTTGAGGGTCACTTGGGCTTCTCTGGTAGCTCAGATGGTAAAGAATCTTGCCTACAATGTGGGAGACCCGGGTTTGAATCCTGGGTCAGGAAGATCCCCTGGTGAAGGGCATGGTATCCCACTCCAGTATTCTTGCCTGGAGAATCCCATGGACAGAGGAACCTGGCAGGCTACAGTCCACACAGGAGGGTCACTTTGTGGTTTTAACCTGGAGTCTGTGGGGAAAATGCAGGAATCCATGAACTCAGATGTGGAAGAAAGCTCTGATGTTTTCATCATCTTCTATGGAAATTTCATCTTTCCTTTGGTATAAAGGGTACTTCAGACCACTCTTTCACATCACCTGTGACCTTGTCATGTAAATTACAGTCCTCCCAGATAGCTTGAATTTCACATTCAGCATGACTTCTAAATTCTGGCTGTTTGCAGATTTGCCTTTCTGGTTTTTTTTTTTTTTTCTTTTTTTTTTTCCTTTTTGTATTTTGGCCAGGCCTCAAGGCACAAAGGTTGGTCCCCCGACCAGGGATCGAACCCAGACCTTCATAGCGAAATCCCAGTCACTAGGCCACCAGGGAACTGCCAGATCTGTCTCTTCCTGAAGCAGTAATAGAGGCACAGGGGTTCACAGGACGCTTGTGAGGCACACATCAACAGGTGTATATGAAACTGCTTTTCAGGACATTCCCTTCTTTCTGGTCAGGGAAGGCAGAAGGAAGGATCCAGAAAAGGCAGCAAGGCAGCAAAGGCAGCAAAGACTCACAGGAGAGTTTCTCCAGCCTCACACGTGGCGGAGGAGGCTCTCCAGCTTTGTCTTCACGGCTTCCTGGCGTCCTGTTTGCTGAGGGCTTAGCCGGCTGGCAGCTCTTCTGCATCCCCTCCCCTGCGGGCGGGCTTCCCACTTGCCCCCAGGGGGTGGAGTGGGGGACAGCTGTCCTCCGGTGAGGTGCCCTGGGAAGGTGGGTTGGATCGTGCTGAGATCCGCATGTGCCCCTTAGCTGGGGGACGTTTGTAAGAACCAGGGACAGGGAGGAGACCTAGGAGCAGGGCGCCTGGAGCTCAGTGGGGTCTCTGCAGATCCGGGGTGAAGGCGTGTGGCAATGGTGGTCGGGCTCAGGTCTTGTCCCCAGGATTCTGCCTGGCCTTGGCCACCATGTCCCCAAAGCGCCTCGGGCAAGGTGATCAACCTCTCCCAGGCTGTTCCTTCAGATACGGTGGGGAAAAAGCAGTGACGTGATGTCACCAGGGTTCAGACACTTGGTCTGGAGGCCTCATCCGAGTGATACCTTATTCCAAGTCTATGGAAGGGGCAGGGGTTTTAGATTTGTAATTTACACAGGAAATCTACCAAGAGCTCAGGCAACTCCACCCAAGTGAGGGAAGGGTGGGGCCTTCTCCCACCTTCTCTGCAGCCAGCCTCTGTTGGGCCATTGTTTCTGTGTCTCTCCTTGGGGGTCACCTCGGGTGGAGCCTGCCTGAATTCTTCCTTCCCACGAACCCAAAGCCCCCGGCTCTGTGCATCTTGGGTGTTTCAGAACAAACATTAGTCCTGGAGCGGGGAGGGGGTTGCTAGGGTAGGGAGGGGAGGCCGGTGAGTCTGCGTCCCTCCCAGCGTCCGGCTGGGGTTTGGGGCACACTGGAGCCCGGGGTCAGGAGCCCCCAGCAGCCTGGACTGGAGTCCCCGCAGTGGACGCGCTAGAGGCGTCGCCCGGCGGCCGCTTTCCGCACCCGCGCTGCGGCACCAGCAGGGACGCCAGCCGCCGCCGGGTACCGCGCGATCCCGCCGCCCAGCCGCCGCTCTGGTCAGTCCGCCGGCCGCCTGCACCGGCTCCTCTGCCTTTCGGGAATCAGCTTCAGGTGGGGGTTGGACCCTGAGAAGCTGTCCGCGCAGTCGGCCCGCCGCAGTGACCGGAGCCGACGGCTCCCACCCCAGGAAGCAGGACCCAGCGAGGCCCAGTCCCAGATCCGCCCCCCGCGCGGGGCTTCCTCGCGGTCAGGTGGGCTCCGATCACCTGTCGGGACCGGAGGCCAGGTGACTCCGGGCTGGTACCAGTCGGCAAGGCCAGAGCGACGCTAAGTGCCCGCATTGAATAAGGGTCCTGCACGCAGGTGAGCACGCCTGGTTCTTGTTCCCGAGGGCAGTGGTTCCAGGGGCCCCCAGGCTCACTGTCCCCAGATGCTAGCCGCTGGCCCGCGCACCGTGTGAGCCTCGCATGCGGATCACCCGAGATGCTGAGGACCCGGGCAGCGTCCCCACCACGCGTGACTCCGTGGGGCCTGGAGGATGCCTCGGTGTTTGCTGTGGGAACCATGAAGGAATCCCTGAGAACCGGCTCCTGAATGTGGCTGGACTGTGCCCGGGCGTGGGCTTTGCAATAAACCCCCACAAGGGCCCCCCACCCAGTTGGCACCCTGCCCGGCCCCCACACCTCTGCCCCAGCTGCCTGCTCTCCTCCATATCCTCCTCTTCTCCTGCCTTCCTCAGACTAAGGCAGGGCCTGCTGTGAACATCAGTTCTGTCTCTTCCATCAACCTCCTTCCATCAACCTTCCATCCTGACCCTCCTTTCCCCAACCAGGAGACACTGTCAGGCGACCCCCTCCCAGCTGCCAGCTCCAGAGGAGGTGGGCACCAGAAAAGGGGTCCAGTCTCCTCAGGACTGAAACAGATGTCCCTTTTAGCAAGTCAGGGGCAAGGAATTAATTCTGCAACAGAAAGGAGCTAATTCCCAAGTGCCACTGGTGGAAGCTATTCCTGTTGAAGAGTTTTGTTTGTGTGTGAGCAGTTCTCCTGTGATTTGATTTATTCCTGCAGTAGTGGATGGATGGATGGATGGATGGGTGGAAGGAAGACTAGCATTGATCCTGAACCCTCATGGGGTCAGACCTAATGCCCGGGGGTTTCACAAGTGTGATCTCATTTAATCCTCACAGCCCTCTCAGAGGGGAGAGAGGCTCCTATCTTCAGGAGAGTTGACGTACTACACCCAGTGAGCTGTGGGATTAAACCCCCCACCGCTCTGCCCCCACATTCAGATGTCCGTCCAGGGTCCATCGGGTGCCCTCTGGGGAGAGACGTCCTTTCCTGTGTCCCCACACCCCACGTGCCCACGCACTTCAGACTCCCACGACTCGGGGTCTCCCTGCAGGTTTCCTTCTGCTGCTCTGGGAACTCAGGGCCAAGACCCTCAAGGGCCTTTGGCAGAACCGGCCTGGTGCCCGTGAGCTTCTTCTCGGCGGTTCCAGAAAGTTCAGAGACCAGGCACATGCCACACCTGAGCCCTGGGGTCCAGGCTGAGGGAGGGGCTGCTTATCCTGGGCTTGGTTCCTGCTCTTCATCTGGTCTGTGGTCAGATGTCAGCCTCACGGCCTTTGGAACATTTCAGGGCCTCTAACCCCTTCCTTACCCGCGTCCTAGCTGAGCCATGCAGGGTCCTCGCATGTGCGCTGTGAGCGGTTTCTCCTCCGCAGCACTGACCAGCGCTGCGCCTGGCCCCTCCCCTGTCCTGTCCTTGGACGGTGGCCCTCGTCCTGGGCCTGCCAGACGCTGATCAGGGCGCAGGGGCCGGCCAGCCCCGGGGCCTTGAGGAACATTCAGCCATGCAGCTGGGGGTGGGCAGCCAGGGGCCAAGAGGAGCTGCTGGAGGCGGGGCTCCCTCTGACCCCCAGGAGAACCCCCATGGGCCCCAAGAGAACCCTCTTTGTCTGTTTTCCAGGCCGGGGCTGGGGTGGAGTTCTAGAAGCACAAGGGTCAGTCTTCCGAATCCTCTGCAAACAGCCTCTGGAAGCTGCGGGCAAAGAGGACAAAGGGATCCTGGAGCCTGGAGCCTGGCCGAGGTCGGACTGCAGGCTCTGGGCTTCAGGCTCCGTCCTCCTCACTCACTGGTGACAGCGGGAGGCGGGTGCGGGCGGAGGTACCCCGGGAGCGGAGCGACTTCTGCTGTCTGCTACCGGCAAGTGTGCGGGGCCTGAGGGACACACACACACAGACACAGACATAGACATACACACACACAGACAGACACACACACAGAGACACACACACAGAGACGCACACAGACACACACACACAGACAGACACACAGACACATACACACAGAGACACACACACAGACACACACACACATAGACACACACACACAGACACAGAGACACACACACAGAGACACAGACACACACACAGACACACACACACAGAAATACAGACACACACAGAGACACACACATAGACACACACACACAGACACACAGACACAGACACACAGAGATACACACACACAGACACACACAGACACACACACACACAGACACACAGAGATACACACACACAGACACACACAGAGACACACACACAGATTCACACACACACAGAAACACAGAGACACACGGACACACAGAGACACACACAGACACACACACAGAGAGACACAGACAAACCACACAGATGTGCACTCCACACGGGGTGTTTGGCTTCAGTGATGATCGCTGTCCCAGTGTTGGCGCCAGCTGAGGAAAGTAGGAGCGACTCCGTCTTGGAGCCTGTCATTGGTCTTAAAGACAGGATGTGGACTGGGCCTGAGCCCTGCCCAAGACTGAGGAAACCATTGCTGGTGAAAACCAGTACTCCTGGAGACTTCTCTCCTTACAGACAGCAAACAGAGATTGCTGTTGAGGTCAGGCTGCCCCTGTTAGATTAAACGTGGAGACATCCCCCCTTGATGCATAATCATTATTCCCCCCTCTTTAACCTTAATTGTTTGTTCTTCTAGCACCTACTTGTTGTAAAACTCAATCATATACAACAAAGAGGTTGCCAACATGTAACCAGTCACGTAGTGAGGGGTATAAAACTGGGCCTCTCAGAAACATCAGGGTCCTTGTTGGGAACTGATTCCCCTTGGACCTGCTGGAGTAATAAACTGTATTTCACTGTCTTGAGTGTCCTCCAAGGTGTGTTTTGCGACTCCAGATTCCAACACCAGGACTCATGATGCACCAGTCACTGTGAGCCCTGGGCCTCAAGCGCCTGGCTGTCTCCTTCAAAGCCCCCATTTTTTTCTTTTTTTGCTTGTTTGAGTTTCTGTTTTTGGCTGTGTTGCACAGCTTGTGAGATCTTAGTCCCTCAACCAAAGCTTGAGCCTGCTCTTGGCCGTAAGAGTGCTGAGTCCTGACTGCTGGACCACCAGGGAACTCCCAAATCCATTTGAGATTCACCATCTTCTGTGTCACCACCAAGGCTCCCGAATTGCAAATCTTACTGGGAGGGTGAATCTGGATGCCACTCAGGGTTCACAGGGCCCCAAATAAGAGAAAGGCCACCTGCTGCAGCAGGGGCGCGGGGGGCAATGACGCTGCTTGAGGGAGACCTGCAGGGTTTGCCCACCCTGTCTGTGTAGGTCGGGGGTGTAGACACCAGGCTGGTGTGGCCCCGTGTGGTGTGATTCCCTGCTCACAGTCCCAACCTCGTCACCTTGGCCCAGGGAGGTCCGCAGTATGGAAACGAGGGGCTCCGACCCAGAGCCCTCCCGGCCTTAGGGGCAGGGCGGGCAGGGGGGCCCTGCTCGGGAGCCGTGAGCAGGTGTCCTGGGCCGGGGTCAGGGGCTGGTAAAGATAGGTAGCAATGAGAATCGGAGCATCGGCTCAGCTTCCTGTGCACACAGGCCTCTGGCCCCGTATCCTGGACTGTGCTCGGCTCTGCGTCCAGGGCCCCGAGTGGAGACCCCTCTTCATGCTCACTGATGACAACCTCCTGGTCAATAAAGCGCAGCTGCTCCCAACCACGTAAATTAATCAATCAGTCAGGACAGAGATGGGGCAGACGAAGGTGCTGGGGGCGAAGTGAGGAGCCTGTGGCCACTCTCTGCCCACCCCGACCACCTGAGGAAGCAGTAACCCCGAGGATGCCCAACTAGGGGTGAGGGGGCCCCACCCTCCTACCCTCGAACCCGTCCCCCGCTGACGTGCGGCGGCCACGGTCCTTGGGGGCCCCTTGGTCTCCCACAGTCTTCCTGGCCTCCCTGGAGGGGCCACACCCTGGAGGGCCGGGCCGGTGGGGACGGGGCCCAGCCTCGCACATCAGACGTGTCTCATCCTCTGTTTCTTCTCCAGCGTCTCCTACACGTGCGCCCCTGGCCTGGATCCTTGGCTGGAATGTCCAGGGCTGGGCCTTCCTGGAGACTGCACATCTCCAAGGGCCCCTAGGAAACCAGACAGATGGGGGAGGTGGGGTCACCCTCCTGGTCTTAAAGGCCAGGAGTGCAAGGACAGGGCAAGCCCCAGTTCTCCGTCCGGGCTCGGGGGACCCACCCCCACTGAGGGGCTTCTGGGTCTCCTCCTTGATTCTTTCTCCTGCCCCCTCCCCAGCAGGCTCGCTGTCCCCCAGGCAGGGCCTTGGCTGGCAGCCCTATCCCGGACATCCAGGAAGTTCCCTGGAGGATGAGAGAAGTGGGAGACCCCAGCCCCACAGGACAGCAGAGTAGGGGCGGGGCAGGGGTGGAGGGTCCCCTCGGGGTCAGCAGATCTGGCATCAGGAGCAGCAGGAGGCAGCCCAGCCCCACGGCCCCTCCTTTTGCAGACCCTGCTCAGGGGTCGGCGGCCTGGATCACTGATGGCACCCGGGCCGCCGCTCACCCCAGTCCTCTCGGGCTCCTGTCCTGCCCTTCCAGGGAGATGGCCGAGAGGAAGCCAAGGACAGCAGGCTCATCTGAGGCCACCCCCTCCTAGGAGCCACGGTTGGCGGAGCCAGTCCAGCCTCCCCGGAGTGGACGTGGAGCCACACCATCCTGCAGGCAGCTCGTCACCCCTGTGTCTGGGAGACCCAGGCTCCAGTCACACATGAGCTGTACCTCAGAATAATTAAATAGAAGAGGAAATTACTCTTTACAGACAATTTGCAGCTAATTAGCAGAGAAGGAATTGTAGAATATCACCATGTTGCAATCAAATAAATAAATTGATCTTTGCAATGATGTCCAGCAATTGCCTTCATCACCAAGAGATGAGCAAGTGTCGCACACCTCCTGATAGAAGACACAGCTGCCACTCTGAAGTATCTTGTCAGAAAAATTGATTTGTATTTGCTCAAGCCTCTGGATACAAATATCAATAAGCAGGAAACACAGAGGCAGGAAAATAAGTTAAGAGTCTGCACAGGATGGGTTATGAACTGAAAGTTGGGCTCCCTCCAAATCCGTATGTTACAGCCCTGCCCCAACAGGATGGGAGTTGGGCAATGGGGCCTTGGGACGTCTTTATGTGAGATGAGGGCCTTCGTGTGGGGCCCTCTCAATGGAATCAGAATCCTTGTATACAGCAGAGAGCTGGCTACATCAGCCCTGGGAGGGCACAGCAAGAAGGTGACTGTCTGCAGGGCAGGAGAACTCCCCTGGGATGAGGGCTTGCTGCTTATGTGTGTGTGGTATACATAGGTGGAGGAGCATGTGCAAGCTCCTCTTGTCGGGAGAGCTGGCAGGTGTGTGTGTTTGAAGGTGTATCTGCCTACAAGCCTGTGGTACGTTTTGAGCTGCAGTTCAGCTCAGTCGCTCAGTCGTGTCCGATTCTTTGCGACCCCATGGACGGCAGCACGCCAGGCTTCCCTGTCCTTCACCAACTCCTAGAGTTTACTCAAACTCATGTTCACTGAGTCGGTGATGCCATCCAACCATCTCATCCTCTGTCATCCCCTTCTCCTCCTGCCCTCAATCTTTCCCAGCATCAGGGTCTTTTCCAATGAGTCAGTTCTTTGCATCAGGTGGCCAGAGTATTGGAGTTTCAGCTTCAGCATCAGCTCTTCCAATGAACATTCAGGACTGATTTCCATTAGGATTGACTGGTTGAGCTTATGTCTGTGTACATGTGGGCTTCCCAGGTGGCACTAGTGGTAAAGAATCTGCCTGCCAATGCAGGAGACGTGGGTTCAATCCTTAGGTTGGGGAGATCCCCTGGAGGAGGGCATGCAACTCACCCTAGCATGCTTGCCTGGAGAATTCCATGGACAGAGGAGCCTGGTGGGCTACGGTCCTTAGGATTGCAAAGAGTCGGACATGACTGAAGCCACTGAGCACGCATGCGCGTGTGTGTGCATATCGAATAATCGTGTGCTCTGTGAAAATGCACCCCTGTGCCCTCAGGCAAGTCCTGTTATCCCCTCCTTGTCCAGGCCGGCAGCCAACCCTTCCTCCAACTCCCACTCCAGGTACTCTTCCTGGAGTCCCGGCCAGGCAGACCTTCCTTTTGAGCTCAAGCCCTGGCAGCCTGAAGAGAGAAGGAAGGTTCCCAACTGACAGAAAAATCTGAAAAAGTGCCTGACGCTGGGCTGGGGCAGGAACACAGGCCCCTTTGTGCCACCTCTGGGCCCCTTCCTCCAGCAGCTGTACCTGCCGGGGTCCTAGGCCTCCTGCGTCTCTGCCTCCCCAGGAGGATCCAGGGCCCTGGGAGGACTTCTCTACCCCCTGCAGCCAGCTGGCCCTGCCCTTCCCCAGAGGCATCACGGGGCTGGAGGCCTCTGGGGGCACGTGCGGAGTTCTGGAGGACAGGTGAGGGCCTCACCTTTGCCACAGGAGTCGGGGTGGGGGTGCTGAGCCCTAAGGAGCCTGTCCAGGGGGAACAGTGCAGGTCCAGAAGGAGGGGCCAGCTTCTGGACAAAGCTGCCCTCTGCTCCCTTCTCTGTACAAAGGCTGATTGTTGTATGAAGCCCTCCAGGCCCTGCAGCCAGGACCACAGACAGAGTGTGGTCTCTTCCCAGGCAGGGAAGAGGAGTCCACCAGGAATCCTGACGTGGTGGGTGAAGGGCCACACATTTGATGTTTCCAGGTCATAAAGTACGTGGAACATGCTCCCTAGTGCCACTTCCAGCCTGGACACAGCCCCAGACTATATCCAGATGATGAACAATAACACGTGTTTATGGACAATGACATTGAAACTTCAGGGTTTTCCAATTGTTGCAAATTTTCTTGAAATTTATTCTAACCATATCAAAATGTAAACAGTATTCTAAGCACACAAGTAGTGAGGGAGAAACCCATGGTGGGTGGGACTTGGCCTTCAGGCCATAGTGTGCTGACCCCTGGGTTAGCCACGTGGTGGCAGCTAGACAGAGCTCCACCGGACACAGGCCCCCAGCACTGCCATCCTGATGAAGCCAGGGACCCAGGTCCCTGGTGGCCAACTATTCTCCTGTGAGGCCGTGCACACCCCAGACCACGCTCTGCACCCCTTCTCCTTGTTACCATGGGGGGTTCTGGACCCTGAACCGTGCTCTGCTCGAGGCAGGAGCCCTGAGCCCCATGAAGCTGCTGCAGGCAGCTACCCTGAAGCACCCCTGTGAGGCTGGCCCTGTTTGGTCAACTGGGAAGGGCTCTCAGGACACCTCCCCCACCTCTGAAGTCAAGGTCAAGTACAGGTGCCCAGAAGAGAGACCCAGAGGTGAGAGTAAAATACCTGTCATTGTCTCCTTGTATTTGCATGGGCTGCGGGGCCAAGACAATAAACACAGCACATCCGGGAGCCTCCCCACTGGATGGCTCTGGGGTTTGCCCCAGGAAGAACCCCCACCCCCATCTCCTTCCTGCCCCCCTGGTGACCCCTTTGCTTCTTCCTCCAGGAGGGGGGCCCACAGGGCCCAAGAGGAGGGTATAAAGGGCCCAGTAGAGGGTACCCAGGCACCACCAGACTCCCAGCACCAGCACGGGACCTCAAGACTCTGCAGGCCAGGTAAGACAACCTCCCCTCCCCACCATGGTTGGGCCCATGAGGTCAGGGGAGGCCCCTCTCTGAGATCGGGTGACCTGTCCTCTTCTCCCCAGGAGCCCTTGACTCTCCAGCCAGAAGCCATGATGCTGTGGCTGACCCTCGCCCTCCTGTGGAGCCCCACCTGCTGGGCAGGGGGTAAGTCTGGCTGGGGCTCCCCTGTCCAAAGCATCCCCCCGGAGACCACCCTCACCTCCCAGCATCCAGGGTCCGGGGTCTGGGCCAGCTCTTGTCACAGACTAACACTGCTCTCAGGCCTGTCCCCTTGTCTGGAGGGGCTGTGTCTTCTGCTGGACAGAAAAAAACAACATGTCACTATGTGTTTATTTTCTTTTCTCTTCCCCACCTGGTTCTCTCATTAATAGCTTTGTATGGGCATGGAGGAGGCTCATATTTCAGTACAACTGAAGACAATGAAAATGAGATCACCGGGATCAGAGTGTTTATAGGTATTGCTGGCATAATCAAAAGGTGAGTTGAGCAGGGCCCAGAGCCCCTCACTGCATCCCAGCCCCTGCCCCCGTCTCGGGAACCTGGGGAGGGGGCTGGTCCCTCCTCCCACCACCCTCACTGGGGTCCTGATGTCTCCTGAGTCAGCTGAGGCCTTGGGGTCCTGGAGCCCCCAGCCAGCACCTTCTGTCTGTCCCTCTTCCTCTGCTGTTTCCTCCCCTGCATCCCAGCCCTGTCCCCTCCTCTCTCCCCCTGCAAGTCTGGCCTCTGCTTCTTGGGTTGATCTTAAGGAAGGGGAGCTTCTCCCCACTGTCTCCTTTCAACCCCAACTAGCTCAACCGGAAATGGTCTCTCTGTTTGAGAATGCCTATAGGAAAGCAGAAGTTCTTGCCCCGGTTAGGGTCAAAGAGAAAAGGAAGGAGGGTCAGAGTGGACCTCTGATTGAACACTAGAAGTGTAGAGACAGCAAGCCCAGGGTCTTACCCTAATGGTTAAATGAGGGCTTTGCTCCAGGCCTGGGGTAGATATTTGCTCTGCATTTACAGGGTCCCAGGGACCTGGGGAGAAGGAATGGGCCAGAGCAGCAGGCATGATGGGGGCCAGTGTGTGGGCGGGGCCAGTGTGTGGGTGGGGCCAGGTGAGGAGGGGACACTTTGGGATGGACACTGAGGTGGGGGAAGGTCACAGATATGGGTCACCTGCTCCTGGGGCCCCCACCTGGTCTAGTGCAGTGACTGGGGCTCCAAATGCTGGGCCCAGGATCCGCTCCCCTCTCTGAGCCAGGAGACCAGCTGCACCTCCTGAGGGCCCTGGTGACTGTGCACCTTGGGGAGCTCTCCTGGTAGAAGATCTCAGTGATTCCTCCTGCAAATCAGTCCCACTTTGCAGATGAGCAAACTGAGGCCAGGAGAGGCTGGTCTGCTGCTGCTGCTGCTAAGTCGCTTCAGTCGTGTCCGACTCTGTGCGATCCCCTAGACAGCAGCCCACCAGGCTCCCCCGTCCCTGGGATTCTCCAGGCAAGAACACTGGAGTGGGTTGCCATTTCCTTCTCCAATGCATGAAAGTGAAAAGTGAGAGTGAAGTCACTGTCATGTCCCACTCTTAGCAACCTCATGGACTGCAGCCTACCAGGCTCTTCCATCCATGGGATTTTCCAGGCAAGAGTACTGGAGTGGGGTGCCATTGCCTTCTCCAGAGGCTGGTCAAAAAGCCCCAAATCACAGAGTCTGAAAATGGGAGAGAAGGGGTTGAGACCTGTCTCAGGCACCAAAGTCATGTCAGGGACTTATGCTGCAGTGACAGGCTGTCCTTGCTGGACATGGGGGAGGGTGGTGTTTAGAGTATTGGGGATTTGCAGGTCACCCAGACCCTGGACCTTCAAAGCTAACCCTTTCTCCCAGTATCCAGGTGAGGTTTGGCTCCTCCTGGAGTGAGAAATATGGAGCCCCAGGTGGGACACCTCAGGAATTTGTCCTGCAGCCCGGTGAATACATTACAAGAGTTGATGGCTCCTACAGGCTTTTCCTCCGGCACCTGGTCATCTACACTAGCTATGGGCGTAATGCCACATTTGGAGGGAATGGTGGCAGGAGCTTTTCTGCCTTCCCTGACGGGAGTGAGAAAGTGCTCACTGGAGTCTTCGGACAGCATAAGCTTCTGGGCATCTCCAGCATCGGCTTTGACTGGGATTATCCAATAATACAGTTTATCTATGATCAAAGAAATACTACCACACAATAGCTTGGAACTGAGCCTGAGCCTGGTAAATGAGCACTCCTGGGTCCCCAGGGCTGGGCTGTGGGTTACCCTGCCAAGGCTATGGCTGGTGGTGGGCACAAGGCGGCAGGGACCTGAGTGCAGCCCTGAATCAGAATCCACCAATAAATCCAGCTTCTGCAGCCACAGTGGGTCCAGGGTGCTCCTTGGTCTGGAATGCAAACAAAGTCTTCTGAGCTCGTGGGGACAAGGCCTCCAGGGCAGAGCTGCAGGAGGAGGCAGGAGGGAGTCCAACACCCCAGGGCTGGGTGATTCTGACAGGATGCAGGGCCTGCCCATCCAGGCCTCAGGCCGATCCCATAATCTGGGAGGATTGTGGGGGTCCCAGAGGCCCCATCCCCTGCTCTCTTCTGCAGGCCCATGCAGGCAGCCTATGCAGCCCAGGCTCAACTCCAGGATTCTCTGAGTATGCAAAGGGCTTAGGGAAGCCCCCATTCATTCACTCATTTAGAACACATATGGCAAACCCTGGCTGGCAAAAAGCTCGGTGGACTCTGGAGGAATAGAGAATGGGCCAAGAGTCCAGCCAGGGGCTCCCCATGGGGAATGGACGCAGAAGCAGATAGAGAAAGCTGGTGGTTTCATCTGCATTGATAATGACAGGTCTAGTGCCCTATGCTCAGGCACAAGCCCAGTGGAGGGTGTGCTTCAGGGAAGACTTCCTGGAGGAGGCAACATCTGAGCTAAGTTTAAGGGCTGAGTGAGAGCTGGCCAGGTGGGGTTAAGGGAAGGAGGCCTTCCAGGCTAAGAGATCAACATGGGAATGGCCAGAGCCAGACATCCCCAGGACCCCACTTCTTGAAAGGCGGGCATCTGTTACAGCCTGAAGGGAAAGGAAAGCAGCCCCCAGGCCTGGCACATTCTCTCAACACCTCCATCAGACTACAGCAGCCTGCCCTCAGCCACGGTGCAGAGGCCGCCCTGTCCCCCCTCAGCTCCCTGCCCAGCAGCTCTAGAGGGACAGGACTTCTGCTTCCCCATTTGCAGAAGGAGACAGCACAGGCCCAGAGAGCACAGAGGCTCTGCCTGTCACACGGCACTAGTGGAGGAGTCGGGATTGAGGGGGAGGGGGTCTGGTTGCAAAGTCTGGGCTCAGATCCACAGGCCCAGCAAAGGTTTCCAGACAAACCCTCATCTCTGGGAAGACACTTGCTGACGTGTTCCTCTTGTCTACCTTTATTTTCATTTTACATGCTGATTGAGCGCCACATAGTGGTTCTTACTAAAAACAACAGAGTCTGTTACAAATTACGTTCAACTCTCTCAGCCTGAGTTTCCACATCTGTGATGATGGGAGATTGACATTCACTGGAAAGCTATTGTGAGGATTAAATCAGATAATTGTTAAACCACCTGGTATCCCGCCTGGCCCCACTTGGGTGCATGATTAATGCCATCTTTCCATCCATTCATCCATCCACCCACCCTTCATCCCCTCATTCAAGGAATAAATCAGATAGGAAATAAATAAATCAGACAGGAAACTTGCTAGCAGACACATAAATCTCTTTAGGAGAAACCCATTTCTATAAGCAGCACGTGGGAACAGAATTTCTCATAATATAAGCCTATCTGCTCTCTCTCTCCCCACCCCACCCCCTTTCCCAGCGCTCTCAATCCTCAACTGTAAAAGGAGTCCTAGCAGATGTCCCGGTGGCTCAGTGGTAAAGAATCCACCCACCAACGCAGGAGACATGGGTTCAATCCCTGGTCTGGGAGAAGCCCACATGCCACAGAGCACCTAATCCCGTGTGCCACAACTACTGAGCCTGTGCTCTGCCAACTTAAGTACACCTGAAAAGTATTAGTTTGTTCACGAAAGGACCGCCCCTTCAAGGTGGCAGGGACATTTCAGGCATCAAACGAGAAAGTGAAGATCTCGGAGAAAATCCGTCTTCTACAGACAAGAGACAACCTGGCCCAGATCGCACCAGTTTGCATTTCTGTGGTCTCTGTGGGGCCCATGGGTGAGCCCAGGCAGACATAGACAGAGTCTGGCAGTGGGAAGGAACATTCTCGGGCTGTGAAGTAAGAGAACCATTTGATCTTCCTTCACCTGTTCAATATAAATAAAACCAATAGTTGGGCAAAGATCTGGGGTAAGACTTCACAAAGGACAGTATACGAGTGGCCACCATGTACACAAAAAGATGCTCATCATTGGTTGGAGGATGGCCCAAGTGTCAGGATTGACAACAGCAAGTGTTGGTGAGGATTCGGAGCCAGTGGGATGCTCCTATGGCTGGTTGGAAGGTAAAATGGAAGAACCACTTTGGAAAGCGTTTGACAGCTTATTGTAAACTTAAACTTACATTCACCATGTGAGTCATCAATTCCACCCCTAAACATTTACCCAGGAGAAATAGAAACTTATGTCTACACAAAGATTTACAAACAAATATGCTTAGGATCTTTATTCATCATAGCCCAAAATGAACAACTCAAGTGTTCACCCACTGATAATTTAGACAAGATGAAGTAGAAATAAAATACTACTCAGCAATAAAAAGGCAACAGCTACTGAAATGCAATTAACATAGATGAATTTTGTTATGTTATGAATCCCATAACATTGATCAAAAGGAGACAGACATGAAAGAGAAAATACCATATAATTTCATGGATGTGGAATTTTAGAAAAGACAAAAGTAATTCATAGTGACAAAAGCAGACCTGTGATCAGGAAGCTGAGTTTGGGATGGGACCAAATGCCAAGGGGCATGCTAGGTGCCCTTTTGGGATGGCAGAAACTTTTATCAGTCTGAGTGTGGTGGGAGATGCATGAACATCAGTGTATACATTTGTCAAAAACTCATCAAACTGTTACCATACATGCATTTTATTGCATGTAAAGGGTACTTCAATAAAGCGGAATAAAAAACAAAACAGGAAAACTGGGGAGAGAATATAGCTGACTATGAAAACCTTGTGGAGGGTCACGTGATCACGTTAGAAGAGGCAGACAAGATGACTGAGCAAAACCTGGACAGACGTGAGAGAATGAAATGGAAAACTTGTATTCACAAAAGCATTTTTAAGGTCAATTGTATAAATGAGATAAAATAGCGAAACTTCCTGCTTAATGGATACTGGGTTTCTGAGGGGTATTAGAAAAGCTCTGAAGCTGAATAGCAGTAATATTGCAAAACCAGCAAATGTACTTAATCACGGATTTGTTTTCCTTGAAAAGATCTAAATGGTAAATTTCATAATTTGTGCATTTACCCACAATAAGAATATTTGCCAACCTCATCCAACATAGGAATAGATGTGGAAAAGATCACACAATCCATGCTTAGCTGGAAACCCCCGAGAGATGGGGCCCAGGACTGGAGAAGACAGGAATCAGAGGAAAGACCCCATGGCCAAGGGCATGGGGTGACTGTAACTGACGGGACGAGGGTGCAGGCGCTGTGAAAGGGGGACCCAAGTCTCAACAAACCAGAGGAAACCGGAAACTTTCCAGAGAGGACAGTGAAAACATCGGAGCTTTTCTCCTCATCCTGGGTCACAGATCCCTGAGTTCTTCCCGCAGACTCCAGGCTAAGAACCACCAAGTAGCCCTCGCTGAGACAGGAGGGAGGCGGCCAGCAGGCAGTGAAGACAGGCTGGACCAGCTGAAGCCAAGGGGACTCTGACAACAGCTGGGTCCTTAACTTTAGCTCATTCTGCCTTCATTTTATTATTGAACATCACCCCCCTTCACCACGACAGTTCTGGGTGTGACCATAAAGACCAAAATATAGGCAGTGGCCCAATTCCTGGAAATTCCCACTCTATCCAGAAATAGCAAGAATATTCCACCACTCGTTACTGTGTGAAATGACTGAGTCTGTAAAAACCTCCAACCCCAAGCCCTGGCACTGCTCTAGGCTTCGGAGATGGACCGCCTTCTGCCTATGACGTGTGCATCTCCCCAAATAAACCTGCTCACCCCTTACTCTGACGCGCTCTTGATTTCTTTTCTGGGTAAAGGCAAGGATTCTCTCCGGGGATCCCTGTGGGGCCCAGGACCTGACACTCCCTCTCCCACACAACCAGCATTTACAATTAATGTAAAAGTAGAGAAGAGGAACACATCAGCGAGGGAACTGCAGAGAGATGATGATCAGTAAGGAAACCTTCTCTGGGTCTGTGGACCTGAGCCCAGACTTTGCAGCCAGATTTCCTCCCCCTCAATCCCGACTCCGCCACTCCTGCCGTGTGACAGGCCGAGCCTCTGTGCCCTCTGGGCCTGCACTGTCTCCTTCTGCAAACAGGGAAGCAGAAGTCCTATCCCTCTAGAGCTGCCGGGCAGGGAGCTGAGGGGGGACAGGGTGGCCTCTGCACCATGGCTGAGGGGCAGGCTGATACAGTCTGATGGAGGCGTTGAGAGAATGTGCCAGGCCTGGGGACTGCTTTCCTTTCCCTTCAGGCTGTAACAGATGCCCGCCTTTCAAGAAGTGGAGTCCTGGGGATCCTGGCTCTGGCCATTCCCATGTTGATCTCTTAGCCTGGAAGGCCTCCTTCCCTTAACTCCACCTGGCCAGCTCTCACTCAGCTCTTAAACTTAGCTCAGATGTTGCCTCCTCCAGGAAGTCTTCCCTGAAGCACACTCTCCACTGGCCTTGTGCCTGAGTTCAGGTCAGTTGCTCAATTGTGTCTAACTCTTTGTGACCCTATGAACTGCAGTACTCCAGGGTTCCCTGTCCACCACCAACTCCCAGAACATGCTCAAACTCATTTCCATTGAGTCAGTGATGCCATCCAACCATCTCATCCTCTGTCATCCCCTTCTCCTCCTGCTTTCAATCTTTCCCAGCTTCAGGGTCTTTTCCAATGAGTCAGCTCTTCCCAGCAGGTGGCCAAAGTATTGGAGTTTCAGCTTCAGCATCAGTCCTTCCAATGAATATTCAGAACTGATCTCCTTTAGGATGGACTGGTTTGATCTCCTTATTATTCAAGGGACTCTCAAGAGTCTTCTCCAACACCACAGTTTAAAAGCATCAATTTTTCAGTGCTCAGCTTTCTTTATGGTCCAACTCTCACATCCATACATGTGGAAAAACCATGGCTTTGACTAGCTGGACCTTTATTGACAAAGTAACGTCTCTGCTTTTAATATGTTGCCTAGGTTGGTCATAGCTTTTCTTCCAAGGAGAAGGGTCTTTTAATTTCATGGCTGCAGTCACCATCTGCAGTGATTTTGGAGCCCAAGAAAATAAAGTCTGAGTACAGGGTCTAGACCTGTCCTTATCAATGCAGATGGAACAACCAGTTGCTCCATCTGCTTCTGCATCCATTCCCCACGGGAAGCCCCCGGTTAGACACATGGCCCATCCTCTATTCCTACAGAGTCCAGGGAACCCGTAGCCAGCCAGGGTTTGCCATACATGTTCTGAATGAGTGAATGAATGATTGAATGGCTTCTCTGGAGCTGTTTGCACACTCAGAGAATCCTGAAATTGAGCCTGAACAGCTCAGGCCACCTGCATGGCCTTGCAGCAGTGAGCCGGGGTTGGGGCCTCTGGGAGCCCCGAATCCTCAGCGATTATGGGATTGGCCTGAGGTTTGCACAGACAGGCCCTGCATCCTGTCAGAATCACCCAGCCCTGGGGTGTCGGACTCCCTCCTGCCTCCTCCTGCAGCTCTGCCCCGGAGGTCCTGTCCCCACAAGCTCAGAAGGCTTTGTTCGCATCCCAGATCAAGGAGCACCCTGGACCCACTGTGGCTGCAGAAGCTGGATTTATTGGTGGATTCTGATTCAGGGCTGCACTCAGGTCTCTGGTGACTTGTGCCCACCATCAGTCAGATGACCTTGGCTGGATAACCCATGGCCCAGACCTGGGGACCCAGGAGTAGTCATATCTCTTTGGTTGAGGTGCTATTTGCTTCAGTTTGAAGGATAATTCCGGTCAAAGCTGATGTGGGTAATGCTCTGAACCGTGCACTGTCCGTAGACCCTGGTGAGTACCTTCTCTATGTCATCACAGGAGGCAGCAAAAGTGTTGTCTAATTTCCTTTCAAACTGGATGAACATCCTAGGTCAGTGCATATGAGCAGAGATTGAAGGTATTTCGTGTAGGAGCGGTGGATTCTTATAATGTGTTCACCCTGCTGTAGGAGCAATTCCTGAGTTACCCACCTGGGTCTCTGTATTTCTCACTCCAGGAGGAGCTGTATCTCACCTGGATACTGAGAAGAAGAGGGAGCTTTGAAGGTCCAGGATCTGGGTGATGCCCCAAATCCCAGGTCCTCAATTTCCCATCATCAACAAGGGGATGTCACTGCAGCATAAGCCCGTGACACATGACATTGAAACCTGAGACAGGCTTCCTGGTCTTAGGTCTCCCTGCTCTGCCAATTTCAGGCTTTGTGATTTGGGGCTTGTTAGCCAGCCTCTTCAGCCTTAGTTTGCTCACCTGCAAAATGGGACTGATTTTGTGGAGCAGTCACTGAGATCAGGAGAGCTCCTCAAGATGCCCAGTCACCGTGACCCTCAGGAGGTGCAGCTGGTCTCCTGGCTCAGAGTGGGGAGCTGACCCCGGGCCCAGCATTTGGAGTCCCAGTCACTGCTCTAGACCAGGTTGGGGGGCATGAAGCAGGTGACCCCTATCTGTGATCTTCCCCCAGCTCAGCGCCTGTCCTGGAGCCTACCTCCTCACCTGGCCCCACCCACACGCTGGCCCCCATGATGCCTGCTGCTCTGGCCCATTCCCTCTTCCCAGGTCCCTGGGACCCCATAAATGCAGAGCAAAGATTTACCCCAGACTTTGAGCAAAGCCCGCCCGCATTCAACCATTAGGAGATCTGGGCTTGCTGCCTCTGCACTTCTAGTGTTCAATCAGTGGTCCACTCTGACCCTCCTTTCTTTTCTCTTTGACCCTAACCTGGGCAGAATTTCTGCTTTCCTAAAGGCATTCTCAAACTGAGAGATCATTTCCAGTTGAGCTGAGTTGGGGTTGAAAGGAGACAGTGGGGAGAAGCACCCCTCCCTTAAGATCAACCCAAGAAGCAGAGGCCGGACTTGCAGGGGGAGAGAGGAGGGGACAGGGCTGGGGTGCAGGGGAGGAAACAGCAGAGGAAGAGGGACAGACAGAAGGTGCTGGCTGGGGGCTCCAGGACCCCAAGGCCTCAGCTGACTCAGGAGACATCAGGACCCCAGTGAGGGTGGTGGGAGGAGGGACCAGCCCCCTCCCCAGGTTCCCGAGACAGGGGCAGGGGCTGGGATGCAGTGAGGGGCTCCGGGCCCTGCTCAACTCACCTCTTGATTAGGCCCAGAGGACCTATGAACACTCAAATCCTGGTGATATTGTTTGGAAGTCTCTAGAGGTATTGAAATAGTCACCTCCTCCAGGCCCAAATATCTCTATTACATGAAAGAACCAGGTGGGGAAGAGAAAAAAAATAAACACACAGTGATATGTTGGCCCAGGGAGGACACAGCCCCTCCTACGAGGGGACAGGCCTGAGAGCAGAGTCCGTCTGTGACAAGGGCTGGCCCAGACCCCAGCCCTGGAGGGAGGGAGGGGAGGGAGGGGAGGGAGGGGGGCCCCAGGGGGATGGGCTGGGGGGACCCCCAGCCAGACTTACGCTGTGCCCAGCAGGTGGGGCTCCACAGCAGGGCAAGGGTCAGCCACAGCAGCATGGCATCTGGCTGGAGAGTCAAGGGCTCCTGGCGAGAAGAGGACAGGCCATCTGATCTCAGAGAGGGGCCTCCCTTGACCTCGTGCGCCAAGCCTGGGAGGGGGGGGCCTTACCTGGCCTGTGGAGTCCTGTGGTCCCGTCCTGGTGCTGGGAGTCTGATGCCTGGGCACCCTCCTCTGGGCCCTTTATGCCCTCCTGGGCCGTGTGGGCCCCGGCAGGAGGAACGGTCAAGGGGCCGGTGGGGCAGGAAGGAGCTGGGGGCTCTTCCTGGGGGACCCGCAGAGCCATCCGGGGGAGGGGACACGCTGCATTCACTGCCTTGGCCTCGTGGTCACCACAGACAACACGCGACTCAGGGGCATTTTACTGTCACCTCTGGGCTTCCCTTCTGGACCCTGCACCAGACCCTGACCTCAGCCGTGGGGAGGTGTCCTGAGAGCTCTTCCCGGTTAGAGCGAACAGGGGCAGCCCCTCGGGTGCTTCAGGGTAGTGCCCCCAGCAGCTTCCCGGGGCTCAGGGCTCCTTCCTCATGCAGAACCCGGTTCAGGGCCTCATTCGGGCCCGGGCAGAGCCCTGTGTGCCCTGGGCTTTCCCCTCCAACCCTCAGAGCTGCAGTGGACAGTTCAGTTCTGAGGGCCTTGGCAGGTGGTAGAGACACCCCGGGCCTGGCCCTCCATGGCCTGTCACTGGAAGACGCCTGTCACCTCCTTCCAGCCACCTCTGGTGTAGCTGGGGATGAACTGGGCTCCGTGGGCTATGGGATGACTGACAGCAAGGACCCCAGGACAGGAGGGGTCACAGTGATGCTCCAGGTCAGTCTCCCCAGATCACCTGGGGCCAGGCCGAGGGGTCACCTTGTCCGGGAGGGAATGGGGGGCTTCTCGAGGGCTGGTGATCTGGGGGCCTCGAGGTCCAGCAGGTCCAGGCTCCCTGTGACTGGATGGTGCTCAGGTTGTCTGCACAGCCTCCCCGACCATTGGGAAGAGCCACAGGGTCACAGAACTCAACACAGGGGTGACTGTGGGCTTGGAGTTGGAGCCTGTCAGGTCTGAACCCCCACTTCCCATCTCCCTTGCCCTCCTTTGGGGTGCTCCCTTGACCACATGTGTCAATTGTCCCCCTGTTATATGCGGGAAGCAATAGCCCCTCCTCACCGGGGTTGTGAGATTTCAGTGACACCCTTCTCCATCTAGGGGGAACGCCAGGTCTTACACCTGTGGGCAGGGGCGCAGGTTTTCCTTTGAGCAGACTTTGCAATCGAAATGGCAACCCACTCCTGTATTCTTGCCTGGAAAATCCCACGGACTGAGGATCCTGGTAGGCTACAGTCCATGGGGTCGCAAAGAGTCGGACATGACTGAATGCCTTCACTTTCACTTTCAAGATTAGGAATGGCAGACCTGTCCGTAAGTGACTGGTTCCATGAATGGAGGTGTCCTCAGCATGGGGGAAGCTACACGGGCCCGGAGAAGGAGTGGACCCCAGGCTGTGCTGATACATTGCCTTAGGACAGGCTGGGCAGAGGCTGGAGCATCCAGGCTCCCACGTGGGGCAAGGAGAAGGGGCGCAGAGCATGGCTTGGCGTGTGCACAGCCTCTCTCGGGAAATGCAAGGCACCAGGAACTGGGGACCCTGGCTTCATTAGGTGGTAGTGTGGGGGGCTGTGTCAGGGTGGAGGCCCTGTCCAGCTGCCACCGCCTACTTACGTCAGGTCCCCAGGCCAGGGATCAGCACACTATGGCTTGAAGGTAAACTCCCATTGTCTACCTGTTTTTACACAACCAGCGAGCTCAGGCTGCATGTGTGCTAAGTGGCTTCAGTCATGTCCGACTCTTTGCAACCCCATGGGCTGTAGCCTGCCAGGCTCCTCTTATCCATGGGATTCTCCAGGCAAGAATGTGGGTGTGGGTTGCCAGGCCCTCCTCCAGGGGGTCTTCCCCACCAGGGATCAAACCGGCATCTCTTGCATTGGAGGTAGATTCTTTACCACTAGTGCCACTGGGAAGCCTGAGCTCAGAATACTTTTCATCTATTTGTACTGTTAGAAAAAAATTCCAAGAAAAATTGTGACAAGTGAAAACCTCTGAAATTCCAACGTCATTCATTGCCCATTTATATGCGCTCTTGTCCATTCATGGAGATGCCACCTGGGGCTGTGTTCCCAGTGCAGAGGCCTGGGGAGAGTTCTGACAGAGACTCTGTGGCCAAGGACAGTAACTGCTGTGGCCCTTCACTCACAGAATCAGGATTTATGGGGGACCCCTCTTCCCCACCCGGGACCAGAGGCAGCTCTGTCCATGGTGCTGACTGCAGGGAGGTGGCAGGTGCTCCACGTAACAACCAGCCTCTGTGCGAAGGGAGCAGAGGGCAGAAGGCACTTTTTCTGTTAAGCTGCCAGTTGGGGGCCTTC
Source organism: Cervus canadensis (assembly GCF_019320065.1). NCBI lineage: Eukaryota > Metazoa > Chordata > Mammalia > Artiodactyla > Cervidae > Cervus > Cervus canadensis. The sequence continues at coordinate 37,632,841 of NC_057417.1, forward strand.
CTTCTCTCTGCAGGCTGCCAGGGTTTGAGCCCAGATGGATGGCCTATCTGGTCGGGGATGCAAGGAAGCAGTACCCTAAGTGGGAGACAGAGGGAGAGACAGTTGTTAGTCTGGTCAAGGTGGGGGGAATGGTGGGACTTGCCCAAGGGCACAGGGAGGCACATTTTCACAGAGTGCATGAACATGGTTATAAGGAACGCCTGTGCACATGTGTGAACCCAAGAGGCACCATAGGCTCACAGGTGGATACCTCCTCAAACACATACCCCTGCCACCTCTCCCAACTACTGGGGCTCACAGGTGTGACTTCTATCAGAAGCTTGCCTGTCTTTTGGTGATGCAAAGACTTGTTGGAGACCATTGCCGAGATCAGTGAACTCCTTCGACTGCAACAGACTGATATTCTCTTATCCCTTCTCCGGTGAGTAGCTGAAATTCATCCATCAAGAGTCAATTTTGGGGGCTTCCCTGGGGCTCCAGTGGTTTACAATGTGTCAAACAATGCAGCTGTCGGCCCTGGTCCAGGAAAACCCCACATGACTCAGGATGGCTAAGCCTGGGAGCCACAACTACTGAAGCCCACGTGCTGGAGCCTGTGCTCAGCAACAAGAGATGCCACTGCAGTGAGAAGCCCGGGAACAGCAACTAGAGAGTAGCCCCACTCGCCGCAACAGGAGAAAGCCCGCGTGCAGTGACAAAGATGTAGCCCAGCAGAAATAAATATAAGTTAATTAAAGAAGAGCCAGTTTTCCTTTCGTATTTAATATTCTTGCGGTACAAATTATGTACTATAGATTTGTTATGTACAAGTGCTTGATCATTGATTTATTGTTTCTATTTACCAATTTTCCAAATAATGAGTTATTCCCTTGGCTTACTCCACAGATAAGAAATGAAGGATTGTGGTGGAATCACCCTGAACTCAGGGGTTTCTACATGCTGTGAGCTGCAGTTTTCTGGGGTGAAGGAAGCCAGGAGGTGGCCAGTCCACAGGGAGACCTCACGGGCCCTGGATGGGGCTGGGGGATGGGATGGCCTTCCCTGAGGGGGAGTGAGGACCCTCCGCCTCCTGGACTCCTGGTCACAAGCTGCCTGCAGGATGATGACGGTGCTTCCACGTCCACTCTGGGGAGGCCCCACCAGCTCCACTGACCCTGGTCCCTCAGAGGGCCTGGCTGCATTCTCAGCCTGGTTCCCAGCTGCCCATCCCTCCAGGGGCCCCTCCAGGGAGGCCGGGAGGATTGTGGGACACCAAGGGGCCCCTGAAGAACCGTGGCCACTGCAGGTCAGCTGAGATGGCCTCGGTGGGGCTCCCTCACCCACCTGAGCTGGACACCCTGAGCATGACTGCTTCTGCCAGGGGGTAGGGTGGGTGGAGGGTGACCACCAGCTCCTCACCTCGTCTGCAGACCTGTGTCTGTTCCCTCCTGGGTCTTTACTGATTGGTTGATTTGCATGGCGGGAAACAGCTGGGCTTTTTTAACCAGGAGGCTGTCATCAGCGAGAGTCAAGGTGGGTCTCCACCTGTGGCCCCGGACGGAGAGCTGAGCCCGGCCCAGGACGCAGTTCGGGAAGCGGACCCTGACGTGCCCTGTTTTACGTTGTTGCTGCCCTTCCTGTGGTCACTGTGGGGTTGTTGCTGCGTGGCTGCCGTCGTGTGGCTGGGGTTGTGTTGTCAGCACTGTTGCTGGGTTGTTGTGGTGGTGGTGCCCTTGCAGCTCCGGTGAGGGCAGCCCCTCAGTCCTGCTGTGAGGCTGGGGGGCCAGGAGCCCGGTCCCGCCTCCCTGCCCCCGGTGTGACGTGGGGGCCACTGCTCTGTCCCCCTGTGGGACTTGGATCCCGGCAGGACTGTGAGCTGGGAGTCAGGCTGCCTGGGCCACACTGGCCTGGTGTCCACACCCACGTGCCCACACAGGAAGGGGGACCGGGCAGGGTCGCCTCAGGCACCCCCGGGGTCCCCGCTGTGACCCTCCTGCAGCCCTCCTGGCCGTACTCTTCCTGGAACCCTGGAAGCCCTGAGTGATGGAGTCCAGACTTACGCTCTGGTGGGGACTGTGGTCCAGGAGACTCGACAGTGGTAGAAAACCCGCATCCCAAGCCGGGGCCCCGAAGGAGGCAGCCCGGCGCGTGAGACCATCACAGTGACTCTGGTGATGGTGAGTCCAGGACCAGCTGGTCATCACTGAAGCCAAACACCCTGTGTTTAGTGCATGTCTGTGTGTGTGTCTGTGTGTGTGTGTCTGTGTGTGTCTGTGTGTGTGTGTGTCTGTGTGTATGTGTCTGTGTGTGTGTGTGTCTGTGTGTATGTGTCTGTGTGTGTCTCTGTGTGTGTGTCTGTGTGTGTCTCTGTGTGTGTGTCTGTGTGTGTCTCTTTGTGTGTGTCTCTGTGTGTGTGTGTGTCTCTGTGTGTGTCTCTGTCTGTGTGTGTGTGTCTGTGTGTGTGTGTCCCTCAGAACCCGCACACTTGCCGGTAGCAGACAGCAGAAGTCGCTCCGCTCCCGGGGTACCTCCGCCCGCACCCGCCTCCCGCTGTCACCAGTGAGTGAGGAGGACGGAGCCTGAAGCCCAGAGCCTGCAGCCCGACCTCGGCCAGGATCCAGGCTCCAGGATCCCTTTGTCCTCTTTGCCCGCAGCTTCCAGAGGCTGTTTGCAGAGGATTCGGAAGACTGACCCTTGTGCTTCTAGAACTTCACCCCAGCCCCAGCCTGGAAAACAGACAAAGAGAATCTCTTGGGGCCCGTGGGGGTTCTCCTGGGGGTGGAGGGAGCCCTGCCTCCAGCAGCTCCTCTTGGCCCCTGGCTGCCCACCCCCGGCTGCATGGCTGAATGTCCCTCAAGGCCCCGGGGCTGGCCTGCGCCCTGATCGGCGTCTGGCAGGCCCAGGACGAGGGCCACCATCCAGGGACAGGACAGGGGAGGGGCCGGGCGCTGCACTGGTCAGTGCTGCGGAGGAGAAACCGCTCACAGCGCACACGTGAGGACCCTGCATGGCTCAGCTGGGACGCGGGTAAGGAAGGGGTTAGAGGCCCTGGAATGTTCCAAAGGCCGCGAGGCTGACGTCTGACCACAGACCAGATGAGGAGCAGGAACCAAGCCCAGGATAAGCAGCCCCTCCCTCAGCCTGGACCCCGGGCCTCAGGTGTGTCACGTGTCTGGTCTCTGAACTTTCTAGAACCGCCGAGAAGGAGCTCACGGGCACCAGGCCGGTTCTGCCAAAGGCCCTTGAGGGTCTTGGCCCTGAGTTCCCAGAGCAGCAGAAGGAAACCTGCAGGGAGACCCCGAGTCGTGGGAGTCTGAAGTGCGTGGGCACGTAGGGTGCGGGAACATGGGAAAGGACGTCTCTCCCCAGAGGGCACCCGATGGACCCTGGACGGACATCTGAATGCGGGGGCAGAGCGGTGGGGGGTTTAATCCCACAGCTCAATGGGTCAAGTATGTCAACTCTCCTGATGATAGGAGAGGAACACCCCTCTGAGAGGGGCTGTGAGGATTAAATGAGATCACACTTGTGAAACCCCCGGGCATTAGGTCTGACCCCACGGGGGGTCAGGCCTAATGCTAGTCTTCCTTCCATCCATCCATCCATCCATCCATCCACTACTGCAGGAATAAATCAAATCACAGGAGAACTGCTCACACACACACAAACTCAGCAGAAGGCAGTTTCTACCAGCAACACTCATGTCCTTGTGAAGGAGACAGCAGAGAGCTCCCTGTGTCTGCCCATTGAGGACGCAGAGAGAAAGCCACCGTCTGCAGGGCAGAAGAGAGCTCCCCCGGGACGGGGGCTTGCTGCTTACGTGTGCATGGTGTATACATGTGTAAGAGCGTGTGCAAGCTCCTGTTGTTGGGACAGCCGGCAGGTGTGTGTGTTTGGAGAGGATCCAGTGATGAGCCTGCAGTGCCTTTTGAGGTCCGGTGTGCATCCGTTATAACCATGAGCCTGTGCTCCGGGAAAATGCAACCCCCATGACCTCAGGCAAGTCCTGTCATCCCCTCTTTGTCCAGGCTGGCAGCCAACACTTCCTCCAACTCCCACCCTGGGTACGGCATCCTGGGGTCCCAGCCAGACAGACCCTCCTTCTGAGCTCAAACACTGGCAGCCTGCAGAGAGAAGGAAGGCTCCCAACTGACAGAAAAATCCGAAAAAGTGCCTGACGCTGGGCTGGAGCAGGAACACAGGCCCCTTTGTGCCACCTCTGGGCCCCTTCCTCCAGCAGCTGTACCTGCCGGGGTCCTAGGCCTCCTGCGTCTCTGCCTCCTCAGGAGGATCTGGGGCTTCGGGAGGGCTTCTCTGCCCCCTGTAGAGAGAGGCTTCCCCTCTCTTGTTTTGGAAGTCTCTAGAAGTGTTGAAATAGATACCTTCTCCAGGCCCAGATGTCTCATATGAAAGAACCAGGTGGGGAAGAGAAAAAAAAAAATAAACACACAGTGACATGTTGGCTATTTCTGCCCAGAAGAGGACACAGCCCTTCCCCAGCCCAGATGCATTCTGGGGCTGGAGGCCCCTGGGGGTGCATGCAGAGCTCTGGAGGACAGGGTGGGGGCCCTCACCTTTGCCACAGGAGTTGGGGGGCCTGAACCCTAAGGAGCCTGTCCAGGAGGACCAGCGCAGACCTAGAAGGAGGGGCCAGTTTTCTGGACAAAGCTGCCCTCTGCTCCCTTCTCCCCACAAAGGTGGGTTTTTATATGAAACCACGCCTTCCCTGATAGCTCAGTTGGTAAAGAATCTGCCTGCAATGCAGGAGACCCCGCTTTGACACCTGGGTTGGGAAGATCCCCTGGGGAAGGGATAGGCTACCCACTCCAGTATTCTGGGGCTTCCCTTGTGGCTAAGCTGGTAAAGAATCCTCCAGCAATGCGGGGAGACACAGGTTTGATCTCTAAGTTGGGAAGATCCCCAGGAGAAGGAAATAGTAACCCACTCCAGATTCTTGCTTGGGAAACCCCACGCACAGAGGAGCCTAGCAGGCTATAGACCATGGTTTCCAAAAGAGTTGGACATGACTTAGCAACTAAAAAGACAAAAAAGAGAAAACAAGGGCAATTTTCTACTTCTATCCTGCGTGATTGCGAAGTCTGCTCAAAGGAAAACCTGCGCCCCTGCCCACAGGTGTAAGACCTGGCGTTCCCCCTAGATGGAGAAGGGTGTCACTGAAATCTCACAACCTCGGTGAGGAGGGGCTATTGCTTCCCGCATATAACAGGGGGACAATTGACACATGTGGGTGACCTGAGCACCCCAAAGGGGGGCCAGGGAGATGGGAAGTGGGGGTTCAGACCTGACAGGCTCCAACTCCAAGCCCACAGTCACCCCTGTGTTGAGTTCTGTGACCCTGTGGCTCTTCCCAATGGTCGGGGAGGCTGTGCAGACAACCTGAGCACCATCCAGTCACAGGGAGCCTGGACCTGCTGGACCTCGAGGCCCCCAGATCACCAGCCCTCGAGAAGCCCCCCATTCCCTCCCGGACAAGGTGACCCCTCGGCCTGGCCCCAGGTGATCTGGGGAGAACTGACCTGGAGCATCACTGTGACCCCTCCTGTCCTGGGGTCCTTGCTGTCAGTCATCCCATAGCCCACGGAGCCCAGTTCATCCCCAGCTACACCAGACCCGGCTGGAAGGAAAGGTGACAGGTGTCTTCCAGTGACAGGCCATGGAGGGCCAGGCCCGGGGTGTCTCTACCACCTGCCAAAGCCTTCAGAACTGAACTGTCCACTGCAGCTCTGAGGGTTGGAGGGGAAAGCCCAGGGCACACAGGGCTCTGCCCGGGCCCGAATGAGGCCCTGAACCGGGTTCTGCATGAGGAAGGAGCCCTGAGCCCCGGGAAGCTGCTGGGGGCACTACCCTGAAGCACCCGAGGGGCTGCCCCTGTTCGCTCTAACCGGGAAGAGCTCTCAGGACACCTCCCCACGGCTGAGGTCAGGGTCTGGTGCAGGGTCCAGAAGGGAAGCCCAGAGGTGACAGTAAAATGCCCCTGAGTCGCGTGTTGTCTGTGGTGACCACGAGGCCAAGGCAGTGAACGCAGCGCGTCCCCTCCCCCGGATGGCTCTGCAGGTCCCCCAGGAAGAGCCCCCAGCTCCTTCCTGCCCCACCGGCCCCTTGACCGTTCCTCCTGCCGGGGCCCACACAGCCAGGAGGGCATAAAGGGCCCAGAGGAGGGTGCCCAGGCATCAGACTCCCAGCACCAGGATGGGACCACAGGACTCTGCAGGCCAGGTAAGGCCCCACCGCCCGCCAAGCTTGGCCCACGAGGTCAGGGGAGGCCCCTCTCTGAGATCAGATGGCCTGTCCTCTTCTCACCAGGAGCCCTTGACTCTCCAGCCAGATGCCATGCTGCTGTGGCTGACCCTCGCCCTGCTGTGGAGCCCCACCTGCTGGGCACAGCGTAAGTCTGGCTGGGGGTCCCCCCAGCCCATCCCCCTGGGGGCCCCCCTCCCTCCCTCCAGGGCTGGGGTCTGGACCAGCCCTTGTCACAGACGGACTCTGCTCTCAGGCCTGTCCCCTCGTAGGAGGGGCTGTGTCCTCCTCTGGGCAGAAACAGCCAATATGTCATATAATAGAGATATTTGGGCCTGGAGGAGGTGACTATTTCAGTACTTCTAGAGACTTCCAAAATAATGTCACCAGGATTTTTAGTGTTTACGGGTCATTTTCGCTGTATCAGAAGGTGAGTTGAGCAGGGCCTGGAGCCCCTCACTGCATCCCAGCCCCTGCCCCTGTCTCGGGAACCTGGGGAGGGGGCTGGTCCCTCCTCCCACCATTCTCACTGGGGTCCTGATGTCTCCTGAGTCAGCTGAGGCCTTGGGGTCCTGGAGCCCCTAGCCAGCATCTTCTGTCTGTCCCTCTTCCTCTGCTGTTTCCTCCCCTGCATCCCAGCCCTGTCCCCTCCTCTCTCCCCCTGCAAGTCCGGCCTCTGCTTCTTGGGTTGATCTAAAGGGAGGGGTGCTTCTCCCCACTGTCTCCTTTCAACCCCAACTCAGTTCAACCAGAAATGATCTCTCAGTTTGAGAATGCCTATGGGAAAGCAGAAGTTCTGCCCAGGTTAGGGTCAAAGAGAAAAGGAAGGAGGGTCAGAGTGGACAACTGATTGAACACTAGAAGTGCAAAGACAGCAAGCCCAGGGTCTTTCCCTAATGGTTAAATGAGGGCTTTGCTCCAGGCCTGGGGTAGATATTTGCTCTGCATTTACAGGGTCCCAGGGACCTGGGGAGAAGGAATGGGCCAGAGCAGCAGGCACCATGGGGGCCAGCGTGTGGGTGGGGCCAGGTGAGGAGGGGACACTCTGGGATGGACACTGAGGTGGGGGAAGGTCACAGATACGGGTCACCTGCTCCTGGGGCCCCCACCTGGTCTAGCGCAGTGACTGGGGCTCCAAATGCTGGGCCCAGGGTCAGCTCCCTGCTCTGAACCAGGAGACCAGCTGTACCTCCTGAGGATCACAGTGACTGTGCACCTTGGGGAGCTCTCCTGATGGAAGATCTCAGTGACTGCTCCACAACATCACTCTCACACTGCAGATGAGCAAACTGAGGCCCGGGGATACTGGGTAACAAGCCCCAAATCACAGAGCCTGAAAGTGTCAGAGCAGGGGTTGAGACCAGGAAGACTGTCTCAAGCACCAAAGTCCCATGTCAGGAACTTATGCTGCAGTGACAGGCTGTCCTCCTTGCTGGTGAAGGCGGGGATAGAGGACCTGGGATTGGGGGTCTCCAGATCCTTCAAAGCTCCCCCTTCTTCTCAGTTTCCAGGTGAGACACGGCTCCTTCTGGAGTCACTTATATGGAGCTCAGGGTCTGAACCCTCAGGAATTCCACTTGCAGAAAAGCGAACAAATTACAGGAGTCCTCGGCTCCTTCAGGCATTTCCTCTCCTACTTGGCAGTACACACCAACCTATGGCCCCCCTTCCATTCTGGATGTCCACGTGGCCACTTCTTCATCACTTCCCCTGATGATAGCCAGAAGGAGCTCACTGGAGTCTACGGACAGCATACAGTTCAGGGCATTGCCAGCATCAGCTTTGACTGGGATTATCCTTCAGACTGAAGCAAATAGCATTTCAGCCAAAGAGAAATGATCCCTCTGGGTTCACAGGGCTGGGCCATGGGTTTCCTGCCAAGGCTGCCTGGCTGGTGGTGGACACAAGGCACCAGGGACCTGAGTGCAGCCCTGAATCAGAATCCACCAATAAATACAGCTTCTGCAGCCACAGTGGGTCCAGGGTGCTCCTTGGTCTGGGATGCGAGCAAAGCCTTCTGAGCTCGTGGAGACGAGGCCTCCGGGGCGGAGCTGCAGGAGGAGGCAGGAGGGGGTCTGACACCCCAGGGCTGGGTGATTCTGACAGGATGCAGGGCCTGCCCATGCAGACCCTGGCCGATCCCATAATCTCTGAGGATTCGGGGCTCCCAGAGGCCCCATCCTGACTCTCTGAAAGGCCATGCAGGTGGCCTGAGCTGTCCAGGCTCAATTCTAGGATTCTCTGAGTGTGCAGGGGCTTGGGGAAGCCACTCAATCATTCATTCACCCATTTGGAACAGGTATGCCCCCTGGCTGGCTACGGGCTCCCTGTACTCTGGAGGAACAGAGAATGGGCCATACGTCCAGCTGGGGGTTCCCCATGGAGAGTGGATACAGAAAGAGATGGAGGCAAGTGCTGGTTTCATCTGCATTGATAGTGACAGACCTAGAGCCCTATGCTCAGGCACATGCCCAGTGGTGGGTGTGTTTCAGGGAAGACTTCCTGGAGGAGGCAACATATCAGCTCAGTTTAAGGGCTGAGTGAGAGCTGGCCAGGTGGGGTTAAGGGAGGGAGGCCTTCCAGGCCAAGAGATCAACATGGGAATGGCCAGAGCCAGACATCCCCAGGACCCCACTTCTTGAAAAGCGGGCATCTGTTACAGCCTGAAGGGAAAGGAAAGCAGTCCCCAGGCCTGGCACATTCTCTCAACACCTCCATCAGACTGCAGCAGCCTGCCCCTCAGCCACGGTGCAGAGGCCTCCCTGTCTCCCCTCAGCTCCCTGCCCAGCAGCCCTAGAGGGACAGGACTTCTGTTTCCCCGTTTGCAGAAGGAGGGAATGGAAGCAGGGGTCCCAGTGGTGCCTGAGGGAGACCCTGCCAGGGTTCCCCCTTCCAGTCTGCGTAGGTGGGCACATGTTTGCAGACACCAGGCCCGTGTGGCCCAGCACAGCCTGACTGCCTGCTCACAGTCCGGCCTGGACCCAAGTCCCACCGAAGACATAGCAGCGGCCCCCATGTCACCCTGAGGACAAGGAGGCAGGGTCTGAGCACCAGGCCCCCCGGCCCTGAGCCTGGGACCTTCTTCTGAGGCCGGGGTTCTGGGCAAACGTGCTCCAGGGACCCTGGGTTGTGGGTGTGGGGACAGGGTGGGGACACACCAAATGAGGGCAGCTGGAAGCTGCTGTCGCCTGGTAGGAGCCCTTCTACTCACACAGGGGCCAGAACACGCCCTCCTGGCGGAGGCTGGTCCTGGGGGCTGGGCCATCCTGTGCGCACTGCAGGCTGGTCTCCCAGCCTAATGGGCAGGGTCGCCTCCTGAGGACCCCCGCCGGGATGAATCTCCGGCTCCTCCCACCCCGCTCCTCCCTACTCCCAGAGTTGGAAGCAGGGGCTCGGGGAGCAAGTGCAAGCCCCAGGCGTCTACCTGGGGACCGAGGGGCCCTGGTAACTTCACAACCTCTCACCTCAACTTCATCGGCCCAAGCACGGGCAGAATCCTGGACGCTGGACCAAGGCCCCCAGTCCTACCAGCAGATGTTGCCCCGGGGGATCCACAGTTTAGAGAGCAGGGACCCTGACGCAGAGCGCTCCTGGCCTTTGGGGCAGGGTGGGCAGAGGAGATGGACTCGGGAGCCACAGAGCGAACTGTCCTGGGGGGCCCTGCTGGGGAGGTGTTGGCACAAGTCCTGGGCCCGGGGCAAGGGCTGGTGAGGTCAGGTGGGAGACGGGGCCCCACCCTCCTGCCCCTCGAGCCCGTCCCCAGCTGACTTGCGGCAGCCACGGTCCTCAGGGGGCCCCTTGGTCTCCCACAGTCTTCCTGGCCTGTTGGGGTCCAGCCCCAGCAGGATCCAGGGGAACCCTCAGGATGAACAGCATCAGCGAGTGAGAGAGAGAGAGAGAGAGAAAGAAAGAGACCAGACCGGGATGTGCAGCAGAGTCTGGCTGTTGCTTTATTTTTTACTGTCGCCTTTATACCCTAAGTTGGTACATTTCTAAGGGGGAGATAAGCACACAGACTTAGTTTAACATTACATCAGCTTGTCCTTCACGAAACCAGGTGTTCTCCATATACTTTTTGTTTATGAAAGGCTTTTCCCATAGATTTTTTGTACATTATCTTCTGGCCTTGAGCTTAACAGAAAACAGAAAAGTGGCAGTCTCCTGGTACATCAGGTTGTAACATAGTAGAAATACAATCCTGTTAACACAAAGGTCAGTCTTTTTGCAGAAATTCTCAGCTAACTTTATCTAAAAAGTTTAACACACAAAGACTCTGCGGCTCTGGTGAGGCAGCCCCTGTTTAGCACTCCTGGTTAAAATTAACAATTATCTTATTGTTTTTACACTAGGGCTAAACTCTTATTTTTCTAGATCTTTAACTATATTAACAGTAGTTTCTACTGCACAACCTCAGCACATTAACAGCAATCAAACATTGATCCAATAACCACTTTTAGAATAATATTTTTGTGTTCTCTAACAGGGCTTCCTCACCCGCCGAAGGGCTCTGTGCCTATTAGGGCCTTTTTTATGGTTAATCTCTATGTATGATATCTTTTGGCTTTCAGGCCTGTTGACAATTATGGCTCGCACCTGGTGTAACTTTAAGCAACTTCAGTAGCCGACCCTGTCTTTTTTGTGGTTAAATCTATTTTCTTTCTATTAGGTGTCATCTCTATGGGAACTAAATAGGATTACATTATTACGGAACAGAAATGCAAAGGATTGCAAAAACAGCAGATATAGCACAAAACAGGCTCTTAGTCTAAAAGTTAACTGCCTGCAAGAAGTCACCAGCTAATCTCTTGCAATGGGAGCACACATTTATCAAACAAGCCAGAATGCCAGCAAAAGGGTTTGAACTGAAGCATTTCTTTCATCCCTGGCCCCTTCATAGGGTACCAGTGTCTAGGAGATTTATTAATTAGGGTTTTAAGTTGGTCTTTATTCAGTGAAAGAGGAGCAGGAGAGCTCTCGGCAGGCAACACAAGAATCTGCAGCAGGGCGAACAAGAACAGCAGCAGAAAAGGGGGGAGGATACAGGGTGGGGGAGAGGCCAAGGCCAACCTGGAGGGTCCCTTATCCTAGACGGCCTTGCGTGTCAGGTTCTTTCCTCGTGACCTCGTCATGGATGGGATCCTGAACGGCCTTGCGTGTCAGGTATTTTCTTCATGACCTCGTCATGGGTGGGATCTCCCATAATGGCTCCCGGCACTGGCCTCCCTGGAGGGGCCGCACCCTGGAGGGCTGGGCCGGTGGGAACGTGGCCCAGCCTCACACATCAGACGTGTCTCATCCTCTGTTTCTCCTGCGCTCCTACACGTGCGCCCAGCCCTGTTCTCAGGCTCCTGTCCTGCCCTTCCAGGGAGATGGCCGAGAGGAGGCCGGGGACAGCAGGCTCATCTGAGGACACCCCCTCCTAGAAGCCAGGGTCAGTGGAGCTGGTCCGGCCTCCCTGGAGTGGACGTGGAGCCACGTCATCCTGCAGGCAGCTCATCACCCCTGTGTCTGGGAGATCCAGGGCCCCGCTCACTCCCTCCTCCCAGAGGTAACTGTGGCTCATGGACAGTAGAAATTCCTGGGATCATGGTGATACCACAAAAAAAAAACCCTTCATTTGTTATGTGTTGAGTAGGGCAAGGAAAGTTGAATAGTGAGTTTGGTGTTATTGGAATTTCTCTGATGAACTCGGAGAGTCCTAACATGGTTCATTAGCAGAAACTAACCCCAAGGACCCCAAAGGCAATCCTCCTGGAGGATGGGGTCAGCAGCATGAGCTGAGGGCTGGAGGTCAGCTCATGGCTGGAGCTAGAAGCTCCTTGAACACGCCCCCCAGGTGCTGGTCTCTGAGTACAACCTGTTAGACCTTCAAGGGCAGACCTCATGTGCTTGACCGCAGGGCGGGCTGGCGTGAGCTTGCTTATAGTGTAACCGGGGAGAGGGGGTCAGTGTGCATCAGATTGTCATGTTCGTGGGGTCCCCACTTGACCTTGACCCAAGCAAGGGAACGGAACTAAAGGAATAATATGACTTTCCAGTTCTCATAGAGTGGGTCCCTACAGATCAAGTCAACCTGTAGGATTCTCAGATAATTTCTGGGCAGAGCAGGGCCATCTGGAGAGACTAAACATCTGCTAAAGAGAGAACACGGGGCTTGAGTGAAGAATTAGAGAAATGAAAGGGATGTGTCCACATTGTCTACTAAACTGATGACACTGATTATACTCATTACCATTCACTCAAGAAACATTTGCAGGGTCTTCCCTGGTGGTCTGGTGGGTAAGATCTTGAGCTCCCAATACAGGGGACCCAGGTTCAATCCCTGGCCAGGGAACTACATCCTGCATGCTGCACCTAAGAGTTTGCACATTGAAGCTAAAGATTTGGCATTTTGCAACCAGGACCCCAAGCAGCCAAATAAATAAATAAAATAAATATTTTTAAGTAAAAATAAAAAAAATAAACATGGTGTATCAATCAGTTTAAAAAAATAGAAAAAAAGAAAGAACATTTTCTAACATCTGCTATTTTGTCAGGACCTTTTTCTGGACACTGACCACATCAAGGTGTATAAGATAAGGGTCTCTCCCTTCGTAGGCCCAGAGTATTTCCTGGAAAAGATAATCAAGTAAACAGAGAGCAATGCGAGAACATGACAAAGGCAGGGACAGAGGCTTACCTTCTGGTTGTGTGTGTTTGGGAGGGGATGATAAAGAACAAATGAACTAAATAGTATGTTAAATAGTCATAAATGTCCTGGAAAAAGAGAAAGCAAGAAAAGGAACAAGAGAGGAGGGAAGGGACGTTACTGTTGTAAACAGGATGATGACAGGGTGACACGTGAGCAGGGGCTGGCAGGAAGTGAGGGAGTGGCCGTGCAGTCCTCCGGGGGAAGAGGAAACTGTGGGTGCAAAGGCCCTGAGGCAGGGACACGCCTGTTGTGTTCCTGAGCCCAGCTGGGAGGCCAGCGATGCTGCCGCACAGTGAACAAGAAGGACAGAGGTGAGAAGGGAGGCCGAAAGGATGATGTCATTTGCTCTGGTTAGGGTTTGCAATAGAGGAATGATGGGATCTGACTTCAGTCTCTTGCTTTTCTTTAAAGCTGGAGTCAAGCAGGGACTTTTTTCTGTTTTTTCCTTGCTGCTCACGGGCTCTTTCTGGTTGCAGTGAGCGGGGGCTACTCTCCCTCGCGGCTCACAGGCTTCTCCTGGCGGTGGCGTCTCTTGTTGTGGAGCACAGGCTCTGGGCCCACGGGCTTCAGCACTTGCAGCTCTCGGGCTCAGTACTTGTGGCACATGGGCTTAGTTGCCCCGCAGCATGTCCGGAATCTTCCAGGACCAGGGATGGAACTGGTTTTCCCTGTACTGGCAGGTGGATTCTTAAGCACTGGAGCACCAGAGAAGTCCCCGACTTTGGTTTTAGGAGAACCACCCTGGTTGCTGTGTTGAGAGCAGCCTGGTGGGAATAACAGCAGAAGCAGGAGGACCAGAGAGCAGGCCATGACAGAAATCTGGGATAAAGAGGAGAGGGGCTTGGGATGGCGTGGGAAGAAGTGACCAGATCTGGACATATTTTGGAGATAGGATAGAACCCACAGGATTTGCTGATGGCTCGAGTTTAGAGAATGAAAGGGAGAGAGCAGAAAGGGAGACTACACGTTTTTGTGTTGGGATTTTTTTAAAAAATCAGTTTTATGGAGGTATGGGCTGCCCTGGTGGCTCAGATAGTAAAGAATCCACCTGCAATGCAGGAGACCTGGGTTCGATCCCTGGATAGGGAAGATACCCTGAAGAAGGGTATGGCTACCCACTCCAGTATTCTTGCCTGGGGAACTCCATGGACAGAAGAGCCAGGCGAGCTACAGCCCGTGGGGTCACAAAGACTCAGACACGACTAAGGGACTAACACTTCCACTTTCACTTCATGGAGATACAGTTTACACAGAATAAAAGTCACCATTTTTTTAAAAGTGCAATTCTTTTTTAAAAAAATATTTATTTATTTTGGCTGCCCAGGTTTTAGTTGTGGCATGCAGGATCTATTTCTCTGACCAGGGATGGAGCCCAGGTCCCATGCATTGGGAGTGCAGTCTTAGCACTCCAGGAAAGTCCCCTGGAAATCACCATTTTTAATAAACTATAGTCCTACGAGTTTTGGTAAATGCATCCAGTCAGGTAACCATCACTGCCATCAAGATATAAGCCAAAAAAAAAATTAAAAAAAAAAAGATATAAGCCAGTTCTGTCATTATTTTAAAACCCCCAATGCGCCTTTGGGGGCAGTCCTTCCCCCACCCCAGCCCCCAGCAACCACCTGTCCGCTCTCTGGCCCTGCGGAGCTGTCTTTTCCACCACTGTGTCATATAGATGGAATCACGGTGCGGAGCCTGTGGAGTTCCGCTGTCTCCCCTCAGCAGCATGAGCTTAAGATTCACCATGTTGCGTGTGCATGCGTGCGTACAGACTTGCGTCAGTCATGTCCAACTCTTTGTGATCCTATGCACTGTAGCCCACCAGGCTCCTCTGTCCATGGGATTCTCCAGCCAAGAATACTGGAGTGGGTTGCCATGCCCTCCTCCAGTGGACCTTCCCGATCCAGGGATGGAACCCACATCTCTTATGGCTCCTGCATTAGCAGGTAGGTTCTTTACAACCAGCACCACCTGAGAAGCCCCATGTTGTGTATAGTTTGTTCCTTTTTGCTGATGAGTAGAATTCTACTGAACGGATGGACCACAGTTTGCTTATCATAGCTGAAGAAACACTTGGGTTGCTTTCACTTTTTTGTCAATTCTGAATAAAGCTGTTATAAATATCTGCAGACAGATTGTGGGTGAATATGTTCTCTTCTATCTTGGATCAGTCTTAGGAGTAGGATTGCTGCGTGGATGTTCAACCTTATATGAAACAGTCAGCATCACTTCCACAGGGGTGACACAACTTTTCACTCCAGTTGCTAGGTGTCCTTGCTGACCCTAGGCATTGTCTGTATTCTGAGGTTCCTAAACTGAGCAGTTGGAAGGAAGGACTGTTGCCTTGTGTTGAGACGGGAAATTCTATCAGTGGAGCAAGTTTGAGAGGGAATATTGGGATTTGTTTGGAGTCATAATAAGGTTGAGATGGCTATATGATATGATATGTACAAGGGGGTGTTGAGTATTTGAGTGGACGTGGGGGGAGAGAACTCTGGAGTCACCTTTACGGGTGGTGTGCAGAACCGAGAAACCAGATGCTATCACCCAGGGATACAAGGAGGTAAAGGAGCAGAGAAGCCCCAGCACTGATGTTGGGGCATCCACCACGGAGAGGGTGAGAAAAAGAGGAAGAACCAGTAAAATAGACTATGTTCTGTGAAAGTGATTATTCCCCACTTGGCATGAATTGAGACAACTGTGTCCCTGAAAACTGATATCTGCCCTGGTTTGCCTGTGCGTGATTATTTCATAGCTGCTGACAGGAAATCAGACCCACGGGCCCATGGGGTCAAGGTCAAGAGGCGATGCAGATGAACTCGGCCTCCACAGTGACACACGCCGCCCTCCCCCGTGCCCTGGTTTCACTCTTACTCACTAGCTCACTGCCAGTCTGCCTGGTGTCATCACGTGAGGTCTAAGGTTGCAGGCTTTGAAGGTCCTACTCACAGCCCAGTCATAGTTCCCGTGAGCAACTTTGTGATGCTATGAGCACAACCACCTGGGCACTGGTAGCAAAGTTTGGCTCGAAGCTGGGAAAAACCATTCTCTCCACCTTCATGTAGAATCCCACACTCCCCAGGCAGTCTGGGGAGCTTGGGGAGATGTTGCCCTTGGCCTGGAGACTGGTGAGCTCATAAGGGCACCATCAACAGGGGCAATGATGAAATTCCTTCAGTTGCCACCTCGGGCTGCAGCATTGACTGGGATGTTTTGAGCAGGAAAGGGAGAGAAAAAAAAAGACTTGCTCTTTTAATATTGATTTATTTACGTACTTTTTATTTGGCTGTGTGGGGGCTTAGTTGCCCTGAACCTGCCTCCCCTGCATTGCTAGGTGGATTCTCAAAAAGACTTGATCATTTGCTCTTGAGTAAGCATGACATGAAAACCTGAAACTAACGGGGGCACCCCCTGAAGGTCCAAAGCTCTTGTGGGCAGCTGTGAGCTCAAAACCTTTATAATCTGTTTCCAAAACAACAAAAAGAGTCTTCTGTAAAAAGCCAAAATTTTTCTGTAAATATAAAACTATTCAAAAACAGAGGATCTGACACTGGTATATCAGTTACAAAAGCATTTAGCTTCAGTAAAAGAATATCTGACCAGCAGTGGCTTAATAGCACACAAGAAGGATAGAGACGGCTATCTGGGATAGGGGCAGATTCTCAACCACATCCTTACACCTGCAGCTTCTGAATCTTTGTTCACTGCCAATTTAGCACATCAATTTGTAGCCTCATGGTGATAAGATGGCTGCTAAAGGCTAGGTATTACATCTGCATCTTACAAGGAGGATGGTGGGAAAGGATCATGCCAGCTGAATAGGTCCCTTCTATTCGAAAAAAAAACAACAACAAAGTCTTCCCAAGAAACCACCCATTGGATGTCTGCTTCCATGGTGACCTTGCAGGAGACTTTGGAAGGGAGCATCCAGCTTTTCCAGTCTCTTTGGTAGAGGACGCAAGGGAGGGGCATTGGAATGGGTTTTGCCTTAGCCAACCAACGGAGTCTGCCACCAAGGGGGCTCAAAGGTGTGGCCTTCTCAGGGGCTTCGGTTGGGACGGCATCGGAGGCAGGGGTGGAGGGTGGCAAGGGACAGGGCATGGGGGAAACAGAGGCACGAGGAGCCAGGGGCCAGAGAGCAGAGATGGAGACAGAGAAAGGGTAAGGGGACAGGGCGTGGGGGAGCAAGGAGCAGAGGGAGAGCCTGGAGGACAGGGGGGAAACCGAGGCAGGGAGGAGGGCGACGGATGAGGTGGTGGAGGACTGAGCCCAGAGAGGCGGGTAAGGGGACAAGGGAAGCGTGGCAACAAAGAGGGACCAGGTCACAGAGGGAAGGGGCCACACCTGAGCCACCTGCTCGCTTCCCAGGCCAGGTTAGCACTTGTTTATCTGCCTAACATTTCTTTCTTTATCTGGCTGTGTCAGGCCTCACTGGTGACACGCAGGATCTCCACGGTAACACGCGGGCCTCCCTAGCTGCAGCACAGGGCTCTAGAGCGTTTGGGCTCAGTAGTCGCAACCTGTGGGCTTAGTTGCCCCGAGGCATGTGGAATCCTAGTTCCCCAGGCAAGGATCAAACCCAAGTCCCCTGCACGGGAAGGCGGATTCTTAACTACTGGGCCAACGGGGAAGTCCCAGTGTGTGTTAATAAGACCAACCCCACAGCATTTACCTCAATCTGATATTAACCAGATGCGTGAGTGGGTGCCAAGTTGACTCAATCGTGTCTGACTCTTTTCCACCCCATGGACTGACTGCAGCCTGCCAGGCTCCTCTGTCCATGGGATTCTCCAGGCAAGAATACTGGGGTGGGTTGCCATGCCTTCCTCCAGGGGACTTTCCTGCTAACCCAGGGATTGAACCTGAGCCTCCTGTGTCTCCTACATTGCACCTAGATTCTATACCACTGAGTCACCAGGGAAGCCCAGTATTAACATGGGGGTGATAAAATATGAACAAAAGTCTAAAAACAGTGCTGCCAGTAAAGGGTACCTACCTACCAACCACACTGGCACTGCCTTCTCAAGTCCACTGCACTGATGTTTTTCACTGGGGACCCTGAGGCAGCCACGCGTCTCTGTCTCCTGCACGGCTGGGCCTACATGTCTTCCTGTTGGAAAAAGTCTCTCGCACACACTCATCAAACCAACCACCCAGCCCTCTCTCTGCACACTGGGAAGCCTGGGTGGGGCTGGCACAGGGTCCCAGAAAGAGTTCGGCCTCCCGGGCCCTGGGAAGAAGGGCAGGCGGTGGGAAAGGGGAGCCTGCGTGACATTAGCTGGTCCCAGGCAGACCCCCTGGTGGCCTAGGACTGGGCTCCCAGCCCCACCCGTGGGGGCAGCTGAGGTGACTCAAGGCTCCCCCCCACCCCACAAGCAGAGACCTGCCGTCTCGTTGTTTTTCTCCTCCGTCCTTCTGAGGGAGGATTCAGAGAGCTGGCACTGAGTCACTCAGTGACTCAGCTTCTGGGAGCCCTGGCTGCCTCAGCCCAAATCTGAGACAGCTGGTTCTGCGGGGCAGGCAGAGGGGGACACCCCACTCTCGTGTGTTTGGGGGGTTCTCCCAGTCAGCCCCATTTCAGAAATTCAACAGGCAGGTCGTGGGCCTGCCTGGCCCTGCAGCCCCCACCTAACTTTCAGGTGACAGAGCTGGACCGCCTGTCTCCTCTCCCAGCTGGCCTCCCTGGTGGGAGGGGGTTATGAAAGGACAGTGCAAAGGTCGGAGGTCAGGATGTTGACTCCTAGGTGGGTAGGACATCTGGCTCCCTGGCCAGGCCACCATCCAAACTCCTACCTGCCTGCCCCCATTTTAACCCCAACTGGACCCCTGCTGACCAGTGTCCCCCATACCCAGGGGGAAAAAACAGGAACTGGGGAATAAATAATCAATAAATGGGTTTCCCTGGTGGCTCAGACGGTAAAGAATCTGCCTGCAATGCTGGCGGCCCAGGTTGGATCCCTGGGTCGGGAAGATCTCCTGGAGAAGGAACCGGCAAACCACTCCAGTATTCTTGCCTGGAGAATCCCATGGACAGAGGAGCCTGGCGGGCTTGGGGTCGCAAAGTGTTGGACACGACTGAACGACTCAGTGTGGGGAATAAATAATTTATTGAAGTTGGAGGAATAAATAAGATACCTGGGTGCGGTTACAAATAACTGTAAAAAGCATTGACTTGTATATACAGAAAGGCGCTCCTGGCCTAGGGGGCGGGGCCTGAGCCCGGGGAGGGGCGGGGCCTTCCGCGGAGGCGATCCGGCGCCGGGTCGCGGGCGCCCCCCAGAGGTAGACGGCTTATTTACAACGGAGGAGAAGGCGCGAGGTCTCCCTGGGTCCCTAGTCCGCGTGGCGCCTCTCCGCCCGGCGAGGGCGCCGCGCCCCCAGGGCCCAGCCCCGGCGGCCTGCGGGCCCGCCCTGCTGCGAGCGCCCGCGGAGCTGCACCCCCTGCACGATCCTCTGCACCCAGGAGCGATGGGCGGCCAGACTGATGTAGACCCCAGGCCGGTTGCGCTCCGCACAGCCCTCGCCCCAGCTGATGACGCCCGCCAGCAGCCAGGTGCCCTCGACCTGGCACATCAGGGGGCCTCCGGAGTCGCCCTGCGGAGAGGAAGGAAGGTGAGGGGCCCGCGTGGGCCAAGGGGTGGACCGAGCCCAGCACCCGCGCCGTAGCAGGTGGCGGACGGGCCATTTCTCCAGACCCTGGGGGTTACGGAGCCGTAACTAGCGCCCCCTTCCCAGGCTCACTCCTGGTGAGAAGTACCTAGTGCTAGACCGTCTCCCTCACAGCCCCGGAGGCAGAGGAGCGAGGGTTGTGATCTGCCTCACTGATGAGAAAACCACGGCTCAGAAAGAAGAGTGTCTCAGACCGGGTGTGCAAGGTCCCACAGTCCGCCATCCTCCTCCCTGTAGCCCGCTGAGGGAGGCGGGGGGCGGGGGGCAGGACCATAGCACCCCCTCCTTGGATGCGGCTCCCTGAGAATGGGGTCAGGCACACCATTGGTGCTCACCATGTCTGATGTATGAGCAAAGGCAAGAACCGCCGAGCCAAGCTGGGGCTGGGTTCTGTAGGCATCTCTCTGTCTAGGGGGACTGCCAGGTCAGGGCAGATTCTAGACGGAGGCCCGGCAAGGCGAGGGTGATGGAGCTGAGTGGGGCAGGGCTGGGAAGGAGGAGACTGCTCACCAGACAGGCGTCGCGCGCCCCCTCCAGGTAGCCAGCACACAGCATGTCCTCGGTGATGGCGCCCTGCCCGGCTCCCCGCCAGTACAGGCGGCCGCAGGTGGCCGAGTCGATGATGGGGACCTTCAGCTTCTGGAGGGTCTGAGGGTGGGGCAGGGGCACTGGGAGCAGAGAGGAGAGAGTCAGCTTGGGAGGCTCTCCTGCTGGCCTCAGTTCCCTCCATTTTCCTTAGCAGCGTTTCTCAAAGGCTAAGTGGATCAACTCTGTCAGACTCTGCCAGGATGCCTGCAGAAAACCCAAATTCCAGGACTCCACTCTAGACCTACTGAATCCTAAAGGAACGTGCAGCCTGAAATTCTGAATCTTTAATGAGATCTCTGATGCCCACAAGAAGGTTCAAACCAATGACCCTGCTTGTCAGGTCTCAGGCACTACTTTATCCAGCTCGTGGACTGCTACAGACCAATGGCCGCTGGATGTTGAATGTTATCGGGACTTGAAGGACCTCCCCATCCCCTAGAGGGATTGTAGACCCTAGGGTTGGTTGGTCACTTTCCCCAGTCCATAAATCCAGCTTTCCCAGGAGCCCCTAAGAATGACCATTCAGGGTCAGTGGGATTCCCCAGATGCCCAAAATGGTGTCATTTCTCTTAATTCTTCTGAAATTTGGTTAAAGTCCCATTTTCTTACATTTTGTCCTTTCTTAATCTCTCCTCTCTCCCCCCTCTCTCTTTCTAAACACACACACACACACACACACATTACAGCTTCTCTGCTTCTTACTTTCTAATCTGCTTTGTGTTCTAGATGAGGTTTTCCAAACTTCCAGACTTGGTTTGTCAATTATATTTTACCTTCATGGAGATTTCATTTTATCCTAGGAATTTTGCCTGCAATTGTGTCATGATGCCACCAGGGGGCACCTATTTCTGATTTGGAATCAGGGCTGTTCTCATATTCACCTGGTTGGGCTTGGCCCCACAGAAATCTCCAGTGTGTGTGTGGTCAGTCACTAAGTGGTGTCAGACTCCTTGCAACCCCATGGACTGTAGCCCTCCAGGCTCCTCTGTCCTTGGGATTTCCAGGCAAGAATACTGGAGCAGGTTACCATTTCCTTCTCCGGGAGATCTTTCCAACCCAGGGATCAAACTGGCATCTCCTGTGTCTCCTGCATTGGCAGGCGAATTTTTAACCACTGAGATACCTGAGAAGCCCCAGAAACCTATCAGTCTTTCCTATATCACTTCATAGCTTGGTTGATCTGGCAGTCAGAACACAGCCAAAGTTACCTTTAAACTAGACCTGATCTGAAGTTGTCCACCTTGGTTTCTAGGTCATCACATCTCTGGGCTGCAGACCATCTTTCTTCCTCTGGATCATGCTCAGCCCCTGCCCTCTGTTCTTTGCCACCCATGGGACCTGTATCTCCCAGTGTTTGCTACCCTCTGCCCCCACCCATCCCCACCCCGGAAGAAGCCGCACCTCCATCGTGGATGCTCCCCCAGCCAGCAATCCAGCAGTTGGTGTCCGAAGAGAGCTGGACGGTGGAGTCAGGCAGGCAGATGGGCAGGACGCGCTCAGAGAACTGAATGGCGCGCTCCAGGCGCACCAGGGCGATGTCAGCACGGGAGCCCTCCTTCCAGGAGTACACAGGGTGGGGCTGCACCCAGGCGATACCCACCTCCTGGGACCTCGGGCCAGGGTTCCCCAGCTGCCAGGCCCCCAGCAGCACAGAGAACTGGGTTGGTTTGTCCAGATTACTAGAAGGAAGAGGGCAGGGGTGGCATCAGCCAGGAGCTGCTGGGTGGCCAGGAAGGGCCTGGGAAGGGTTTCTGGGGAATGGGACGCACATGAAGGCCCCTGGAGTGCAAAACAGGGGCTTCCCTGGTGGCTCAGTGGTAAAGAACCCGCCTGCAATGCAGGAGACAGGGGTTCAATCCTTGGGTTGGGATGAACCCCTGGAGAAGGGAATGGCTACCCACTCCAGTTGTTCTTGTCTGGGAAATCCCATGGACATTGGAGCCCAGAGGGCTATCGTCCATGGGGTCACAAAGAGCCAGACAAGACTGGGCACACACTCGCTGCATGCAAAAGGGGCTTCTGGGCGGAAGCCGGAGCTCTCCTGAGGGACTTAAGACCGGGCGGAGGCCCGGAAACCGGGGCTGGGTGGGCAGCCTGGGGTCCGGGAACCCGAGTGGAGGGGCGGGTGGAGTGCACGTACTCCTTGAAGCAGTGGGCGGCCGTGAGCACCCAGCGGCTGGTGAGCAGGGAGCCCGCGCAGTGGTGAGTGCCGTTCTTCTGGATGCTCACGACCCAGGGCCACTCGGCGTCCGAGCTGTCCTCGCCCCCCACGATCCGGTTCAGCTGCAGGCGCTTCCCGCAGGCTGGCGGCCCTGGCGGCAGGGGTGGGGTGGGGGGGTGGTCTGTCACACTCTGGGCGCCGTCCGTCCCCCTTCCAGCTCCCTTTCCCGCTTCGAACACCGAGGCCTGTGCGCCGCTCTCCCTTCAACCCGGCCCGGCCACCTGCCCGCCCTGACCCTTCCATCCTCTGCCCTCCCCGAGCTGGGCACTCCGTGATCTAGTCCCCTGGTCCTTTCACCTGCTGGGGCAGCGCAGTCACCCCCCCGCTCCACACACACACACACACCCCGCCTCTCCTCTACACCTTGACCCTCTGGGCCTCCTCTCCGGCGTGCCTTCTTCTCCAGCTCAAACCCTCTCTTGCCCCCACTGCCCACTCCTGACCTGCCCCCCACAGATAGACACACAGACACCGCCCTGCCCTTCAGGCTTCCTCCCTCCCCTGCTTCCCTGAGGTCAGCTCAGACTCACCAGCCGTCTTGACAGCATCTAGGGTGGCTGAGGGCAAGAGAAAGAAAGGGTCAGGCCGGTGGAGGGGCATTCCCGTGCCCTGCGACCCTCCCCAGTAGCTGAGTTTCCGGGCCTCGGGGTCACGCTGCCGGGTGGGGCATTTCCCGGAGCCTGGGCAGGGCGGGCGGGCAGACACCTCAGGCCCTGTGTGAGCAGCGGCCTCGGCCTCCCTGTAGCTTCGTGTCCAGCCTGTGCCCTGGGGGCTGTCGGGGGCCAAGTCTGGGGGATGGGTCTCATGGTGGGTGAGCATGAGAACCCCCTCACAGGCCCCAGGTCTGGATGCTGCCCTCCCCAGCAGTGGACCAAGGAGACGGGGGAGACAGGAGTGGAAGGGAAGAGGGTAAAGAAGCTGAGCCAAGCGCCCTGAGCGCTGACCGGGCCTAGGTGTACCTGCAGTGTTTGCTGTGAGTCTCATGGCTGCGGGGGAAACTGAGGCTCAGAGCAGGCAAACAACAAAACAGAGAGGCCGAGACAGCAGGGTAGAGGAGAGGAGGGACTCAGGAGGACCAGAGGAAGCAGGGTGGACAGGGGGGAAGGTCCGGGCCGGCAGGCCCTCAGGACTCACCTGGAGCAGCCAGAATCAAGAGGGAGGCCAGGACCCGGAGGCAGGGTGCCCCCAGCAAGGGGGGAGTCGCGGGAACCGCCATGGCGCGCCGACGGGAGTGCCTGGTTCCCCCGCAGGCCGCCCCAGGTTTTATCCTGGGAGGCGGAATGCCGTCGGACCAGTCCCCCGAGTGAGTGGCGGTAGGTCACAGGGAGGGGTGGGGCTTCGGGGAGGAAATAAGCCGTTAAGGGGTCTGGGGGGTGGGCTTCCAGCTGGGCCCTCTACCTGGGGCCTGCATCGGGGCTCTGCAGGGGCAAGGCTGGGCCTTGACATTCACTGGGGGGTGGGGCAGAGGAAGGCCCCCCCAAGCTTGAAAGGGACGTTGTTCTGGCGCCGGGTGGGGAAGGGAGGCACTGGACCCCGCAGGCCCGGAAGCTGGGTGTGGGCTGTTGGGAAGGCCCCGGGGCCTCCGGGAGGTGGGGGCTGGCGAGGGGCTGCCAGAGGTTCCCTAACGGGCCCTGTGACTCAGCGGGAGACCTGGCCCAGCCTGGGGCTCCGGATCCCGTTAACCCACTTCCCGAAGGCCCGTGAATCAGGCCCCCAGGAGCCGCCTGTCCCGGGTCCACCCTCCTGTGGGCCCTGTCACTGGGCAGCAGAGGACTCATCTCACCTGGATGTCCGGGACGCCCGGGCGGGGCAGCCAGCTGTCCAGGTGGCCGAGACGGATGTGGCTGCCTGCGGAGGGCTGGGAGGCCCCACACCCCGCCCCTGGTCTCCCAGGACCACCCCCCCACACTCCTCACTGGGGGTCAGAGGGCTGCTGACTAGTGCTTGAGGGGGGAGCCCAAGGAGCAGGGGTGGTGTTGGATCCAGGTGCTTCCCTGAGTAGCCTGCCTGCCTGATCCCGGAGCTCCCACCCTGCAATCTGCCTTCCAGACACCCACACCCCAAGCAGGAGGAGTGGGGCTTTCTCCAAGATGAACTGTGTATCTCTGACGTTCCGTCATTTGATCCACAAACTTTGTGCTGGCCTTCACTGTGAATGGACATAACAGCAGGTAAACCAGTCCATCCTAAAGGAAATCAACCCTGATTGTTCATTGGAAGGACTGATGCTGAAGCTGAAGCTCCAATACTTTAGCCACCTGATGTGAAGAACTGACTCATTGGAAAAGACCCCAGCGCTGGGAAATATTGAAGGCAGGAGGAGAAGGGGATGACAGAGGATGAGATGGTTGGATGATATCACCAACTCAATGGACATGAATTTGAACAAACTCCAGGAAATAGTGAAGGACAGGGAAGTCTGGTGTGCTGCAGTCCATGAGGTTGCAAAGAGTCAGACCCGACTTGGCAACTCCTCTTTCATCAGCTCTGCTAAAGCCTATGACTGTGTGGATCATAACAGACTGTGGAAAGCTCTTAAAGAGATGGGAATACCAGACCATCGCACCTGTCTCCTGAGAAACCTGTATGCAGGTCAAGAAGCAAGTTAGAACCCCGTACGGAACGACTGACTGGTTCAGGACTGAGAAGGCGTGCGCCTGGCCGTCCGCCGTCACCCTGTTTGTTTAACCTCCACCCTGAGCAGAGCATGAGAAATGCCGGGCTGGATGAGTTACAAGCTGGAATCAAGATAGGCGGGAGAAACGTCAACAACCTCAGATATGCAGATGATACCACTCTAATGGCAGAAAGCAAAGAGGAACTAAAGAACCTATTGATGAGGGTGAAGGAAGAGAGTGAAAAAGCCAACTTAAAACTAAATGTTAAAGAAAACTAATATCATGGCATCTGACCCCATCACTTCATGGCAAATAGAAGGGGAAAGGGTAGAAGCAGAGACAGATTTCCTCTTCATGGGCTCTATAATCACCGTGGATGGTGGCTGCAGCCATGAGAACAACAATAGCCACCCCCCTTTAATCTGCAAAGTCTCTATTATTATTCCCATTCTGCAGGTGAGCAAACTGAGCCCACTTAGGGAGGTTAGTGACTTACCCAAGGTCTCCAAGCTGGTGAGTGGAGGAACCCAGAGGGGAACCCCGTTTCGGAGCCCAGTCCAGTCGACGGACCAACCCGGGTCAGAAGTGCAGGGTGGGTGGGAGCCCAGGGGAGGCACCTGACGTTGGCAGGGGATGAGGGCAGCGAGCGAGGGCTGCCCAGAAAGGAGGACCTTGAAAGGGAGGCTGGGGACTTCCTGGCTGTCCAGTGGTTAGGAATCCACCTGCCAATGCAGGGGAAACCTATTCAACCCCTGGTCCTGGAAGATCCTACATGCCTTGGAGCGACTAAGTCCACGAGCCTCAATGACTGTGCCCTTGCGCCCTAGAGCCCATGCTCTGCAACGAGAAGCCACAGCCCTGAGAACACGCTGCAAGGAAAAGCAGCCCTCCCTCGCTGCAACTGGAGAAATCCCATGCACAGCGATGATGACCCCACTCAGCCAGGAGTAAATAATTTTCCTTTTTAAATGGGGGAGGCTGAAGGGAAGGCTGGAACTGACCCTGCAGAGGCTGGGGATGGGGGCCTCGGGGGAGGGAAGCCCGAGGTTGGGGGAGAGAGAGAGGGAGTAAGCGCCTGGTGGGTGAGTCGGGGCGCTGGGAGGGCCTGCCATGCGGGTCCTCAGCAGGCAGACTGCCCACCAGGGCTTCTCCCAACCCCACGGCTTAGCCAGCACACATCCTGCACCCCCACCCAGAGCCTGCCCACCTTCTCTGGCTGTTAGGGCTTCCGAGAGCCTGTGAGACTCCCTGGAGATGGTCGGTACCGAGGACCACTGGTGTGTCTCACTGGCCCCTGCTTCAGTGGGGCGGGCAGGAGGCAGCTCAAACCTGGGTCCAGAGGTGCCCTCCTGCTGCGTGGAGGCCCCTGCCCCACTCCTCCCAAAGACAAGGCCAGGGTGGGGCGCCCAAGCATGAACGGCCCCTGGCTGACTCACTCACCTCTGTCCCAGGACTGGGGGCAGGGAGACTGTGGGGAGACAGGGTGGCCTGGGTGAGGGGCACCTCTGCTGGGATCTGAGCGGCAATGCCAGAGGGGTGAGGGGAGGGTGTCCCCCAGGCCCCTCGCCCATCTGCTCTCTGTCCTGGGTCCACCCTGCGCCCCTCATGCTCCCCCAGCCCACTCCCTTCCTGCAGCTAGGCCTCCCCAGCTCACCCCACAGGCATTTACTGGGCACCTGTTGTATGCCGGGTCCAGGGCTGACATCAGGTCCTACCCTCAGGCTGCACACATCTCCCGGGGGTGGGGGGCAGGTGAGCAGGTAATGTCCTGGGCCGACGGGCACAGAGGCCTGGGATGGAGGTAGGAGGGAGAGGGTGGAGGGGGTGGGCCCTGGAGGGCCCTCCTGAGGGTGGGTGCCCTGTGTTGCGACTCCCAGAGGGGAGGGGCGGTGAGGAGGGTCCCCACGGACCTGGGCTGCGACTTGGTGCCCACTGGTGCTCAATGGGTGCTTGTTGAGCGAATAAACAAGTGAGGGAGACCTTGAGTGTGGAGAATTCCGCTGGGGACCAGCCGCACCAACCGGCCTCTCCGGTTCCTCTCTGTGCCAGCTTCTCCTGCCATTCTGCACCACTGCCCGGGTGACCCAAGGGGCAGGCATGTGCCCAGAGATGTTGCTGTCCTCGAGACGGGGTGGCCAGGAAGAATGGGGAGAAAAGGAAGTCCAGAAAAGCCAGTGGAAAATTCCTGGCACAAGTCCTGGAAAAGGGACCCCCAGACCGGCTCCCCAGTTCCCAAGGAGTGGAGCTCTTGGCCTGATCCAGCATTCATTCAAACAGAATATTCATTGAGTCCCCACCCCAACCCGCTGTACCGCAGACGCATGCCAGGCAATCTGGCCGGGCATCTCTTCACCGGGGCCGGAGACGGATGGGCTGCCCACCCTGCCACCCCCCTCTCCGTGTCCCTGCCAGGCTGTCCCGGGGCCGCTGGTGAATTTGCAGGGAGCTGGGGGTGGCAGGTAGGGCTGCAGAGGTACCTGAGGGCAAGCCGCCAGAGCCAGCAGAGCTCAGTCCAAAGAAGTGACTCGCGCCCCACCCCTACCCCAGCATCTCAGCTGTGGGCACTGGCCGGGCAGGGCAGACATCCCTTGATCTGATTGATAATGATCAGGGGTATCCCTTCATCATCCAGCGAAGTCTACTGAGCACCTACTGCGATACAGCCGTGAACCATCCTGAAGCTATCCTGCCCCTGTGGCAGAGATGCCGGGGGAGAGAGAAGAAACGACATGAGTGAATAAATCGTTTAATCTAGTAGCTGCTCAAGTCTATGGGGAAAACCAAAGCCGGGAGGCACTCTGGTGAGGGGGTGGGGATGGCAGAGGGTGGGAGGGGGAATGGGAGGTGGGGGGCGGGGTGGGGGGTCATAATCTTAAGTCAGGAGCTCAGGACAGTGCAGCCTTGAGCTGAGGCTGGCAGGACAGGGCCGAGGTCAGAGCCATTCCAGCCGCAGGAGGAACCAACTCAGAGGCTCGGGTGAGACTTCCCTGGTGGTCCAGTGGTTAAGACTTAGCCTGCCAGTGTGGGGAGTGCAGGTTCAATTCCTGCTCAGGGATCGAAGACCCCGCAGGCCACATGGCCACAGAACAAAAGCTCGGGTGGGTGGAACTGGGGGTGGCCTGGCCTGGCCTCCCGGCCTCCCCGGGGAGGTGTCACTGAGCCTGGCTCCAGAGGACGAGCTGCGGACGCTAGGAGAGGGGGGAAGAGCGTTCCGGGGTGAGAGGCCACGGCTCAGGGCACAGGGCCAGGGTGCTCAGGACAGAGGCCCCTGGACCACCAGCGTCCTCGGGGAGCCTTGGCCTGGGGGCAGGAGCCCCGCAGACAGAAACCCAGCAGACAGCGCCAGCCCCGGGACCTGCTCTCCCCTCTGGGGCTCGATTCCACGCCGTCGGGCCCTGGCTCTGACGTTGCAAACTATTCCGTGAGGAGAGGCTGGGTCTCTGAGCTGAGGAGGAGAGCTAGGCGTGGGGTGGTGGCCACTCAGCTCTGAGACCAGCTTGGTTGCACACCAGGGTGGAGTCCCGCCCCCCAGTCAGACCTGCACTGTTGTGTTTGTTTTTTCAATTGGCCAAATCCACACTGAAAAAAAAAAAAAATCTGGGGGTTTCCCTGGCAGTCCAGTGGTTAAGACTCCACGCTTCCAATGCAAGGGGCACAGGTTCGATCTCTGGTCAGGGAACTGGATTCCCCATGCTGTGTGGTGTGCCAAAAAAGCAAAGAAATCTGTGTTTCAACCAGTGCGGCTGTGAACACGAGTGTACAAGCGCCTGAGTCCCTGCTTGCACACGCATGTCCACGGCAGCCAAAAAGGTGAAACAAAACCCAGTGTCCACCAGTGGATGAACGGATAGAGAAAAGGTGGTCCATTGTGTCCTGTTCAACATAAAAAGGAATGGAGCACTGACACCCACTGCAGCACAGACGAGCCTTGAGGGCATCACGCCGGGTCAAACAGGCCAGACACAAGAGGACAAGCACTGCATGATTCCAGCGGCCTGAGGTCCCCAGAGCAGCTAAATTCATAGAAAGCGGAGGGCGGTGGCCCAGGGCAGGGGGAGGGCATCGGAGTTAGTGTCTGATGGGTAGGGAGTCTGAGAAGATGAAAGAGTTCTGGAGATGGAGGGCTGCCCAACGCTGAACGTGTGTAATGCCATCAGCTATACACGTGCACATGGTTAAAATGGTAAATCTTCTGTATATTTCACTACAACTAAAAGATGGAGAAAGAAATCTGAATGTCTGCCTTTTCATGAACCTCAGGAGCGGTGGCAACACCGGGCCCCGCTGGGCTGAGAGGCCTGATTCCAGCCCGACCTGCCCCCACCCCTGCACACTGTGGTGCTGGTCAAGCCGTTGTGACTTTGGACATCTCTGCTCTCGGAGGGCAGGGCCTGGGACAGAACAGAAGCTCTGTCCCCATCGGGTGATGAGTAAGCTCCCAGGGCAAGCAGAGCACTCTGAAGGAGCCAGGGACACAGTGGTGGCTTCTTCCAACCAGGCCTCAGTTTACCCATCTGTGTAGAGGGCCTGTCAGCACCGCCATGCCTCTTACGATCCTGCAGGCAAAGGGCTGGTGGCTGTTCCAGGCTGAGTGCTGACCAAGCAGTGGTCAGGCCGTACAGTCTGCAGGCAAGGTTTTCTGGGGCACTAGTGGTTTTGAGGAACATGGCTTGGCTGGTCTCAGGGACACTGCTCAGTTCAGTTCAGTCACTCAGTTGTGTCTGACTCTTTGAGACCCCACTGGTTGCAGCACACCAGGCTTCCCCGTCCATCACCAAACCCCGGAGCTTACTCAAACTCATGTCCATTGCGTCGGTGATGCCATCCAATCATCTCATCCTCTGTCATCCCCTTCTCCTCCTGCCTTCAATCTTTCCCAGCATCAGGGTCTTTTCAAATGAGTCAGTTCTTCTCATCAGGTGGCCAAAGTATTGGAGTTTCAGCTTCAGTATCAGTCCTTCCAATGAATATTGAGGACTGATTTCCTTTAGGATGGACTGGTTGGATCTCCTTGTCCAAGGGACTCTCGAGAGTCTTCTCCAACACCACAGTTCAAAAGCATCAACTCTTCAGCGCTCAGCTTTCTTTATAGTCCAACTCTTACATCCATACATGACTACTGGAAAAACCATAGAGTTGACTAGACGGACTTTTGTTGGCAAAGTAGTGTCTCTGCTTTTTAATATGCTGTCTAGGTTGGTCATAACTTTCCTTCCAAGGAGCAAGTGTCTTTTAATTTCATGGCTGCACTCACCATCTGCAGTGATTTTGGAGCCCAAAAAAATAACGTCTGCCACTGTTTCCACTGTTTCTCCATCTATTTGCCATGAAGTGATGGGACCAGATGCCATGATCTTAGTTTTCTGAATGTTGCGCTGTAAGCCAACTTTTTCACTCTCCTGTTTCACTTTTATCAAGAGGCTCTTTAGTTCTTCTTTACTTTCTGCCATAAGGGTGGTATCATCTGCATATCTGAGGCTATTGATATTTCTCCCAGCAATCTTGATTCCAGCTTGTGCTTCATCCAGTCCAGCATTTCTCATGATGTACTCTGTGTATAAGTTAAAGGGTGACAACATACAGCCTTGACATACTCCTTTCCCGATTTAGAACCAGTCTGTTGCTCCATGTCCAGTTCTAACTGTTGCTTCTTGACCTACATACAGATTTCTCAGGAGGCAGGTCAGGGGGTCTGGTATTCCCATCTTTTTAAGAATTTTCCAGTTTGTTGTGACCCCAGCTGACATTTTGTCACCTTCCCAACCAGGACTCCCTTCCTCTTTCTAACACACTTCTGAACGGTCCTGGGAGCTCAGGTATTGTTGCAGAAACGAGTGCTTGAGAAACCAAGCCCCACACTCAAGAGTTGGAGAATCAGATTTGTTACACCGGCAGGCCCCGAGGAGTTAACACTCCAAGCTCTGAACCCAGGACAAAAGGGTTACAGAGTTTTTATACATGAACGGGCGTGATTAAATGGGTTTGCAGGGGTTGGACGATTGCAAAGAGCAGGACAAGGGTGAGTGAGATAATCTCCAGTTTCTAGCATTGTGAGTCCCCGCTTTCTGAGACCTACGTGATCCAGACTTTGCAAGGAGCCAGCTGAGTTACAAAGGCAGAAGGAGCAGAAGGTTATGTAAAATTTTAACTTTTCCTCTTCATTCCCCCTTCTTGATGCTTCTGTCACTCGTAGAAAGCATCATGTCATGCTTTGGTAGGACATTCAGAGCTCCCCGTCGTTTAGGGGGCTATATTGAGCTATTACCATTTGTAACTTTATGGATTTAATTCAAGAGGTTATGAACTGGGTAATAGCACTGAGAATACAGGGCCAAAGAAGAGCACTGCAAAGAACATGAAGAGAGGAGGGTTAAAGGGAGAAGCCACAATGCCCAGCTCCAGATGTTGTTCCAGTCACCCCAGGAATTTGCTAGTTCCTCTCTCCGTTTCACGATTCGTTCCCTTAGCTGTTGGGCCACGTCCCTGACTATTCCTGACTGGTTTACATAAAAGCAGCATCTTCATTTACGAAGAGGCAGAGTCCTCCCTTTTCAGCTGGCAGTAGGTCCAGGGAGTCCAGTTGGTCCTGTAAGGCCACTAAAGATTTGGCCACTCTCTCAATATTGTCTGTGAAGTCCCTGGATAGTGTATGGTAGAAGGTGGTTGAGGAAGCAATTCTTCCCATTCCCATGCCTATCCCAGCCGTGATTCCCAGACCAACTAGTAGGGATATAAACTGGATGGCTCTTTTTGATCATGGATGTGCTGTCAGAGGTACGGTGAGAGTCTGGTTGTTAGAGACAATATTCATCTGGGGAGTGAGGAAATCTAAGGTGCAGATACCCATCCATTGACAAGTAGACATGAGTAAGCATCTGTCCCACAAAGAAAAGGCCTTGATGGGGCAGCACCATATTGTGTTTGTGGGAGGATGTGAGGGCCACTCACCTTTTACAGTTTGATTACATTGATCCATGGCTAAATGGCCTACACGTTCAGTTCCTCCATCATTTGTAAAGCAGTTGGGGTTGCCAGGACCACCATGTGAGGGCCTGTCCAAACTGGCTGAAGTGGGGTTTTTTCCCCTAATTTTTAACCCATACCTCATCTCCTAGCTGATAGGGATGAAGCCAATTGCCCAAAGGAATGGGTGTCCTTTCTAAGGTTTAGCTGAAGATACGGCAGAAGACTGTTCCCAGGGCCTGGAGGTGTCAGGACATCTCCAGGTCAGCTAGTTGCTGATGGTCTCCCTTGAGCTTTTCTATCTCGGGGGTGGTCTCCCTGTAAGATCTCAACGGGAGAAAGCCTGAGGCCCCCAGGGTGCATTTATGGAGGGAGGTGACAGCGCACAGGATGGTAAGGCAGCTTGTTCCAGCCCTGTCTGGGTGCTAGCCGGGGGGGGGGGGGGGGGGGGGGGCGGATTCTTGGACTACTGTTGCGGGAATTTCTAATAATGTACTTTCACAGCCTTGGGAAATTTCATAGAAATAGCACCTGGAAAAACAGCATATATCAAGTAACTGTGTTGATGATATATCAGCAGTGACGAAAGCCATGTTTCATGTTTTTCTTAGAATAATTGCCTTGTTACAGACCCCAAGGCCAGACCCAGAAGGGAGGAAGACTGGGATCATGAAAGCATGGACCTTGGAACACCGGGTCGGCGTCAGGTATGAACGCTGCCTACACACTTGCTGAGTATTCCTGAGACTTTCCCAGAAGGGAACGGCCTGGGGTAGAAACAAGGGGATCTGGACTGTGTCAGTGTAGTGTCTTGGGAAAGATAGATCAAAGAGAGTTTTGTAGTCTGCAATCAGGAATAAAAGCTGGACGCAGAGTGGACTCTGCACCTCAGTCCAATAGAGGCTACAGATCCCCCGACCCATTGCACCAGATTTCGTGTTGTTTTCATTCTCGTCACTCACTCCCGGACCTTTGGGACAACAATTGCCTGGAGCCCAACGTTGGGCTGGAGCGCAAGACAGCTACGAGCGAAAGTGAAAATACAGCGCCGCAGAACCTGGGACAGTTGAGAAGCCTCTGAAAATTCCCGCTGGTAAGTCCTCAGGCACTTAACCAGGGTTGAAATGGGAAATGTTGAGTGCAGAACACTATCGCCCATATATTTGTTTATTAAGACAGCTCTTGAAAGAGCTTCTATTAGTGAAGGGCGATTATTAGAATTGTTACAAAGTGAAGTTGCTCAGTTGTGTCCGACTCTTTGCGACCCCATGGACTGTAGCCTACCAGGATCCTCAGTCCATGGAATTTTCCAGGCAAGAGTACTGGAGTGGGTTGCCATTTCCTTCTCCAAGAATTGTTACAAGCAGTGGATTAATATTGCTGCTGGTTCCCGTCAACAGCCTGAGGTTTATAAGTCTGGGAAAAGGTTGGAGCTGAGTTAAAGAAAGAACATACAAAAGGAACTCTGCCCCCATTTCTATCTGGAGTACATGGGCATTAATTAAGTCAGCACTGGAACGTTTTCAGACTTCTGATTCTTTTGATGACAGTGATAATGACTCTGTTGAAAAACCTCAAAATCAATATAGAGAGGCCAGTCACCAGATTATGTTCAATCAAGGTTATATACCAAGATTAGAACTGGGCAAAAATCAACATGGAAGAATTTATCTTTTGACAGCTCAAGATTTCAAACCCCTCCCCTTTTTCACCAGTGGCTGCTGCTCGTATTAATCTTCCTCCACCCATACCTACACCTCTTAATTGAAAAGCTAATTAACCTGTGTGGATAGAGCAGTGGTCTCTAAAACAAGAAGAATTGGAGGCTTTACGTACATTAATTAATGACTGACTTAGCAAGGGACGACTGAGCCCTTCAGCCCTTGGAATTCCCCAGTGTTCGTTATCAGAAAAGAAACCTGGTAAATGGAAAATGCTTACTGATTTGAGAGCTGCTAATGCTGTTATTGTTCCAATGGGTGCTTTACAACCTGATACACCTAATCCTAGTGTGATTCCAAGAAATTGGCATTTGTTTGTTTTTGATCTCAAAGATTGTTTTTTTTTACTATTCCTTTACACCCTGATGATCAGCCTAGATTTGACTTTTCAGTTCCTTCCATTAGTTTAAAGAAGCCACATAAAAAAGTAAATAAAGAAGCCACATAAAAGATTTCAGTGGACTGTATTACCTCAAGGTATGTTAACAGTCCCACGATTTGTCAAAATTCTGTAGCCAAGGCTTTACACCCAGTGCGACAGCAATTCCCTCATGCAGATAACATTCATTATATGGATGATATACTGTGACTACAAAAAAGAGAGGTGACATTGTTGACACTGAATGGCCATGATATTCTTTAGACTCCGCAGAAAACTGGTTAAAATAAAATCTTTTTTGAAATTACAAAACCGGTTCTTCCTGCACGTGCAATTAGGAAAAAGTTGACTTGTTAAAATACCTTTTTGGCGCTCCAATTCTGCCTGGGAAACAAAAACAGGCCTG
This sequence comes from Cervus canadensis, assembly GCF_019320065.1. Taxonomy (NCBI): domain Eukaryota; kingdom Metazoa; phylum Chordata; class Mammalia; order Artiodactyla; family Cervidae; genus Cervus; species Cervus canadensis. The sequence goes on from NC_057417.1 coordinate 37,667,334, forward strand.
GGAAAAAACCTGAAGTTAACTCTTATCATGTCCTTGGGATACACAGCCCCCTCTTTCTGGGACTCCAGCCATAAACAAATTGGTAGAACTCAAACCAAGGGAAAAAAAGGGGCAAAAAGATATTTTAAATTTCCAGTGGAAAACTATTAGATCTCTGTCCGTCTGTCTGTCTAAATTCATCCGTGTCTCAGTGTGTGTCTTTGTTTTTGGATAATATGAGGTTAATTTATAAATGAGCTCTATTTAAATTCAGGTTCATGTGAACAGAAAAATATTCAATATTAAATGTCTAACATTAATGTTTGTTTGCTAATCTAATTAAGACGTGTCTTAAGTCATCAACATTGTATAATACTTTTATTGTGCCTAGGTTTAAGATAAACTAAATTTGTCAACAAAAAAAGTAACTATATATATAAATATGCATAAATGAGATGAAAACTTTTAGATAAACTTTATTAAAAATAATTACATTTTAGAAATATCTATCTAAAATAATCTCTGAGGATTGGGGTAACTTAAATTTCTAGAGTTGTACTAAACTAAATGATATAAGTTTATTAAGTAGCCAGGTCATTTCCAAATAAAATAAGATTTTAAAACATTAATTACTGAACACTGACTTCCTCTTACAGAAAAACTAAAGAGATTTTGAACTATTAATAAATATGTTTGGTGCCATTCTGAGATGTTCTCTATTTAAAGAAAAAAAAGGCAAATGTTTTTAAAAATTAAAACTGGTATTTATGTTCACCGATCTATAAAATGCTAATATACAAGACAGTTCATGATTGCTAAAAAAAGTAAGATGTGTATTTTTAATAAAAAGGTATAAGGAATGGAATTACATTCTATTAAGGAAAAAGGAAGTACATCTGAACTTACAAGTGGCTGTTCTCTAAATGGGCAAACAGAGTGATGAATACAGAAGTGTAAAAAAGGTTTGTGACAAGTGGAAGAGAGTTTTGTGCATGATACAAGTTTCTTAAGGCATTAAACTGCCTTTGAAATCTTTTATTGTTACTTTGACTAAGTGAATAACTATTGTTTCACAATGAATATAAGCTAGTACCAATCTGGAATTTGATTTTTCTCTTCCTGTTTAAAAAAAAACAAAGTCTTCTTGGAATATGGCTTTTGATAACAGACTATGTAAATTTCTTTGTCTTTAAGTGATTCATACTTGCTTTTAAAATCTTTTGTTACTTTGATAAAATGAATGAGTGTTATTTCACAATGATCTATGGAAACTATGGCACACATAGACAAAGCTCATTCTGCTTCTACAAAATTAACCCCTCATCAGAAAATTTAAAATGGATAAAAAATGGCTATAAACCAAACAGTCGGGGCTATGGGAAGTCCAAGACGGCCGCTTGGCTTTTCCCGGCTCCCTGACAAACCTCACTTTTATTTGATAGGATAAAGCCTTTCCTGGCTGTAGGGTTAACATCTCACAATGAAAAAAAATGGTTAAAATACATTTTCTGCGATCTCCAGTGATTGGGACACCCACTTTGCTAGACAGGTCGTACAGACATTGACAAAAAACTTCACAAATTTCTTGAAGACTATCGTTTTTACTAATGTCCTCGGTCATCAGGCAAGGACCACGAAACAAAGGGATTGGTTACATGAGATTGAACAGACTGCTAAATATGACTACAATTTTCGTGACTTTTTGTCTGACTTATTACTGGCTTCTAATCTTTGTTTTCAGATGTAAAAAAGCTCTTCTCCTCAAGTCACTGATGGTTTAAAACAAGTTAGTGATTTACACCTGTGGATAAAATTAAAACATTTTTCTGTTCTCTCTGCTTGTCCCTCCAGAAATTAGAAACATCTGGGTTCTGAACAGCTTCATCAAGGTTTAAAAAAACATACTGTCTCCAGACATATACAAAAATCTCAAGAGTATACTGGAGAGCTCTAAAAGAAATATCCACCCAACTGATGTCAGGCCTATGACATCTAATGTTTCTCTGAATCTTAAGTTCTAGTTTTGTTAATTAAGATCTGTATTTACTAAAACTCACTTCTTAGATAATTCCTTATGGTTATGTTACATTGCTAAGAGGCTTCATTAAGTTAAATTAAAAAGGACATTCATTAACTTAAATTAAAAAGGTCCTTCATTAAAAAGGACACTCTATGTTTGTTTCTAAAACTTATCTCAGTAACCAGTCTTTAAATAAAGATCAGATGCTCCAGAATCTGCAACCAGGAAATTAACAAGCTATAGTCATTTAAGAAACTAAGTCAGATGACTTAAAAATTAGGGCTATACCTAATAAAACTTCTTGACTTAAATTCTTACTATGATTTTACTATTACTGCTAACTATATTGTTTTCTATATTGCCTGTTTCAAGAAATGTCCCTTACATTATCAAATGTGTGACTGAGCCACTGATATAATAATGGTATACTGTTCCATATAAAATCCATAGTTACAATGGATATAACTCATATATCTTCCTTTGATAAACTCTCTTATGTACATATGACTATTGATACATTCTCTCAATTTATATGGACTACAAAACATATACAAAGACAGTTATATGCTTGTTTTGCTGTTATAAAACTACCAAAAACTATAAAAACTGATAATGGCCCTGCTTATACCAGTAGAACATTCCAGCAATTTCTTAAAATTTGATCTATAAAACATCCTACTGACATTCCCTATAACCCACAAAGACAGGCCATAATGGAGAGGGCTAATCAACCACTTAAACATGCAGTACAAAAACAAAAAGGGGGAAATGCCATAGGACAATAACCAATATTGAATAAAACTTTATCTACTCTCAATTTTTGAACATTTCAACACAAACTATGGAAACTACATGACGTTTTCAGAAACTGAGTGACGTTTTCAGGCTACATCCACAGAGACAGCTAAGCCTGTGATTTGGTGGCAAGATCCACTAACAAACTCTTGGTCACCGGGAAAGTTAATTACATGGGAAAGAGAGTTTCCTTGTATCTCCCCAGGAGAAGGTCTAGAACCTGTGTGGATTCCAGCTCGTAGAGTAAAACTGAGCGGAAACAACCAGTGACTCCAGACAACCTCATCATGGTTATGTTTGCCCTGATAACCATCGCAGTGAGTATACCCCTGCTTCGGCAGAAGCAGACAATTATACTTATTGGGCATATATACCTAACCTCCCATTACTAAAACCCATTGATTGGGGAGATTCTATGATCCCCATTTATGTTAATGGTTCTTCCTGGATACCAGGACCTGAAGATACACGCCTGCCTCTTGTTTAAAAAGAGGAAGGGACTCCCTTCAGTTTAATTATGGGTATGAATCCTGGCCAGTTTGTGTAGGACCAGCTACAGGATGTCTTAAATTTATGCAAGCCAGGCTGTCCACTAATTCTTTAAATCATAGCTATACTAAGGATCAACTACATCTTCTCTCTGGTCTGAGTTTTGCTTATGACGACTCAAAACCCAATAATGACACCAAATCAGACAGACCTTTATGCGAGCATCACAAGCTGCGGACTGAAAAACAAGATCGTATTCAGTAGAATAATTGCCGCAGGACTGAGGGAGTAATTTTGATTAATGGTTTCTATGGAATTGTATGGGACTGGTCCCCCAAGGGGTATGCAGTCGTTAACTGTGCTCATTAAAATCAGTCCTGCAATCCTCACAAAAGGCTGTGCCGGGGGAAAAAAAAAGGCTGTGTTGGCAGGTGCATAAAGTCTTTGACCATATTAACATTACCACTCATTCAGATCATCCAATTATATGGCATGGCAGTGGCACGTCACCCCCCTTCCCACAACTGGATCAAGGAAGAGGGCAAGGAGAGATTTGGAAATTGGCTTTAAGTCTTAGAAAATTCCAAATTTGGGAAGGACATTATTCCGATAAAACTGATCATTCATTGACATTTAATAGCAGTACAAACTGGACATTTTGTATTCAGACTTGTGTGAGAGATCCTTATGTGCTCTTAAAAGGAACAATTTCTATCAATGAAAGTGTACAAGAACTTTCTTGCCAGGATTACAAATTATATACTTGCTTAAATTCTTCACTTTATAATCCTAATCACTCATTTGTTACCTCAAGAAGGAGATTGGGAATACGGCATCTAGTAAATCAAACCAGACCTTGGGAACGCTCCCCTGAAATACATACTCTTTTAAAGGTTATAAAGAAAGTACTGCAACGTTCCAAAAGGTTTATTGGACTCCTCATAGCAGCTATTGTGGGAATTATTGCTATAGCCACGACCACAGCAGTAGCCGGGCTGGCTCTGCATCAGACTATACAAACGACTACATTTGTACAGTAGTGGGACCAAAACACAAGTTCTGCCTGGGGAAGTCAGACCCACATCGACCAAGAAATTAACGAACGATTGACTGATTTAGAAAATTCATTTCTCCTACTAGGGGAGGAAATACAAAATTTAAAACTACAAATTCATCTTAAGTGTGATTGGAATATATCTTCATTTTGTATCACACCTCATAAATATAATCAAGGTGCATATACTTGAGATCAATTATCTAAACATTTGAGAGGACACGTTCATAATAATCTATCCTTAGATATTTCCCAATTACAGGCTACTATTTCTAATATGGAGAATGTCCACTTACAATTACTCCCAGAAACTGATTTATTTAAAGAAATTGAGGAAAGTTTACATAAACTTAACCCCATGATGTGGATTAAAGCTTTAGGAGGAGGATTGCTTGGTACTATAATATCAAGATGTATATTTTTAACTGTTTTGTGTCTAGTCCTTAGATACATGAGAGAAACGATCTGAGAACTGATGAAGAAAGAAGTTGCTCAGACAGCGTATCTACTCCTGCAAAAACAAAAATGGGGAGATGTGGTGGGAATTTCTAATAATGTATTTTCACAGCCTTGAGAAATTTCATAGAAATAGCACCTGGAAAAACAGCATATATCAAGAAACTGTGTTGATGATATATCAATAATGATGAAAAACATTTTTCATGTTTTTCTTAGAATAATTGCCTTGTTACAGACCCCAAGGCCAGACCCAGAAGGGAGGATGACTGGGATCATGAAAGCATGGACCTTGGAACACCAGGTCAGTGTCAGGTATGAACGCCGCCTACACACTTGCTGAGTGTTCCTGAGACTTTCCCAGAAGGGAACGGCTTGGGGTAAAAACAAGGAGATCTGGACTATGTCAGTGTAGTGTCTTGGGAAAGATAGATCAAAGAGAGTTTTGTAGTCTGCAATCAGGAATAAAAGCTGGACGCAGAGTGGACTCTGCACCTCAGTCCCATAGAGGCTGCAGATCCCCCAACCAGATTTTGGTTTTTTGATTTTCTTTTCATTCTCATCACTCACTCCTGGACCTTTAGGGCAACATACTACTACTTGGAGAAACAAACTGAACAAGAAAGTTAAAGATATATGGCACAAAGATTATTAGAAGTAGGAAAGTTGTTGTGGGGTTAACCAGGAGAACCAGGTCCAGACATTGGTTCATGACATTAGTGTTTCTCGAGGTATGAGAAGATGCAAGAATTTGGACTCATGAAAATCTTTACCTGAAAACATCTGACTATCTGAAGGCTTGTTTTTCTGGGTTTTTCCCAGAGCACAGAGTACCTTATTTTTTGTCTCCACCCTGAACTCCTTTCAAGGGGGTGTCAGCATCTTGCAGTGGTCATGATTTCACCTTTGTATAGGCAGCTGGTAAGGGCCAACATCCAGTCATCAGGGCCCCTTCATAGCCACATATTTGACCGTGTTATGGGGGCATTTCACACTCACTGTGTCCCACGGTGCTGGGAAGGCTCATTCCCAGGTCTAACAAAGATTCCATTGACAGGTCACTCAGTGTTGTCACTAGACCAGGCCTTGTAAGTAGCAAAGGTCTCAGGACCATACCTGTCTTACTAGCCTCTTGGTCCAGGAAAGTATTTCATCTTGTTGCTTCTTCCCATATCTAGAGTTACATTATTACAATTATTGATCTCATCTGGAACTGCATATCAACATTTTATCACAGTCTCAGTCACACATTTGGTAACATAAGAAATAATCTTCTGAAACAAACTACATAGAAAATAATACAGCTAGCAGTTATTAATAAGGTCATAAGCAAAAATTTAAGTCACGAACTTTCATTGGTATAGCTCGGTGTAGCCCAGGTCATCTGACCCAGTTAAATGATTATAACCCAGGTGTTAATCTCCTGGTTGTACATCATGGAGCATCTGACCTTTATCCAAAGACTGGTTACTGAGATAAGCTTTAGAAACAATCTTAGAGTGTCCTGTTTAAAAGCTTAATTAAACCTTTTAGCAATATAACATAACAAGGAACTAGCTCAGAAGTGAGTCTTAGTAAGCACAGACCTTAATTAACAAAACTAGAACTTGATATTCAGTGACACATAATTTTTTTTGAGAACTCATTTTGAGGGCATTAACACTGTAGCCAGGGAAGGCTTTCAGTTCAGTCGCTCAGTCGTGTCCGACTCTCTGCAACCCCACGGGCTGCAGCATACCAGGCCTCCCTGTCCATCACCAACTCCCAGAGTTTACTCAACCTCATGTCCATTGAGTCGGTGATGCCATCCAACCATCTCATGCTCTGTCATCTCCTTCTCCTTGTGCCTTCAATCTTTCCCAACATCAGGGTCTTTTCAAATGAGTCAGCTCTTCTCATCAGGTGGCCAAAGTATTGGAGCTTCAGCTTCAATATCAGTCTTTCCAGTAAATATTCAGGACTGATTTCCTTTAGGATGAACTGGTTGGATCTCTTGCAGTCCAAAGGACTCTCAAGAGTCTTCTCCAACACCACAGTTCAAAAGCATCAATTCTTCTGCACTCAGCTTTCTTTATAGTCCAACTCTCACATCCATACATGACCACTGGAAAAACCATAGCCTTGACTAGACGGACCTTTGTTGGCAAAGTAATGTCTCTGCTTTTTAATATGCTGTCTAGTTTGGTCATAACTTTTCTTCCAAGGAGCAATTGTCTTTTAATTTCATGGCTACAATCTCCTCCATCTGCAGTGATTTTGGAGCCCAAAAAAATAAAGTCTGCCATTGTTTCCACTGTTTCTCCATCTATTTGCCGTGAAGTGATGGGACCAGATGCCACGATCTTTGTTTTCTGAATGTTGAGCTTTAAGCCAACATTTTCACTCTCCTCTTTCACTTTCATCAAGACACTCTTTAGTTCTTCTTCACTTTCTGCCATAAGGGTGGTGTCATCTGCATATCTGAGGCTATTGATATTTCTCCCAGCAATCTTGATTCCAGCTTGCGCTTCCTCCAGCCCAGCGTTTCTCATGATGTACTCTGCATATAAGTTAAATAAGCAGGGTGACGATATACAGCCTTGATGTACTCCTTTTCCTATTTGGAACCAGTCTGTTGTTCCATGTCCAGTTCTAACTGTTGCTTCCTGACCTGCATACAGATTTCTCAAGAGGCAGGTCAGGTGGTCTGGTATTCCCATCTCTATCAGAATTTTCCAGAGTTTATTGTGATCCTACCCATCAAATAAAAATGAGGTCTGTCAGGGAGCTGGGAAAAGCCAAGGGGCCATCTTGGTTTTCCCATAGCCCTGGCTCTTTGATTTTCAGCTGTTGTTTATCCATTTTTAATTTCCTGTTTTAGGAGCAGACTATTGCCATGGTTTTTTTAATTTATTTATTTATTTTTTTTTGGTCATACATTGATATGAATCAGCCATAGATTTACACGTATTCCCCATCCCGATCCCCCCGCCATGTTTTAAGGACATCAGGATAGCAAAAGTCTTACCATGAGGGGTTATTTTTTGTAGAAGCAGAATGAGCTTTGTCTACATGTATCATAATCTTGAAACTGAAAGTGAAAGTGACTCAGTCGTGTCCGACTCTTTGCGACCCCATGACTATATTGTCCATGTAGTTCTCCAGGCCAGAATACTGGAGTGGGTGGCCTTTCCCTTCTCCAGGGGATCTTCCTAACCCAGGGATCGAACCCAGATCTCCCACATCACAGGCGGATTCTTTACCATCTGAGCCACAAAGTGTCTGACTCTTTGTGACCCCATGAACTATAGCCCGCCAGGCTCCTCTATCCATGGGATTCTCCAGGCAAGAATACTGGAGTGGGTAGCTATTTCCTTCTCCAGGGGATATTCCCAACCCAGGGATCGAACCCTGGTCTCCCACACTGCAGATAGATTCCTTACCGTCTGACTACCAGGAAGGCCCACATCATAATCTTAAATATTGTTTAGTTATCTTATCAAAGTAACAAAAAGATTTTAAAAACAAGTATAAATCACTTAAAGGCAAAGAAATTAATAATCTGTTATCGAAAGCTGCATTCTAAGAAAACTTTGTTCTCTAAACAGAGAGAGAAGACCAAATTCTAGTCTGGTACCAACTTACTGTTAATAACAAAATTTGTTTATCTGTTAAATCTTAGAAAGTCTTTTCCATAAATCTTGAAGAACTAGCAGTATTCTTCTAAAGGCATGAGAGTAAAACCATAGAAGGCATGTTTAAAATATGATTCTATTGTAATTGACAAAGAAACCTGGTCATTGTTGTGATATGTACTCTTTAATATGATAACTGGAATTATAATTGACCATATTTTTTCAGGGCATATCAGATCTACATGAATTTCACACAATTTTAGGGTATCTATTTAGTAACATCAACCATACAGTATAACCTGAAAAAGATTTATCACCCCTTCAACAGCACTTCCCATGTAATTTAACTTGTTCAGTGAGCCCAGGTGGCTTAATAGCTCTTTGGAATGTCTCAGGGGCCCTCTGAAGCATCCCAAAGTTAGCTAGAAGTCAAGTTATTTAGGAAGATTTGTCGATAAATATAAAAAGGGTTTATAACTCTCGTCAGGTAGGATCATATAAGTCACTGTGAAATAATAGTTATTTACTTAGCCAAAGGTAACAAAAGATTTTAAAGGTAAATACAGAACAGATCAATTAAGAGGTAAAGAAACTTAAATCTATTATTAAAAGCAGTTCAACATCTGAAGAAAGTATGTCCTCTTAATAGAGAGGAAGGCCGAATTCAAGTTTTGCACCAGCTTACTTTAAACTCATTTAGGTAAACTTAATTAAATTTATTTTAATTTGGTCCTAACCATGCACAAAAATTTTTTTTTCAGGGTCACTTTCCACAAACCTTCTAATCACTTTTTGTAACAGCCACCTGTAAGTCAGACCTACTTTCTTTTCCCTTCATAAAATGTAATTTTATTTTTATACCTTTTTATTAAAAACATATATCCTACTTCCTTATTAGATTAGCAAACAAACATTAATACTATTTAATATTGAATATTTCCAAGTTTATGTGAATCTGAAATTTATTTAGCTTAATTTTTCTTGTATTTAGAATTGTTTGATTTATAAGCAATTACTTTCCTTTAGGCCAATTAAATTAGAACTCATTTACAACTTCAACAATATTATAAAAAAAAAAACAAGACATTCCCTGAGACATATATAAATCCAGACAGACAGACTGACAAAGATCTTACAGTTCTCTGTTTGAGATTTAAAATATCTCTTTGACCCCTTTTTTTTCTTTGCTTGAAATTCTAATTTGTCCAAGGCTGAGGTCTCAGGCAAAGTTGGCTGTGTATTTCAAGGACATGGAAAGGGTTAATTTTAAGCTTCTTCCCAGTTGTTTTTAACAAGCTAGTTGTTTTTAATTGTATATGCAAAAAGAATTGGTTTTGTAGTTTCCAAAAGAAAAATTTCTCTCACTCCATTCAATCAGCAATCACGCACTCACAATCATTCAGAGGCTGTCACAATGCCTCCCTTCTCCTGAGTCCCCAGGTCTCCCTATCTGGTGCTCCCTTCCTGGGAGCCCAAGGAGGTGATCAGCCTCCTCTTCTACCTGTTGGGGTAGGACCTGACTGGGGCCTGGCCCGGGCCTTACCTGACCCTGTGGCCACTCCTGGTGAGATGGTCCGTCCCTCCAACGAGTCCAGCTGGGGCTCGGTCATCCAGAGAGTCAGAACACGGGTCCGAAAGAGAATCCAGAATACCATCAGGTGGCGCGCCTCCTCACTCATCTCGGGCTTCCTTCGCTCCAGCCTGGCCGAGCCACCAGTCTGGCGGCTCAAGGGGCCAGCGTGGTTGGAATCTCCCTGGGGCCTCCAGAAATGTTGCAGAAACCAGTACTTGAGAAACCAAGCCCCACACTCAGTTGAAGAATCAGGCTTGTTATGCCGGCGGGCCCCAAGGAGTTAACACTCTAAGCTCTGAACCCTGGACAAAGGGGTTACAGCGTTTCTATACATGGACAGACATGATTATGCAGGTTTGTGGGTTTCCAGGAGCTGGGCAATTGCAAAGAGTGGGACAAGGGCGAGTGAAATAAGCTCCAATTCTTAACATTGTGAGTCCCCATTTTCTGAGACCTACATGATCCAGACTTTGCAAGGAGCAAGCTCTTACAGAGGCAGAAGGAGCAGGAGATTAAGTAAAATTTTACTTTTTCCTTTTCAGTGTCACTCGGGGCTCCCTGCTTCTTGGAGACTGGGGTGTGACTTGACTCCAGCCCCATCTGGGGCTCCTGGCCCTGCTCAGAACATTCCCATGGTTCCTGTGGCCCCAGACCTCACATTTCCTCTTCCCAAGTTCCTCAAGGCCTTCTCGGTCTGCTCACTGCCGTCCTGACCCGAGTTTGGTTTCCACAAGAAGCCTAGCATCATATGGGCGTACACCAAGTCCTCTCCCCATCTTCAGGCTCTCTGACCCTTAGCTATGTGGTCCACCCTACCCCCACCTAGAATTCTTGGAAAGAAAATTTTCTCCATCTCACACCAGCATTGCCTGTCCTCTTGACATTTCCTTAAAATGGAAGCTGAGCCTCTCCCTCCTTGCCCAGCCTTCCTTTCTGTAATCTTAGGGGTCCCCGCTCCCTGGTCCCATCCTCAATCCCATACTTTCTAAATGCAGGGCTCCCTCACCCCGACAATGACTCTTAGGATTCTGGTCCTCCAGGGTCCAGATGTTAATGGTGTGACTCCACGTAACTTTACTCTGCTAACGTCTTCCTGGAATACAGAGTATTATTTGTTCATGTGGTCCACCGAGAGCTTCTGCACTTCTTTTTAAACTGCACTTACACCTGTCCCTCCATTCCTTAGTGGCCCGTCTCTTCCTCTGTGTCAGCTTCCTCCAGAATTTTCTTTCCACGGCTTAGAGCATTCTCCTAGGTTCTGTTCACAATCTCCCCCTCCTTCAGAAAAGTTGGCTGCACACCAGAATTCTTAGAGCCCATTTTCCCCGCTGACTTCTGTTGTTCTCCCGGAAAAACCTCCCAGCAGCTTGTTTGGGAGCCTCCAGGGGGGACGGTGGCCAGCCCTCCCACATCACTGGCAATGTCTCCTTTCGTCCCCAGTCAAGCGCAGAGCTCCCTCTTCTCCCCGGGACCAGCTAGAACGACTCTCACTGCAACACCGAGAAGTCCGTCTGGAAGGGCTGTGCTTCCTCTGCACCAGGAGGCAGAGACAGAAGCTCCAGGCTGGGAAGGGCTGAGCCCAGATGAGCCGATGGGAAGAGTTGAGCTGGGAAGGACGGAGGGGGCGGGTGCTCTGGTCCAGCTGCCTCGCTGGGTGTCCACTGCCAGCCTGGGCCGCATCCAGCACTCCTGGTGACTCATCAGCTACTCTCAGTCCTAGGGGTTGTAAGGTCATAGGTCATGGCCAAGGGCTCCTGGAGAGGAAGTGACTGACTGTACAGGATGAATGATACCTGGGGGCAGGTGTAGAATGAGAAGCCCCAGTTCTCCGGACACAGAGCTGGGCTCTGCAGGTCTGCCTTCGGATACCTACTGAGCAGCCACTTCCGGCGGCCAGAGCAGAGGCGTGGAGAAACCAGCTCCAGCATCCCCCACAGGGTGCAGACCCGCGGCCAACCACGTTCCTCCTCCCCCATCAACCCTCCAGGGAAATAATCGACGGTGCTAATTACTGCTCACGAATGGCTCCTGGTAAGTCAGGGTGCAGAGGCTCTCCCGGCTCTCCTGCCAGGAGGACAGAAGGCTCTAGGGTAGTCGGTCGGCAGCTGGGACTGGGGCACCCCTCTGCACGGGGGCCTGGGGAGAGAGAGATCCCCACCCACACCCCTGAGTTGTGCCTCCAAGACCCAGGCTTGGGGGCTGCGGACCTGGACTCCCAGCCAGCATCTCAGACTAGGGGATCTTGAGTCCCTGGGACCTGGGCTTCCCCGGCGCCCCATCTCAGAAAATGGCACTGTTCTCCCAGATGCGCAAGCACATTCGAGTCATTCTTGATTCAGCCTTTTCCTCCCCGCCTGTTACCAGTTGGAAAGGAAAAAACTCATTCTCTGTACACGTGTTTTTTTTAAAGGTTTACTTGTTTATTTCTGGCTGTGCAGGGTCTTCATTGCCGCGTGACTTCCTCTAGTTGCAGCAAGCAGGCACTACTCTGGTGGCCGTGCGCAGGCTTATTTGCGGACAGGCTCCAGAGATCTTGGGCTTCAGCAGGTGTGGTTCCAGGCTCTAGACCACAGCCTCGGTAGTTGTGGGGCGTGGGCTTAGCTGCCCCAAGGTATGTGGGTTCTTCCCAGACTGGGGATCTAACCCGCGTCCCCTGCATTGGCAAATGGATTCTTAACCACTGGACCACCAGCGAAGCCCCACAGAGTATTTCTGACACCAGGTGTGTGGTGTTTTCCACACCAGGCAATTCTCTGTGGACACCAACTGGGTGTCGTACGATTTCACTCAACGCTGACACTAACTGGAGTTTGTGCAGACCCCACAGGTTACAGGCTCGGTCCCCTAAGACTTTCCCCACCTCAGATGCCGATCTAAGCAGCGTGTCCCCAGGCCACCCACACTCCCATCTGACACAGCTACGAATCAGGAGTTCCCAGAAAGCCCATTCAAATGAGCCCAGGTTTGCTCATTTGCTATAATGACTCACAGAACCCAGGGAAACACTTATTTACGTGACCAGTGTATCCTACGATGAGGGACACAGAGGCGCAGTCAGATGAAGAGGTCCGGAGGGTCCCAAGTGCAGGAGCTTCTGTCCCCATGGAGCAGGGTTGTGCCATCCCCACACACGGATGTGTTCCTGACCTGGCAAACCCTGTACTTCAGGGATTTCTATGGAGGCTCATCACGTGGGCACGGTCCATTATTAATCCTCTCCCCAGAAGATGAAGGTTTCAAGCTTCTAATCACGGCTTGGTCTTTCTGGTGATCAGCCCCCATCCAGGAGCCAGAGAGACCACCAAGAATCCTCTTAACAGAACAAAAGATACTATCACCCGGGAATTCTAAGGGCACCAGGAACAGGGCTGAGGCAGGGCAGAGACCAGCGCATATATATTTGCAGTGTTAGCTTCTGACATTAAGCTTTTGTCTGCTGGAGGATCTATTTCAAAGGCAACCATCTCGAGTGAACACATTGCCAGCTGTGAGACACAGCTCTGAGCTGACCACCAGCTACGGAGCCTGGGGCCCCAACCATGAGGATCCCCTTTGAGAAAACCCTGGGTGACCCAGATAACTGACCAGTGGATTGACCTCCTCTTTTCTCTTCCTGAGCCCAAATTCCCCCTCTTAGGTTTTAAGATCAGCAAGGAATTTGAGTTTAGGTTCAGCAAAGAGTGAACCCTGGGAACCCCAGCCTCCCCACCCTTGGACCCTAATAAAGAGTGCCCTGTCCGCACCCCTACCCCATCTCTACCCGCAACCTCACCGTGTGGCCCTAGGGTGCTCCGTGTGCCCTCCAGGACCTGTGAGTAATAAATCTGTTTTTTTTTCCAAAGTTTCCTGAGGCTTGTTGCTAAGGTGTGTCTTGTGATCACAGTAAGAACCCCAGGGGCCAGTCCAGCCACAACACGTCTGTGGGGGCCTCACCGTATTGTGTGGCCCAGGGTGGAGCTCAGGCATTCCTCGCCACCAGGCTGAGCCGGCCACAGCAATACTTCTGACGTCCCACCGATCCACCAGCGCGTCCTGGTGCCTCCAGCCCAGAACAGGCTGACGGGAAAGTCCAGGCCTCCTCTTCCCTCCCCTGACACAGGTCCTCCAGCTCCCTTCCAGGCTCCTCTCCCGCGGCGGCAGAGATATTCAACAAAACTCCAACGAGTTCATGGCATCCCCCTGTTCAGAGCCCCAGCAGTACCCACTGCACTGAGAAGATCCCAGCGCCGCGTCCCCTCCCCACAGGTGCTGGAGCATCCTCCGTGCTCCCCGTCCTCACTGCTGACCCACAGCCGGCCCCATGGGGCCTCTCTTTCCTCGACACCCTTGGCACGTGCTGCTGTCTGCCCGGAAAGTCTCGACCGACATCTTCGCTTTTCCTTTGGCCTTAGTTTAAGTGACACCCTCTCTGTGCTGCGGGGAAAGTGTGGAAGACATCAAATGGGCAAATGAGAGGCCTGAGCAGCCTTCCCAACGCGAGTACAAGTCTCCGGGGATCATCTGGTCCCGTAGGGGCGTGTGTGTGCCTGTGTCTGTGATGAGGCTGGCTGACAGCTCTGTGGAGACAGAAGTTAACTGACAGCAATGCCAATCAGGTCTGCCCCTAGAAAAGCCAGCCACGCCCCACCAATGTGACCGGCCAGGCATCAAACCTTAACCCCTGCATTGGAAGGCAGATCTTAACCACTGGACCACCAGGGAAGTCCCTAGTCCCTAAACAGTCTTGCATCTGTGATTAGCAAATGGATTTCACCATTCCTGACGTCCCGTATATATATCTCTTCTTCCGTTTCTCTTTTAAATCAGTTGTAGTATCTTGATGGTTTCCTTCTTTGTGAATGAGTTAAAATCTCTGATACGTGCCACTTTTATACTTATTTGAAAGTCATGCTTTTACCTTTTTTGAAAATTACACTCCTATTCAGTTCTTTATCTTCTGGCTGTGCCAGGCCCCAGTTGCAGGGCTCCAGAACTTTGATCTTCGAGTTTCATTGCATCATGTGGGACCTTTTTTAGTTGCAGTACAGGGAATCTTTAGCTGCAGCATACAAACTCTTCCTCAGTTTTGGTAGGTGGAATCTAGTTCCCTGGCCAGGAATCGAACCTGGGCCCCCTGCATTGGGAGCCAGGAGTCTTAGCCACTGGACCACCAGAGAAGTCAGGTCACTTTTAACAGCTATTATATCCACAGTTCTTGAGATGTAGTGTCGCCCACTTTTGTTGAGTCAATTGATTACTTAATGAAACAGTTCACAAGTTTTTTCCTGATAAAACAGGCTATAGATTCTATATTTACCCTTTTATATTACTGGAACCATGTTGTTGTTGAATCGCTCAGTTGTGTCTGACTCTTTGTGACCCCATGGACTGCAGCACGCCAAACTTCCCTGTCCTTCAACATTTCCCGGAGCTTGCTCAAACTCATGTTCATTGAGTTGGTGATGCCATCCAACAATCTCATCCTCTGTCATCCCCTTCTCCTCCTGCCCTCAATCCTTCCCAGCATCAGGGTCTTTTCAAATGAGTCAGTTCTTTGCATCAGGTGGCCAAGGTATTGGAGCTTCAGCTTCAACATCAGTCCTTCCACTGGAACCATGATACTATATTGTTTTCTAAGTGTAATTATTTGGGTAGCTTCCCATGACAGTAAACTATTTGTTCATAACATAATTATTAATACTGGACACTCATTCTTTTTACTGTTGTACAGAACACTTCAGGAAACAATCTTATTCAGAAATCTTTGAAGAACATCTCTGAGTACGTTCTGGAGTTACGTTCCTAAAAGAGAAATTGCTAGGTCAAAGGTTGTTAAGTGTATATACAGGTTTTGGCATGTATTGTCAAACGAGTCTCTATTCTAAAATTGTACAGTGACTTGTTTTCCTTTCCTCTCTTTGCCACAGAAAGGTGAAATGCAAATATTTGCCCTCATATCCTGGCAGAGTCTAAAGATTCTGTCTTTCTTGCCCTGGAGGAAAGAAGAACGAGTTCTCCAATTGCTAAAG